>NC_092338.1:378568333-378911666 GCF_046630445.1 Rutidosis leptorrhynchoides
GTAATAGCTTTAGCTGTTTCATTCCGGGGGTTAGCATTTGTATCACTAGGTAGACTTCCCGGTTTTCTTTCACCTATTAACCTTGCTAGGTTACTTACTTCTTGTTCTAGATTTTGAATAGAAGCTTGTTGATTTCTAAATGCTTGAGCATTTTGTTCATTTGTTTGTTTCTGAGATGTGAAAAACTGCGTTTGAGTTTCAACTAGCTTCGTCATCATATCTTCAAAATTCGGCTTTTTATCATCGGTTTGTTGTGGTGGTTTGTTTTGAAAATTCAGTCTTTGCTGATTGTAATTATTATTAGATACTTGTTGATTGCTAGGACCTTGTTGGTTGTTGTATGGAATATTTCTGTTATAATTCTGGTTTTGATTGTAAATCGGTCTTGGCGGTTGATAATTATTCTGATAATTATTTCCAGGCCTTTGGTTTATGTATGAAATATTCTCTCTTTGTTCCATTGTTAAATCAATATTGAGACAATCTTTTGTCAAATGTGGTCCTCCACACTGCTCACAACTAATTCATATTGAGTGAATATCTTTAGTCATCTTTTCCATTCGTCTTTCCACAGCATCTATCTTTGCGGAAATGGAATCTAAGTCATGGCTAGAATCGGCTCTAGCTGCTTTAGATGATCTAACGATATCTTTTTCTTGGTGCCACTCATGTGAGTGGGAAGCAGTGTTATCAATAATTTTGTAAGCATCAGTTTCGGTTTTCTTCATAATAGAACCACCAGCTGCTATATCTATGTCTTTCCTTGTAGTGATGTCGCATCCTTGGTAGAATATTTGTACTATTTGACAGGTGTCTAAACCATGTTGCGGACATCCTCTTAACAACTTTCCATATCTAGTCCATGCCTCATATAGAGTTTCATTCGGTTTCTGTGTGAACGTAACAATTTCTGCTTGAAGTCTTACGGCTTTAGATGCAGGAAAGAATTGTTTAAGAAATTTGTCAACTAAAACATCCCATGTATCAATCGCCCCTTCAGGTAACGATTCCAACCAATCTTTGGCTTCTTCCTTTAAAGTCCAGGGAAATAACATGAGATATATCTGTTCATCCTCCACTTCTCGGATTTTAAATAGTGTGCAGATCCTATTAAAGGTACGTAGATGTTCATTTGGATCTTCCTTCGGCGCACCACTAAATTGGCATTGATTAGTCACCATGTGTAGAATTTGTCCTTTGATTTCATAATCTGGCGCATTAATGTCTGGATGAGTAATTGCGTGACCTTGGCCAGTGCGTTTAGCTCTCATTCGGTCTTTCATACTTAAAGGTTCCAGATTCTTCATAATTGAATTTGTTGAATCGGAATCACTAGATGATTCTGATTTAATGGTTCGTTCCTCAACAATCTCTGTTTGAATGATTGGTGGTTCCGGAGGAAAGTTTAGTGGTTCAGGATCTACGAACCGTTCCTGAATATTCTCCGGATTCTCAATTGTGAGGTCGGATTCAAAAAATGGATTATCGGAAATTTGAACTGAAGTACTTGGTCGACTGGATGACGATTCTAAAAGAAAAATCTACAGCAGTAATATTTGCTAAATGTCTTGATCTAGTTACAGGTGGTGAACGTACAAAAGGTGGTGAACGTCTTGCTCGGTGCATTCACTGAATATCCTATTAGTTTTTAAAAGGAAAGAAAAATTATAATAAGTTATCCAATCAATAGACTTTTCTGATTTTGCCCACGTTTCGAATAGCCAAAAGATGCAGCAGAGGGGCAGGATTCGTTTGGTCTCAATATAATTGAGGACTGTTTGGCTCCAATAACCCGGTCCACGTACAAATCCAACTATTACTACGAACCAGAAAATTTTGATGTCTATCAATTTAACCACTTAAAATAAATTTTCGTAATTTTAAGAAAATTAGATAAGAAGTAGAATAAAAATCTATGTCCTAAAAACTAGAATAGCGAGAAATAAGAAAGAAAAAGAGTTCGTCGGAAAAAGATTGAAAAAGAAAAATGGTTGAAAAATAAAAGGTGACGGAAAAATAAAAGAAACTTATAAAACTTAAAAATACTTGACTAACCTAACCTTATTACTACAACTAACTTAAAATTATAATCGCAAATTGAGATAACTAATTGGAATGATAATTGGTACATAGTAAAAGGTGTCTAACAATATTTAAAGCTTACAAGTAAAACTATATCCCAAATGGAAATAACTTAAAAAGAAACTAAAACTTAAAAAGGCGTCGCAAAATTCTAAAGCACCTAAATCTTATTCTAAAGAAAAAGCACTTAAGGAATTCTACGGCAAAGCCTAAAAATCTAGAAGTAAAAATAACTATGGCAAAAACTAAGTTTAAAACTAAATATGAGCGAAAAATACAAAAGTTACGCTAAAACGATTGAAAAGGAACAAAATATAAAAATATACAAAAAGTTGTAAAAAGTACAATTTTTATAAAAATATTATTTTTATATTATTTATTTTATAAAACTATTAATTTTATAATTTAATAAAACTAATTTAACTAAATATACAAAATAATAATAAACACTAAAAACTAATTAAAAACTAAAAACTAATTAGGGTTTTAATTAAAAATAATAATAATTACGTAATTAATGCCTGATTAGGGCTTCTGTCGGCGTGTCAGGTTATCTCCGCGAGTTGCGGTATTCGATGCAGCAAACCTCGCGAGTCGCGGGGTTCAGAATTTCAACTGACAGGTTTAATATTCGACGCGTTTTTATTTATTTTTTTTTATTTGTTTTATATTTTCTGTTTTAATAAAAGTATTTAGATAATAAAAACTTATATCTAAAAACTAAAATAGAAATATTTTATAATTTTATAAATAAAAATCTTAAAACTAGATTTATATATATATTTTTTTTCGGTTTTTGATTTTATGTTTTAAATAAAAAAAACAAAATACTTAAATAAAACTTATATTTTTATAAAATAAAAATAAAGAAACTTATAAAACTTTTAACAAACTCTTAAAAATATATAAATTTTTGTTTTTTTTTATATTAGCGTTGCGCTTCCGGCTTTTAAGAGATTCCCCGGCAGCGGCGCCAAAATTAACTTGATGTGGTAGCGGAGTGGTATAAAATAGTTATTAAATTTTAGCAGGAAATACTATTAAATACGATACAATTTTACACAAGATATTTATTTATTTAGAGAACGGATATACTTAAACCTTGCTACAACACTTATAGGCAGTGTACCTAATCGTACAGTAGTGTAGTTTTTAGTAAGTCCGGTTCGTTCCACAGGGAATCTTTTTTAAACAAAGCTCAACGCTATATTAGTTTACTTTTATAAAAATACAAATATATATATAAGTAATATTATTATTATAAAGGGGGGGTTTTTACCGTTTAATGACCGGTTTGTCGATTTTAAAACTTTAGTCGCAGTTAAAACCAAATGTAAAATATTAAAAATAAATACAAGACTTAAATTAAAGCGTAAAGTAAATAACGATAATGAAATTGCGAATAATAAAAGTGCGATAAAATAAACTTGCGATAATTAAAAAGTACGATAATTAAAAATACAATAACAATAAAAATGCGATAATTAGAAGTGCAATTAAATATAAAATAAAGGAAATTAAATATGAAATAAAAGAATTATGCTTATTTAAACTTCCGTAATCATGATGTTTGACGTGTTGATTTTAGTTTTATGCCCATGGGTTAATTGTCCTTTGTCCTGGATTATTTAATATGTCCGTCTGGTTTTTGTCCATAACAGTCCATCAGTCATAAATATAAAGTGCGAGTATCCTCGTCAAATTATCCTTATACCCGAAGTTAAATATTCCAACTAATTGGGGATTTAAACTGTAACAAGATTTTAATACTTTGTTTAATAATTACACCAGGATGTCGACTGAGTGTAACCCAAGGTTTTAATATTTTGTTATAAATTATACCAAGTGTCCTTTGTACATAATTTCACCCCTGTTTTAATTATTCTAGTGGCTATTAATCCATTCCCGTGTCCGGTTTAATGAACGATTATTCGTACATATAAATACCCCGCCCATCGTGTCCGATTGAGTGTATATGGTAATTTATAGGGACGCCCAATTGTAAATCTTTATATTAACATTAACAAACTATCATTTAGTTAAACAAATATAAAGCCCATTAATAGCTCATAGTCTAATTTCCACAAGTGTCGTTCTTTTGTCCAAACCCCAATTATGGTACAAAGCCCAATTACTCAATTTTAGTAATTAGCCCAACATCATGATTACTTCGTTTTAAATAAGCATAATAATAACTTAGCTACGAGACATTAATATAAAAAGGTTGAACATAACTTACAATGATTAAAAATAGCGTAGCGTTACACGGACAGAATTTCGACTTACACCCTTACAACATTCGCTAACATACCCTTATTATTAGAATTATAATTAAAATTAAAATATAAATTATAAATATATATATATTTTACGTATATTGAGAGAGAGATATATTTGGTGTATTTTTACGATCAGAATGCGCGAGCTTTATAGGGATTTTCGACTTTTGGGGCTCCGCGACTCGCGGCCAATTTTGCCTTCAAACTTCGCGAGTCGCGGAGTTTGCAATTACAGCTCACTCTGGTTTGGAGTCTTTCTTGCCGACGGTTTTTATTATTTATTATAATATATAAATAATTATAAGAATTATTTAAATATTATATTATATTTATGTGCATAGTTGACTTGTAATTTTTAGTCCGTTGCGTCGAGCGTTGAGAGTTGACTCTGGTCCCGGTTCCGGATTTTCGAACGTCCTTGCGTACAATTTAATATCTTGTACTTTGCGTTTTGAATCTTGTACTCTTGTAATTTCGAGACGTTTCTTATCAATAATTGGAACCTCTTTGATTGTCTTTTGTACTTTTGAGCTTTTTGGTCGTTTGCGTCTTCAATTCGTCGAATCTGTCTTTTGTCTTCACCTTTTATTATTTAAACGAATATTACTTTTAAATAGAACAATTGCAACTAAAAGCTTGTCTTTCTTGAGGAATAATGCTATGAAATATATGTTCGTTTTTAGCATTATCAGCGAACTAATTTGAAACACCATTTTCACTCTCATTTCCCGAATATCTCGCCACGAACATATCATATCTCATATTCTAAACTTTATTCATTCGCTGTTCCAACCGCCAATCATCCCGTAGTAATCAAAGAAGTCAACGAGCTTCGCGCCTGATTTGTAGCCTTGAAAATTATGGTGCAAAATGTACCAGCTTCAACAACATCATCAACATCAACGGTATCTCCAACAACAACATCCGCATTCCAAGACTCAATTTCACAATCTGCCCCACGAACACCAACATCATACGCACCATAGATAACAAGGAGTACCAACAGCAATGAACGATGAAGTATTGATCCATAACTTCATTAATATTCTGTGAAGAATATGTAGATCCTAATAGTTTTAGAGATTACTTATTCTAGCTTAAATCAAAAATCAAATGAGTTTAATATTATATTGACTCATTAAATCCATAATTACATCTGAAGAAAATATATATGTATATATACTTTCGTAAAGATTGTGATTAAAAATTCTCTTGTACAAACTGTTAATGGTGAAAATATTTTAACGGGTAGGTAATACCCGAGGAATATTTAGATCTCACGTTAATAAGTTACACTGTACATTCTTCAATCCAGATTCAGCAGTTATTAACAACACTGTTCAAATTCACACATATACGTATCCGTTCACCAAAGAACAATTATTTTCATCCAAGTTCAATTTCATATTTGAATTTTTACCTATCAGAATTCAACAAGTGACATAATGAAGAAAAACATTGGATAAAATAAAAATTGCTAGAAACAAACGAATTAACTAATCGAAATTTTGTTAAGAATTCACGCTAACTGTTCCTAGCTAACTGATAACATTTTATTTATCGCAATTTACATTCTCGCAATTTTATTTATTGTCATTTAATTTCTGTTATTTACTTTACGCACTTTATTTATCGTTATTTAATTCCTGTTATTTATTTTACGCACTTTAAATGTCGGGACACGTATACAAGGTTTTGACATATCATATCGACGCATCTATATATATTATTTGGAATCACCATAGACACTCTATATGCAGTAATGATCGAGTTCTTTATACAGGGTTGAGGTTGATTCTACAATAATATATATACTTTGAGTTGTGATCGAGTCTGAGACGAATACGGGTCACGATACGTATTAATTAATTCGAATATTATATATTAAACTATATATGAATTATTGAATTGCTAACTGTGGACTATTAACTGTGGACTACCAACATTGGACAATTAAAATGAATTAAAATATTGACTATAACATATGAAACTAAACAATTCTTCAAGTTTGCCACTTGATTTCATCTCAAACCTCATTTGTATCTTGACGATTAAGATCCACGTTCAAACCTTTCATGATTCTTAAAAACATCTCAAACGAGAGGAGGAACCAACCGCACTTCATCTATGGGAGAAAAGATTGATGCATTTAGTTATGCATCTGAAAAACTCTCGAAAACTGAGTAAACGTTTAACACGTAGCTGTGCTAATTACTTTAGTGTTATTATTACCCAAAATAACTTGGTAATTCCTTTCAAAGTAGCAAATTTTACCACAGCTCCAGCAAATCAACTTCGACTTTTCGTTCGAAACAACCTTATTATCACCTTGATTTATAAGTATGCTCTTTTATTGTTATCGGGGAACCTTTTATATTCCACCGTATTACCGTCAGCGTTTAATCATCTAAAAACACAATTCTCTTGAAATCACCTCGGATTGATAACCAATGATTCGGATATGGTAGAAGTAAATGTAGAGGAATCGGCAATCAGTACTTTGAAAACTCACAGCATATCTACATCAACAGTTATATGTATAACATTTATCTTCTAAAATAATGACCTTCCATTCTGAAATTTTGAAAAGCACCCAGTCTACAAATCAATACTCTAAATATTGAAAAAGCTGAATGAAGCAGCAGAAACCGTAAACAATCTTAACAGCCAGAAGTTTGATAATAAAGAATAGTTTGTTGGAAAAGCTCAGAAAAGTTGGAACTGGAAAACGGATTGAGCTAACCATGAAGGAGACCAAGGACAAATACAAGGACCAAACCCTATATTCAAAGAATCCAGGTAATTCTGGATCCGATGAAACCTTCAACAAATATCTTGCTCTGTACTCATGTTAAAATCTTGCGGAAAATCTTCCTCATCAACCATCGAACTTAGAAATTCCAAAAATATCATCATCAATATCTTCGATATTTCTGAGGATATTTTCATAAATATTCTCGTCCGAAATTATATACCTCGTCGTGTTTCCTGTGTATCATTATGATTGGAAACATTCAATAGAAAATTTTAGTACCGAAAAACGGATTATGCGAAACTATGAAGGAAGCTGTGGACAAATCACAAAGAATAAGTTTGACTTCAAAGAATCCAAATGATTCTATTTCTGATGAAATCTTTAGCGAATACCTTGCTTCCGAATCTAAACCCTTACGGATAAATTTTCTTCATCATCCTTCGATATTAGAAATTTCAAGGTATCATCATATCTTTCATTATAAATATCCTCCATATTTCTGAAGATATTTTCATAATTATTATTATCTGAAATCATTAATCTCCTCGTGCTATCAGTGTTACATCATATAGAAACTGTTAGTTTCTATATTTTGTAAATTTTCGAGCTTAAAAATATGAACGTTATTGAAGTAATGTTGAGAACTGATGCATGAGTTAGTATAATATAATGACACTTGATCAACGTAATTATATTATAGTAAGTCATGCTGAGTTTCTAATGAAACGTGATGATTCACAGATCATAACATCATCATGTGCCATATTACACGACTCGTTCATTCTACTTCACCTCCGAACATATCAAGAAAATATATTCTTGATAGTTCTATTCTCAGTGATTCTGGTAATTTGACAAATCAAACCATGCTATCACATTCCTTCCTGCTTAGAACATTATAATCATTCGAAACTCTATATCTACGAATTCTGGACCATTATTCGCTTGACTTGAAGTCGGGAAGAGAAAACAAAAGCATAAAGATTTGAAATATAAGGGAGAATATAAAGCCCGATAACAACACATAAATTATAAACCGTGTATATCAATGATTATAGCAACATAAAGACACGGGAGGATTAAAAGCACTATCACCCCAAGGTAATAGTAGAAGTAAATAGATTCTTCTGGTGGAAGATTGAAAAGAAGGAGGACAGAAATGATAATTAGGAAAATATCAAGGAATAGAACTGGATTAAGCATTTTCACAATCATTTGGATGTACGAACTAAGAAAGAAAGTATTAGAATGGTGAAAATAATGGAACGGAAGAAGTTCATTTATAATGGAAATACCTGACAGAGCAATCGAGATAAATGATCGCATTTAATTAAAAAGATCTTAATTTCCATAAATCCCGAAGAATCAGATCTTATAGATTTCATAGATTTTCTTTTAAATTCCTTGAATTCCGGAATTCCATTATGACTAGTCAAAAGTTATGATGAAACATGTCTTTCTCATTTCACTAGTTGGTGATAGCTTCACTCGTACTCTTCGAGTAATCGAATTATCTTATCTATATTACTCAACAGTAATAAAATTCTATTTATCAGCTCATATTCGTCAGGAAAACATAATTATTGTTAGCCATGACGACCTCACTCAAATTTTGGGACGAAATTTCTTTAACGGGTAGGTACTGTGATGACCCGGGAATTTCCGACCAAATTTAAACTTAATCTTTATATGTTTCCGACACGATAAGCAAAGTCTGTAATATTGAATCTCGAAAATTTTGAAATTTATATTCATGTAATCAATTACCCTTCGACCATTCCTGACGATTCACGAACAACTATTTGTAAATAGATATGTGTATATATATATAAATAATAATTGAAAGTATAATTTGAAATATTAAATGTTGTTGTTATGAAATATGATATTATAATAATTATTATTTAAAAATATATTTATATATAAACAAAAGTATATTAAAAATAAATATTAAATAATTGTAATACTCGTTTGATGTTTCGATCGTTATTAAGCAAGTTAAATTCGAACTTATGTGATTATAAAATAAACGGCAATCCGAAAATGAGTTAGATAAGTTTTAGGCTTATTAAAAAATATATTTAGGAGCTAGTTAATAAATTTCAACAATTTTCATATTTTACCCAGGAAGGGGAGTGGACAGGGAGTTACTAATGATTGAATTTTATACTATAATGAGTAAAATAATTAATAGATCCAATCTAAAAATATGGGATTTTTATTTTATATTTTTATCCGTTACTGTTTAAACAACGAGGCACGAAATACTAACCCTAATAAAACTATTTGTCAGTAGCATAAACCAAACTTCACTGTATCTATTTGAAATTATGATTGAATTACTGTTTAATTTTTTTTCTTTTCTTTTCCCTTCATTTGATTATTATAACTGAGTATATATCCATACCTATATTTGCGGTACATAATTCATATTCACACAAACACCTCACTTGTCTTTTTCTTTTCTTTTCCTGACTTGATTACAATCAAATATTTAGTGGAGATTTTTGTCAATGTTTCTTGTTTCCTATCAACATCACCACCATCCTACTCAATGAATATATGTATTACGGTACATATGCATATATGCAAGAAAAACATACATCAAAATCAAACACAAGATCACATTTAAGAGTATTATTTCTTCTTCCATTCTTCACCGTCAATCATTTAAATCGCTCAAGAACTCACCATAAACAACCGGTGCAATTTCTATCTTTCCATTTCTTCTATATTTTCGTGAACCACTATTTTCATATTTCTGTTTCTGTTTCGAGCATCACACAATCACCATCCATGTTGAAACTATTACATGATCACCATAATACACCTTGCAGCTCGACTTTCTGTTTTCTTTCAATTGTTAACCATCACCAACTACTACCTTTACTTCTATTTCTGTCCAACACCATGGCCATCACTTTTCTCAACAATCATCACCACACGTCACCCTATAAACAACGACCACCACCTTCCTTCTTCCGTCACCACCTTTGAAACACCAACACCATTATTACTTAACTGCAGCGACAGTTTCTTGGAGGTGATGGGCGGAGTATATATAAAGGGGAATTGGAACACTAGAAAAACCTCGTTTGATTTTATTACTTAAACCTACTTCTCTTTAATCATTGATAAATGTGGTTGTTTCCTTTTTCTATTTTTTTTACATCGACAATCACAAAACAAAAGTATCCCCACTTGAGTAGTTGAGTTAATAAAAGTTATAATATGATGAGTGGATAATGACATGTTGCAGTCACAAATTTCTAAACACAAAGATAGTGAGCCGTGATTTTTTTTTCTTCTTGATTTGAACCGAGAATTCAATGTGTATTGGGCCGTTGCTTTTCTGTTTCTGTCGGGCCAAAAACAATAGAAATTTGTTGGGCCGAAATATATCAAAAACTCTGTTGGGCTGCCATGTTGGACCGATACTTGCTGTTGGGCCGAGGTTCCATATTTCTGTGAGACGGGATGTTTATATATTTTTTTTTGGGACGTGAAGTATAATAGAGGTGGTGGTAAGATGAGAGAAAATGGAAATTGAAATAATGCGGGTTATATAAATTTAATGATGTAATTACAACTGAAAGAAACAGATAGCATGGCGGTTAAGAGTGTTTGCGTGTAACGAGAGGTTTTGGGTTCGAGCCCCGTCATGGGCAAATCTTTTTATAAAAGCATTTTTCAAAGGGTATAATCTCTTATTTTTTATTTCCATTATTATTATTATTATTATTATTATTATTATTATTATTATTATTATTATTATTATTATTATTATTATTATTATTATTATTATTATTATTAGTGTATCCCTGCTTAGTGCTCGAGTAGATATGATTGCCATTAGATATGTTATGTTGAATCCTGAATTAGTTACATATGCGGTTAAGATAAGGCATAAGATATGCATGTCATTGGAAATCTATCGAAAAATTATAAACTTTTCATTTAGATATTGAATGAATTTGATGAACGGATTAGAAGTTATTGTCAATTGAATTTTTGTATTATAATTAAAAATAATTATTATTATCGTCGTTAATATCGTCGTTCTAATTTTTATCCAATTATTATTATTATTATTATTATTATTATTATTATTATTATTATTATTATTATTATTATTATTATTATTATTATTATTATTATTATTATTGTTATTATAATTATCAATAAAAAGTATTATCATTAAACATTGTTATTTTTATTACTATCGTTACTATCATTAAAGTTATAGTTAGTATTATTATTATTATCATTAAAATAGTCATTAGTATTATCATTATCATAAAATTTATTATTACCAGTATTATTATAATTAAAACTAATATTAGTAACACTTAATTATTATGATTAATATTATTATCATTAAAAAGAACACGATATAAAAGACGATTTGAAAGCTATTAACAAATTGACTAGGAAATAATGAGTATGAGTATCATGATGAAATTTAAAGATATTGATTTAGATAAAATTATCATTTTTATCACTATTATTATTAAAAGAATTATTATTAATATTAAAAATATCATCTTTACAAAAATTATTATTTTAATAAGAATTATCATATTGTTATAACACCATTTTCATAAATAAAAATATTGTTATTGTTATTAGTAGAATAATAATAATTATTAATACAAAATAATACAATTTTTACTTATTATTATTATCAATGTTATTTTATCAAATAAATATATAATACAAATAATATATTTACCTTATTAAAACCTATTACAATATTTTTATGATATTAAATAAACTTTATTACTTAAGATAAAAAAAAGTATATTATTATATAAAATTTTATTAATAAATGAATTATATTATTTATTCTATTAAATCTTTTAAAAATATTTAAATACAAAACGACGATATCTAAACGATATAATAATCATGTATAAATTATGGAAATCATTTTTAGTCAAACTGACTTTTGTTAACCTTTGCATATTAGTCTCGAGCATTAGGATTGTGGTACACTATGACTTGGCCTAATTTATTAGACAAATATTGACAAACACATAAATATATATATAATTACTATAGGTTCGTGAATCCGAGGCCAACCCTATACTTGTTCAATGTCGTTCTATGTATTTTTACTACAAAATACATTAGGTGAGTTTTCATTACTCCCTTTTTACTCATTACATTTTTGGGCTGAGAATACATGCAAATGCTTTATTAACTGTTTTAAAATATTTATATGCGTGAGTTTCATTTGCTCCCTTTTTAAATGATTTCGCAATATATATTTTTGGGACTGAGAATACATGCGTTGTTTTTATAACTGTTTTACGAAATAGACACAAGTAATTGAAACTACATTATATGGTTGAATGATCGAAATCGAATATGCCCCTTTCTATTAAGTTTGGTAATCTAAGAATTAGGGAACAAACACCCTAATTGACGCGAACTCTAAAGATAGATCTATCGGACCCAACAAGCCCCATCCAAAGTACCGGATGCTTTAGTACTTCGAAATTTATATCATGTCCGAAGGAGGATCCCGGAATGATGGGGATATTCTTATATACATATTGTGAATGTCGGTTACCAGGTGTTTAATCCATATGAATGATATTTTTGTCTCTATGCATGGGACATATGTTTATGAGAAATGGAAATATGAAATCTTGTGGTCTATTAAAATTATGAAATGATTATTTATGTTAAACTAATGAACTCACCAACCTTTTGGTTGACACTTTAAAGCATGTTTATTCTCAGGTGTGAAAGAAATCTTCCGCTGTGCATTTGTTCATTTAAGAGACATTACTTGGAGTCATTCATGACATATTTCAAAAGACGTTGCATTCGAGTCGTCGAGTTCATCAAGATTATTATTAAGTCAATTATAGTTAGATATATTATGAAATGGTATACATATCATCAACTTTCGATGTAAGGAAGTTTGTCTTTTCAAAACGAATGCAATGTTTGTAAAATGTATCATATAGAGGTCAAGTACCTCGCGATTGTAACCAACTATTGTGAATCGTTTGTAATCGATGTGGACCTTGTCCGAATGGATTAGGACGGGTCCTTTCAAAATACAAAACACGAAAGCTTAGTTTGCAAAGATTACAAACCAAACCATACAAAAGATGAATAAGGATTTTAATCGACCAAGTCATTTAGAGATTATAATTATTTGACTGTCTGTTTCACATTTACAGCTTGAATCCAATCAGTGCCATCACTCTAGTCAAGTAATTATAATTGTTTGATTTGCAGTAATTATGAAACAGTTTTCATACAAGCTGATGATGATGATGATGATGATTCTTCATCGGATGCACAATATCAAAAATTTGGGCCGTATTGGTTTTGCAAATTTAAGTTTTTTATAAATAAAATTTTCATTGTTATGTGATTTCCATATTGTTACAAACTTAGAAGATACACAAAAGTTAAACTTACATTCTTAATCAGTAACAAGTTTTCTTATAGCAACTTTATATTACTAAATACGATTAATAAATTAATTAATAAATAATAAATTAATTAATAACAATAACAATTAATAATAGTGGAGTAATAATTCACCAGGTTGTTTATAATCAACACCCATCACTGCATAACACTTCTCAATACCCTCGTCTTCGTCTGCAAATAAGAGAGAAAAATAAGTAATGGTGGTGGATACAAAACGACTGAATGCAAAATTATAAAATAATAATAATTCAAAAATAGGGATTTTAGAATCATCACCAATTGCTGCAATTGTTGCTCCATCCAACGTTTCTTCATTTATACTACAATCAATCAATCAATCAATCAATTCGTTCATACAAAAAATGAAAAAAATAAACCTCCTTGAATAAACTGCGATTTAAATTCATTCAAATAAACCGAAATGTTTTTGGTATATCAAGGAAATGAAATATTGAACCGGAAACTGATTCCTACAGAAACATAAAAATTTAAAAGGTTTTGTGGAATCGATATGATGTTTAGAGCGAATTGAATTGAACGAACGTACCTGTACCTGTAACTTTTCATGGTTTCCATCTGTGAAGAGTCTGGACCGAACGATTTAGGGTTGGTGAAGGTTGAAGATAGTAGCCTAAGATTGTGCCTTGAATCGTTGGTGAACCGAATGCCTCTAGGGTTTCTAATTGTCGGATCTTAACTGATGGCCTGTCAATTTATGTATTTAGACGTTGGGTTAGTTGGGTTAAATTGGTTGACTTGAGGCTCGACTTAGATATTGGGCTAATGTCGGTTGGGTTGGGTTGGGTTGGGTTGCTTCATGCCAAAATCGTAAATAACCTCAAACTCTTGACATTTCTATTACTATTTCTTTTCTAACTAGTAAAAGTGGCATGCGCAATGCCGCGGGACCTTTCGGGTTGCATATTCGTAATTAACGTAACGTTATGTATTTACAGAATTAAAAACATTTTGTTACGGGTGTGTTACCTAGTATACCTAATGGTCTACGCGTTTTAAACGCTAGGAAGATTGTGTAAAAAAATGGAGACGGAACCATCGATATGATCTAGGTAGGTTGTGTTGTTTGTTGTACGTGTATGTATATGTATGAAATATTGCCCAAAGTATTTAGCGTTTCTTGAACGACGTCCGTTTCGCGTATAGTTAGTTGCGTTGTGTTCGTAGAATTATTTCGAGTTTAACGGTGGCGTCGTAAAAATTTAACGCGCGGCGAGCGAGAAGATATGTCCCGTTAAAAATATTAGTAAAGTTTGTTTAAGGTTTTTAATTAAAATATTGATTTTACATTTTGTACCCCTGTTTTGAGGGTTGAGTTGTAAGTTGGGACTTTTGGGGTGGGGGGGGGGGGTGCGCGATATTGTTTCTTTTTTCCTTGTCGTTTTGACCAAATTTTGGCCGGGATTTGGGGGTAAACGACCAAAAACAGGGTGCATTTTAGTATATATATAACACGTGTTAAGATTTAGGAGTTTATAACTACCTTTTTAGTGGCTTGGTTTTGTCTATAGACTCCTAACAAATGTTAAGAAGAAAAGAGAATATATGATATATGATAAATGTATATCTTAAGAGGTGTGCATCTCTTGCAGGCATACATGGTGCCTATATATATACTACAAAATTCTACTGTACAATAGTTAAAACAAGGAAAGAATGGCCGCGCTTCGCTGCGGGGTGATTATTATCGGTTAACGATAGATTAATATAACGTCTTAAAAAACAGCTATCTCTCGGTCGATTATTTTAACATTTAAAAAAAGGTTAACGGTCAGTTAATTAAACGGTTAAAATCAATAAATGAAAAAGGAAGAGGAAAAAGAAGTAAAGAGATAATGAAAAAGGTTTTTTTAGCAATTTTTTTTTAATTTGATCGGTTAACAGTGATTAATTGAACGGTAACTTTAGATTTATTTAAGGTTGGTGCAGTTTATATCAACAAAGTTAATCCAATGGGACAGAGTCCATTATAGGCCGCGCGATGCCGCGAAATATAGTTTCGCTCTATACATTTATCTTTAAATATTCACAAATCGATTTTATGTAGAAAAAAATTGAAAGCCACATTTTGTTCGACTAAAAGGACAACACAATCTATCACTTTTAATATAAAGGTATAAGTAAGTATTAAAAAGAAGTCTGAATAAGATATAAAATATATTTAAAAATTAAAAATACGTAAAAAAGTGTACTTTTATTGCTGTTGTTATACTTAATACTTAATATTTAATATTTAATTTAATTTAATTATTCAAATAGTAATGGAATTCAGGTATACACTTTATTGGTATCGGGCCCGTATGATTGCTTGTTAGAATTTGGCCAAGCCCATAAGATTTGTGTTTAAGTGCTTCATTTTTTTTGGTCAGATGACTAAAATCCCTTCTTTTTGAAAACCAAACCCTAATTAAAAATCACTGTCTCCTTTTTATTCACACCCTACGTTCACTCAAATCACTTCTTCTGTATTTTATTCTCGAATCACTCCCTTTTATCCTCAAATAACTACCCAAACAACTCAATGCTTCCGTCATTTACAGCCGTCGCAGCAATCCCGTCGCCGCCGACCATTGTAACGCCGCCGGCCATTGTATAACCGCCGACTATTGTTACGTCTACAGGCATCTCACAGAAGTTCGGATCGTCTTCTCGTTTTACAAAGGTTAAAGTTGGTCGTGGTAGAGTAGACTCCTGGTGGTTATATTTTTTATCAGACTATCCTCCCCTCTTTATTTGTGTTTCTAATTTCTTAAATCTAAATTTTTGTGTGTGGTCGCCAAAAATTAGTTGTGGTGACGGCTGGAGGTAGATTGTGATGGTGATAGGTGGGTGTCAAATTTGGGAGTGATTGGAAGCTGTTGAAGATGATGGTGACCGCCAAAAATGGTGGTGAATGGTGTGTGGTGGCTGATGGTGGCGGTGGTAGGTGATTGGTGGCGGTGGCAGCTGGTGGTTAATGGCACATGAGTGGTGGCAGGTGCGAGGACTCAGAAATTTCTGACCAAATTTAAACTTTATGATTTTGACACGATAAGCAAAGTCTGTAATGTTGAAACTATGTTCATTTATTTAATTATAATTCAACCTTTGACTATTCCCAACGATTCACGAACAATTGTATATATATATATATAATACTACGTATAATGTAACAAAAGTATATATAATAAATTAAAATAATAAAATACAATTTAACTAATTGGAATTAAGAATGAAAAAGAAAATACAGAATCATTAAGTTGTTATTAAAATGAATATATATATATATATATATATATATATATATATATATATATATATATAAGATTAACATACATAATTAATGGTTATATGTATATACTAAAATGTATAAATATTAATTATTCAGTAAATATTATTATTATATATATATATATATATATATATATATATATATATATATATATATATATATATATATATATATATATATATATATATATATATATATATATATATATATATATATTATAATTATTAAATAATACATAATTAATAAGTTGAATATTAATATATGTAATTACTATATTAATATGGTTATTATAAATATTAATATTAATAACAGTATTTTAAATATTATTATATATATAAAATTTGATACAATTAAATTGATATATTATTATGATTACTAAAAATAACCATTTTCATTTAAAAATTATAATCATTATTACTTTTATCATTATTAGTATAATTTCAATATTATTATTATTATTATTATTAATATTAATCTTATTATTGTTATTACTAGTATTATCTTAATTATTAATAGTATTATTATTATTTCTATTATTAGTAATATTTGTAATTTTATTACTTCTAATATTAATAAATGTATTATAATTATTAATGAATTTATACTTATTTATTATTGATATCAAATATATATAACAACAAATACAAATTATTGATTTCAGTTACAGATCACTTTCAAGCTTTATGATTTTTTGTTTCTTGATAATTATTGATATCAGGATCGTACAAATCAGATAAATTCCATTGTCTGTTTATTATTTTCCCTTCTAAATTGATTCTTCTTGTCTAACTTCTGTTACACATCATTTTCTTTTTTTTGATTCTTGTTTGATCCGTGACTAATATTATTAAAAGAGAATCCACTCTTTCTTTCTTATCTCCTATTATCTAATTCATAATTGGTATGCATATATTATACATATATATGCAGAAGGATACATAGTTCAACCAACACTTTGTTTTCCTTAAGAGACTCGTGAATCACCATCTTGCATCTCCGTCACCCACATCAATACAACACTACCGTCACCTTCTAATCACCACCGTAAAACATCACTACCCTACAACCTTCCACTACCATCAAACACCACAACCACCATAACCACCACAAAAGCCACTCTCTCTCTTCTCTCTCTCATCATACTTATCTTTCGTATCTATTTCTGTTTCTCCATCTAGTGATATCGTGAACAACCAACAATTAAAACGTTATCATATTGCAAGATGTCTTCGATTTTGGCTGCTATTACCGGTTATCTTTTTCTGTTTCTTTTCAGTCATGAACGACCCAAATAACCACCTTTTACCCACCTGCTACTACTATAATTTCCATTTTCTGTTTCTGCTCATCTTACCCTTCTGTATCTGTTTCATACCGAGACCAAAAGCCAACACGAAACAATCATTTAATTTAACAGCTACCATCGAATTACTTGAATGAGGTTACGTATTTCTTTTTATATATATATATAACCGACACCTTTATAGAAAGAATACTCCACTTAACATTATAAAAGTACTAGTGGGCTACAAGGAAGTATTAAAGTCAATAAAGAAGGGTGCAGGTAACTAAGGAAATTATAAAGAATCGAACCCTATAAATAAGCATGATTCTTTATTAAAGTTTACGCATTATTTTCTTTTTCCATGGTGGGTCTGATGATGTTTAAATCAAGGGTGGCATATTTAAGAAGAGGATTAGCGAAAAGAAAATAGATAATGATGGTTTAGATACATGAATCATGATGTAAACGATTATGAGTTTATGTACGATGATAAACGGCGAATAGGATATTATGATAGCGATGATGATGTTAAGATATAGATGATGTTGATTATGATTATGATAATCGCGATGGTGTTTGGGTGGTGGTTACGGATTGATTTTAATTTTTGATGATGATGTTTATACGATTGATAACCTGTGTGACTTTTGTTGGTCGCGAATGTCGAAATGGAGAAGACAACAGAAACCCTTTTAATTGTTAAATAACGAATCAGTTCATCTGTTTTGGGTTTTGTGACGACCCGAAAATTTCCAACCAAATTTAAACTTAATCTTTATATAATTCCGACTTGATAAGCAATGAATTTTAATAAATCTTGAACCTCCGAAAAGAGTTTTACACAAGCTTTTGGTCACCCTTTTATTCCCACGATTCACGAACGTCATAACTTGATTTAATTGTTTAAATGTTTAATTATTGTGTATATATATGAATTTATATATATTTAACTTGAAAATATGATAATTAAATATCTCATTAAGTATATTAACAAAGTATTATATATATATATATATATATATATATATATATATATATATATATATATATATATATATATATATATATATATATATATATATATATATATATATATATATATATTTTCATACTACTAATTTAAAGAGTTTTCAAACAATATATATATTACTATTTAAACGACGTAATTAACTTATGTTAAAATGTATTTACATATAATGTATTACGAGTGTAAATACATCCTTAAAAGTATTGAATACACTTTATAATATACCAATACATATAAAGGATAGCTATACTCGTATTTCCGTTCAATTTCCTCAAAGAATTCTACTCGCATTCATAAGGTATTTTTACCCGTATTATACACAGCTTCTAGAAGTATTTACTATTGGTATATACCAATAGAAATCTGCAATTATTTGTGTAATATGTCATTCATAACCTAATCAATTTAATATGTCATGCATGACTTAATACAATTTAACTTATCTTAGATATTTTCACTAAAAGCCAAAATTATAAGCTTATAAATAAGGACCATTTTAACTCATTTTTACTCCACATTTTCTTAAACTAAAAACATACACTTGAATGCTCTCATATCATACTTTAATCTCAGAAATTTTCCTCTTCATAATCAAGGTAAAATACTTCTCAAAATCCTTGATCAATTCCTTGTATAGTTGCTATCTTATTATACTTATAAAACTTGTAAAAACTAGAACTTGTTTTGGTGAACACCAAGCTTGTTTGAAAAACTAATCTAATCTTTATAACTTAACTCTAATAACACTTATTTATATGTATTATGATGTTATATTAAGTTAATATAAGAACTTATAACTTGTACATATGAAGAACACCTTGAAACTTAACATATATCCTTTAATCTCCATTCGGTAAAAAGCGGGCTGTTTTGGGTTGGGAATTAAAAATCTATCTTGGACTTTGAGTTTGAGGCTAAGACTTTGGAAATATGTTAATATATGTAAATAAGACTTCCAGTATTTTTTTCATGATTTTAGTCAAAGTGGAAGTATTTTTTTATCAAAAATCATATATTGGGTGAATGCCGGGATTTTTCTAAATCTGTCCACCGACAAAAAAGAGGATAAAGCTCTAAAAATTACTACTTGGGATGAACTTTTCGTATTGGTTTTGTAAAATTTACTTCTTAATGAATCCATAGCAATTTGATTCACTTTAAACGGAGTTGTAATGAATATTTGGCGAGCAAAACAAAATCTGCTAAAA
The DNA here is from genome assembly GCF_046630445.1 of Rutidosis leptorrhynchoides. NCBI lineage: Eukaryota > Viridiplantae > Streptophyta > Magnoliopsida > Asterales > Asteraceae > Rutidosis > Rutidosis leptorrhynchoides. The sequence goes on from NC_092338.1 coordinate 378,588,715, forward strand.
TTAACGTTGTATGGACGAAATTTATATTATAAAAACTATATTAACCATATCCTTGTTAAATTTTCCTATATCCTATATATATTTGGACATGTTATCAGTAGTATAACAAAATATTATAATCTTGGTTAATTCTGTGATTGTATATATGTATAATAATATTCTTGGTACGTCCTAACACAATAAGTATACAATACATTTTGATAAATCCTAAGACAATATGTACACAATATGTCTTAGTTAATTCTAAGACAATATGTATACAATACGTCTCTGGGTTGATGCAAAGACAATACGTATACAATACGTCGTGGGGGTAATTCTAAGAATATATATATATATATATATATATATATATATATATATATATATATATATATATATATATATATATATATACCATTTATTGGACTGTTGGACTTTTTGAACTATTTTGGACTACTAACAAAGGACTACTAACAATGGACTACTAACATAAAATGTTAAAAATTATTATATAAGTATTCTATGAACTTGCTTTATTTTATTCATATGTCATATTATTACCTGAATCGTTATTATTGTTATAGGTTCGTGAATCCAAGGACGACGAACATATTTTTAATAAGTTGAAAACTTATTATTAATATACTTTTACTACTGTGAGTATATAGTCCCATTTTTAAACTCAAAAAAATATTTTGGGATGAGAATACATGCATTTTATGTTTTACGCCATGGACACAAGTACTTAAAATATATTGTGCGTTGAGTTGTACCACCTTGCATATATCTTTCCTAATAGCTTGGTAACTAATATTTACATGTTGTAAGAACATGTAAGTGCGAATAATATTGATAGATCTATCGGGTTTGACAACCCCAACCGGGCTAGTCGCTCTAGTATCGTAAACGGTTGCATAGTACTTCGTTTTTACTACACTTGGTACAGTGTAGGGAGATTTCATAATAAAGGAAATATGCTACATTAATGGTTAAGTATGGTTACCGAAGCGCTCAACAACTTATAGAATACTTTTATACACTTGCAAGTGTACATATATTTATAACTATGAAATCTTGTGGCCTATATTTATATCGATGTTAAACCTATATATCTCACCAACCTTTGTGTTGACTTTTTAAGCATGTTTATTCTCAGGTCCTTAAGAAAGTCTTCCGCTGTTGCATTATCTGAGCAAGCTGTGCATGGAGTCTCATGTTTTTGTTTAAATGAAGTGTTGCATTCAATAAAACTTTTGTCATGTATTATATTCAACTTTTATGTCACGTGTGTAGTATTTGGAAACCGATGTATTATGGGGATTATTTTTTTAAATAATCGCCCACTTGTTTAAAACATGCATTATGTATAATAATAGTGTGCTTTTTATGAAACGAATGCAATATTTTCTAAAACGTATCATATAGAGGTCAAATACCTCACTATGGGACCAATGAATAACGTACCACGTTTATAGTAATATGGACGGGTCATTTCAGTTAGTATCAGAGCGGTGATCTTAGCGAACCATGCCTTGCATTAGTGTGTCTAACGGATAGTTATTAAGATGCATTAGTGAGTCTGGACTTCGACCTTAACTGCATGTCAAAATTTTTGCTTATCATTTCTAGTCAGAAATCATCTGCTTATCACCCTTAGAAAATTAAATGCTTATCATTCTTAGTCTAGACACATCTTACTGTATTGATTGCATAAATAGTGTATAGACAAAGTTCATATTTTAGCGTATATGCTAATTCATATCTTAGCGTATCTGTTACTGTAAACTTTGCCTAACATATTCTGTAAATTCCTCCGTAATCTATGAAATTTTTTGCTCTATATATGTAGATATTCTATGTAATTAGAATACCATCCGATAGCCAGAAATCATTTCATATCGAAAAATCCTTTATTCAATCGTACGAAATGGAACTCTCCACTAATTCAAGTCCCTCGAATTCTGATATGGAGTTTCACTCGAGCTCCGAAAGCAGTGTGACCGGAATGGATCAACCAATTAGCCATCATCTATTTTGGATGAATTGGGGATGGGTTTGTAGTCTACTTAATCATTGGAGACAAGAAGAAGGTGATCCCTTCCATCCACCACATTGCCCTCTTGGTGAAGAACATGAGGCACTTACCGGCGAACCCGTTCGTAACACCATTTTCTCTCTCCTTTCCAGGATATGCCGCAACGAGTATAATATTACTAATATTATTGAGGCTATCCGACCTTTACTCCGTATCTTGCATGGTGAATTATTTAGTAAAAAAAAGTACTGTCATGAAAAGCAAAACTTCATTAACAAGTGCATCCTACATCATTTCATTCCCTTTATAAAGCTCTTGACCTCTCCTTTTATTCAAGAAACTTTAAACATCTTCTTTCACAATACAAAACAAAACAAATTCTCATCATCTATACTCACATCAAACCACTACCAGCACCACCAGCAGCATTACCAACAACATCACAAGCCTCAACATCGCAAGCCGTATTACAAGCATCAACATCATATGCACCGCAGGCACTGAGGGATACCAACAATAATGAGTGATGAAGTATTAATTCATTATTTCATTTACGTTGAAGAAATATTCCGCGGCGATTATGTAATCTCTAAAGTTTTAGGGATTATTCATTTCTAGTTCCAACCGTAAACCGAATGAGATTAATATAATATTAACTCATTAAATCCATATTACATCTGAAGAAAATATACATACATATATTTTCATAAAGACTGTAATACAAATTCTTTTGTACAAAATATTACTTGTGAAATTTTATTTTAACGGGTAGGTAATATCCGAGAAATACTTAAGTTCACATTAATATGTTACACTTTACATTTTCAATGATGTTTCAACAATCGTTAATTATACTCTCTCCTTTCATAGAAATATACATCATTTCACAAAATTCAAGACAACCATTTTCCATACCAATTCAATTACATATTCTGATTTTGACAGATCAAAATCCAAGTCAAGATTTAAGAAGTGCCATCAATCTTAAAATCCTACATCCTTCAAAATCATACTTTAAATTCAAACTATACTAGAACATCACTTTCATTCACAGAACTCATAAAGATATTCGTATCATTCAAGATTCACGACGAATTTATTATACGGATATTGCGATGACAACCTGCGTCTAAACCCTTCAAAATTCTTGAAAACATCTCAACTAAGGAACAATCGAGAGAATGAACCAATCACACGATACATACGAAGAATATATGCATGCATTCGGAGGACACTTGAACCTAAGCAAAGGTTCAACACGTATCCGTGTCAGATCCTTTAGCATTATTATTACCCAAAAAAACTTTACAATCCCTTTTCAAAATAGCGAATTTTATCACAGCTCCAAAAAGATAAATTCGACTTTTCATCCGGAGTAGCCTTATTATAACCTTGGTATATACGTTGTCTTTTCGCCATCATTACTGGAGAACCTTTTATATTCCACCACATTAGTAGTAAGCTTACCAGCAACTTTATTACTTTTTGACTTAAATCTCTCTGAAAGATCACTATAAAACCTTGTCATGTACCCATCTACATCTTGTAACAATAATTGTCATACCAAACCCCAGGAAACATCAATAATTATTCTTGAATCTCACATCATTTCTGCATATACATATAACGTTATTTCCTGGAATTATAATTCTGAAATTCGGAATAGCACTTCAGCCTACGAATCAGTACTATGAAGTTTTGAAAAAGCTGAATGAAGCAGCAGAAACTGTAGACAACCATAACAGTCAAAAGTTGATGATAAAGAATATTGTGTTAGCAAAGCACAGAAAAAGAGAAGGTTTGGAACTGGAAAACGGATTGAGCAAACCCTGAAGGAGGCTGTGGACAAATCACAAGGATGAAATCTACCTTCAAAGAATCCAAATGATTCAGTGTCTGCTAAAATCCTTAGCAAATACCTTGCTCCTTATTCTAAAACCCTTGCGGACAATATTCTTCATCATCCTCTTATCTTAAATATTCTAAGATATCATCGTATCTTCCATTATAAATATCCTTCATATTTCTGAAGATATTTTCATAACCATTCTTATCTGAAATCATTTATTCCTTCGCGTTATTTGTATCACATCATAAAGAAAACTATTTTAGTTTCTAAATATCTGAAACCTCTGAGTGTAAAGTATGAATGTTTTTGAAGTAATGTTGGGAACTGAAGCATGAGTTAGTATAATATAATGACACTTGATCAACGTGATTATATTACAGTAAGTCATGTTGAGTTTCTAAATGGAACGTAATGATTCACAAACCATAACGTCATCATGTGCCATGTTACATTACTCTTACATTCAATATAATCTCTAAACATATCAAGAACATATTCTATTGATAGTTCTATCTTTTCCTTTGGATTCTGGTAATTTCACAAGTCAAATTATGCTATTACAATTTCTCTCTTAGAGCATTAGCTATGTTCATTCCGAATTTCATATCTATGAATTCTAGACCATTATTCGCTTGAGTTGAATTTGGGAAAAGAAGACGGAAGCATGAAACTCCAAAATATAAGGAAAAATATAAGCACGAAGACAACGCAGAAATTACAAATAGTGTATATCAATGCGTATAGCAATATAAAGACATGGGAAAACTAAGAACACTATAAATCCAAGAGCATAGTAGAAATTAACGGATTCCTCCGGTGGAAGATGAAAAAAGAATGACAGATGTGATAGTCAAGAATATATCAAGAATTAAAACTGGATGGAGCATATTGACGAATGTTTTGGAAGTACGAAGAAAGGAAGAAAGTATAAAACATGGGAGATGTGAAAATAAGGAAACGTAGGAGGTTGATTTATAGTAAAATATCCGACAGAGAAATCGAGACAGATTATTGCATTAAATCGAAGAGGATCATAATTTCCTTAATCGCCAAAGAATCAAATCTTATATAGATTACAAAGATTTTTTTTAATCCGAAGATCAACCGTGATGATGTCAAAAGATAAGACGAATCCCTATTTTCTCATTTCACTCTTTTACGATAGCTTCACTCATACGTTTCGAGTAATCGAATTATTTTATCCATATTTCTCAATCATGATAAAACCCTATGAATCAACTTATATTCGTCATAATAACATTCTTATTGTTAGCCATGACGACCTCGATCAAATTTCGGGACGAAATTTCTTTAAGGTACTGTGACGACCCGGAAATTTCCGACCAAATTTAAAATTAATCTTTATATAATTCCGACTTGATAAGTAATGAATTTTAATAAATCTTGAACCTCCGAAAAGAGTTTTACACAAGCTTTTGGTCACCCTTTTATTCCGACAATTCACGAACGTCATAACTTGATTTAATTATTTAAATATTTAATTATTGTGTATATATATGGATTTATATATATTTAACTTGAAAATATGATAATTAAATATCTCATTAAGTATATTAACAAAGTATTATATATATTTTCATACTACTAATTTAAAGAGTTTTCAAACAATATATATTACTATTTAAACGACGTAATTAACTTATGTTAAAATGTATTTACATATAATGTATTACGAGTGTAAATACATCCTTAAAAGTATTGAATACACTTTATAATATACCAATACATATAAATGATAGCTATACTCGTATTTTCGTTCAATTTCCTCAAAGAATTCTACTCGCATTCACACGGTATTTTTACCCGTATTATACACAGCTTCTAGAAGTATTTACTATTGGTATACACCAATAGAAATCTGCAATTATTTGTGTAATATGTCATCCATAACCTAATCAATTTAATATGTCATGCATGACTTAATACAAATTAACTTATCTTAGATATTTTCACTAAAAGCTAAAATTATAAGCTTATAAATAAGGACCATTTTAACTCATTTTTACTCCACATTTTTTTAAACTAAAAACACACACTTGAATGCTCTCATATCATACTTTAATCTCTGCAATTTTCCTCTTCATAATCAAGGTAAAATACTTCTCAAAATCCTTGTTCAATTCCTTGTATAGTTGCTATCTTATTATACTTATAAAACTTGTAAAAACTAGAACTTGTTTTAGTGAACACCAAGCTTGTTTGAAAAACTAATCTAATCTTTCTAACTTAAATCTAATGACACTTATTTATATGTATTATAATGTTATATTAAGTTAATATAAGAACTTATAACTTGTACATATGAAGAACACCTTGAAACTTAACATATATCCTTTAATCTCCATTCGGTAAAAAGTGGGCTGTTTTGGGTTGGGAATTAAAAACCTATCTTAGACTTTGAGTTCGAGGCTAAGACTTTAGAAATATGTTAATGTATGTAAATAAGACTTCCAATATTTTTTTCATGATTTTAGACAAAGTGGAAGTATTTTTATCAAAAATCATATATTGGGTGGATGCCGGGATTTTTCCAAATCTGTCCACCGAAAAAAAGAGGGTAAAGCTCTAAAAAGTACTACTTGGGATGAACTTTTCGTATTGGTTTTGTAAAATTTACTTCTTAATTAATCCATAGCAATTTGATTCACTTTAAACGGAGTTGTAATGAATATTTGGCGAGCAAAACAAAATCTGCTAAAATTAACGTTGTATGGACGAAATTTATATTTTAAAAACTATATTAACCATATCCTTGTTAAATTTTCCTATATCCTATATATATTTGGACATGTTATCAGTAGTATAACAAAATATTATAATCTTGGTTAATTATGTGATTGTATATATGTATAATAATATTCTTGGTACGTCCTAACACAATAAGTATACAATACATTTTGATAAATCCTAAGACAATACGTACACAATACTACTTGGTTAATTCTAAGACAATATGTATACAATACATCTCTGGGTTGATGCAAAGACAATACGTATACAATACGTCGTGGGGTAATTCTAAGATTATATATATATATATATATATATATATATATATATATATATATATATATATATATATATATATATATATATATATATATACCGATTATTGGACTGTTGGACTTTTCGAACTATTTTGGACTACTAAAAAATGACTACTAATAATGGACTACTAACATAAAATGTTAAAAATTATTATATAAGTATTCTATGAACTTGCTTTATTTTATTCATATGTCGTATTATTACCTGAATCATTATTATTGTTATAGGTTCGTGAATCCAAGGACGATGGCCATATTTTTAATAAGTTGAAAACTTATTATTAATATACTTTTACTACTGTGAGTATATAGTTGATAATGCTAAAAACGAACATATATTTCATAGCATTATTCCTCAAGAAAGACAAGCTTTTAGTTGCAATTGTTCTATTTAAAAGTGATATTCGTTTAAATAATAAAAGGTGAAGACAAAAGACATATTCGACGAATTGAAGACGCAAACGACCAAAAAGCTCAAAAGTACAAAATACAATCAAAGAGGTTCCAATTATTGATAAGAAACGTCTCGAAATTACAAGAGTACAAGATTCAAAACGCAAAGTACAAGATATTAAATTGTACGCAAGGACGTTCGAAAATTCGGAACCCGGACCAGAGTCAACTCTCAACGCTCAAGGCTCAACGCAACGGACTAAAAATTACAAGTCAACTATGCACATGAATATAATATAATATATAAATAATTCTTAAAAATTATATATATATTATATTAATATAAAAATCCGTCGGCAAGAAAGACTCCAAACTGGAGTGAGCTGTAATTTCAAACTCCGCGACTCGCGGAGTTTGAAGGCAAAAAATGCCGCGAGTCGCGGAGCCCCAAAGTTTGAAACTCCCTATAAAGCCAACTGAATTCTGATCATTTTTCAATACATATATCCATCCATCTCTCTATCTATATCGTAATATATATATTTATAATTTATATTTTAATTTTAATTTTAATTATAATTCTAATAATAAGGGTATGTTAGTGAATATTGTAAGGGTGTAAGTCGAAATTCTGTCCGTGTAACGCTACGCTATTTTTAATCATTGTAAGTTATGTTCAACCTTTTTAATTTAATGTCTCGTAGCTAAGTTATTATTATGCTTATTTAATCCGAAGTAATCATGATGTTGGGCTAATTACTAAAATTGGGTAATTGGGCTTTGTACCATAATTGGGGTTTGGACAAAAGAACGACACTTGTGGAAATTAGACTATGGGCTATTAATGGGTTTTATATTTGTTTAACTAAATGATAGTTTGTTAATGTTAATATAAAGATTTACAATTGGGCGTCCCTATAAATTACCATATACACTCGATCGGACACGATGGGCGGGGTATTTATATGTACGAATAATCGTTCATTTAACCGGACACGGGAATGGATTAATAGCCACTAGAATAATTAAAACAGGGGTGAAATTATGTACAAGGACACTTGGTATAATTGATAACAAAATATTAAAACCTTGGGTTACACTCAGTCGACATCCTGGTGTAATTATTAAACAAAGTATTAAAATCTTGTTACAGTTTAAGTCCCCAATTAGTTGGAATATTTAACTTCGGGTATAAGGATAATTTGACGAGGACACTCGCACTTTATATTTATGACTGATGGACTGTTATGGACAAAACCAGACGGACATATTAAATAATCCAGGACAAAGGACAATTAACCCATGGGCATAAGACTAAAATCAACACGTCAAACATCATGATTACGGAAGTTTAAATAAGCATAATTCTTTTATTTCATATTTAATTTCCTTTATTTTATATTTAATTGCACTTCTAATTATCGCATTTTTATTGTTATTGTATTTAATTGCACTTTTAATTATCGTACTTTTTAATTATCGCAAGTTTATTTTATCGCATTTTTATTATTCGCAATTTCATTATCGTTATTTATTTTACGCTTTAATTTAAGTCTTGTATTTATTTTTAATATTTTACATTTGGTTTTAACTGCGACTAAAGTTTAAAATCGACAAACCGGTCATTAAACGGTAAAAATCCCCCTTTATAATAATAATATTACTTATATATATATATTTGTATTTTTATAAAAGTAAACTAATATAGCGTTAAGCTTTGTTTAAAGATTTCCCTGTGGAACGAACCGGACTTACTAAAAACTACACTACTGTACGATTAGGTACACTGCCTATAAGTGTTGTAGCAAGGTTTAAGTATATTCATTCTCTAAATAAATAAATATCTTGTGTAAAATTGTATCGTATTTAATAGTATTTTTCTGCTAAAATTAATAGCTATTTCGTATACCCCGCTGCAGACATCAAGTTATTTTTGGCGCCGCTGCCGGGGAACTCTTAAACGCCGGAAGCGCAACGCTAATATAAAATGAAAAAGAAAAAAAGATTTTTAGTTTACTTTTATTAAAATTCGTTTTTATAAAAATACGTTTTAAATATTCGAAAATATAAAAAGAAAAACAAAAATATAAGTATTTTTAAAATTTTGTAAAATATTTAAGTTTTATAAAGTTTCTTTATTTTTATATAAGTTTTATTTAAGTATTTTGTTTTTATTTAAAACATATAAAAAATTTTTTTTAATATATATAAATCTATTTTTAAGATATTTTTAAATTTATAAAGTAGTTCTATTTTTTTTTAAGTTTTTAAATATAAGTTTTTATTATATAAATATTTTGATATAAACATAAAATATTAAACAGAAAATATAAATAAAAAAAAGTCAAGTTTTAAACTGTTCCAGAGTTGAAAACTGGAACCCCGCGACTCGCGGGGTTTGCAGCTTCGATAACCGCGACTCGCGGAGCCGTCTGACACGGGCACACAGCAACCCTAATTTGGCATTTATTACGGAATTTTAATTATTATTATTAATTAATTATTATTTAGGGTTAATTAATTTATTATTTAGTTTAAAGATTTAATTAATTTGTAATAATTATTTTTAATTAGTTTTATTATATGTAAAATTAATAGTTTTAATAAATAAATAATATAAAAATAATATTTTTATAAAAATTGTACTTTTTACAACTTTTTTTATATTTTTATATTTTGTCCCTTTTTAATAGTTTTAGCATAATATTTGTATTTTTAGCTCATATTTAGTTTTAAATTTAGTTTTTGCCATAGTTATTTTTACTTCTAGATTTTTAGGCTTTGCCGTAGAATTCCTTAAGTGCTTTTTCTTTAGACTAAGATTTAGGTGCTTTAGAATTTTGCGACGCCTTTTTAAGTTTTAGTTTCTTTTTAAGTTATTTCCATTTGGGATTTAGTTTTTCCTGTAAGTTTTAATATTTTTAGACGACTTTTACCTATGTATCAATTATCATTCCAATTAGTAATCTCAATTTGCGATTATAATTTTAAGTTAGTTGTAGTAATAAGGTTAGGTTAGTCAAGTGTTTTTAAGTTTTATAAGTTTTTTTTATTTTTCCGTCACCTTTTATTTTTCAACCATTTTTCTTTTTCGACCTTTTTCGACGCACTCTTTTTCTTTCTTATTTCTCGCTATTCTAGTTTTAAGGACATAGATTTTTATTCTACTTCTTATCTAAATTTCTTAAAATTACGAAAATTTATTTTAAGTGGTTAAATTGATAGACATCAAAATTTTCTGGTTCGTAGTAATAGTTGGATTTGTACGTGGACCGGGTTATTGGAGCCAAACAGTCCTCAATTATATTGAGACCAAACGAATCCTGCCCCTCTGCTGCATCTTTTGGCTATTCGAAACGTGGGCAAAATCAGAAAAGTCTATTGATTGGATAACTTATTATAATTTTTCTTTCCTTTTAAAAACTAATAGGATATTCAGTGAATGCACCGAGCAAGACGTTCACCACCTTTTGTACGTTCACCACCTGTAACTAGATCAAGACATTTAGCAAATATTACTGCCGTTGATTTTTCTTTAGAATCGTCATCCAGTCGACCAAGTACTCCAGTTCAAATTTCCGATAATCCATTTTTTGAACCCGACCTCACAATTGAGAATCCGGAGAATATCCAGGAACGATTCGTAGATCCTGAACCACTAAACTTTCCTCCGGAACCACCAATCATTCAAACAGAGATTGTTGAGGAACGAACCATAAAATCAGAATCCTCTAGTGATTCCGATTCAACAAATTCAATTATGAAGAATCTGAAACCTTTAAGTATGGAAGACCGAATGAGAGCTAAACGCACTGGCCAAGGTCACGCAATTACTCATCCAGACATTAATGCGCCAGATTATGAAATCAAAGGACAAATTCTACACATGGTGACTAATCAATGCCAATTTAGTGGTGCGCCGAAGGAAGATCCAAATGAACATCTACGTACCTTTAATAGGATCTGCACACTATTTAAAATCCGAGAAGTGGAGGATGAACAGATATATCTCATGTTATTTCCCTGGACTTTAAAGGGAGAAGCCAAAGATTGGTTGGAATCATTACCTGAAGGGGCGATTGATACATGGGATGTTTTAGTTGAAAAATTTCTTAAACAATTCTTTCCTGCATCTAAAGTCGTAAGACTTCAAGCAGAAATTGTTACGTTTACACAGAAACCAAATGAAACTCTATATGAGGCATGGACAAGATATGGAAAGTTATTAAGAGGATGTCCGCAACATGGTTTAGACACCTGTCAAATAGTACAAATATTCTACCAAGGATGCGACATCACTACAAGGAAAGACATAGATATAGCAGCTGGTGGTTCTATTATGAAGAAAACCAAAACTGATGCTTACAAAATTATTGATAACACTGCTTCCCACTCACACGAGTGGCACCAAGAAAAAGATATCGTTAGATCATCTAAAGCAGCTAGAGCCGATTCTAGCCATGACATAGATTCCATTTCCGCAAAGATAGATGCTGTGGAGAGACGAATGGAAAAGATGACTAAAGATATTCACTCAATACGAATTAGTTGTGAGCAGTGTGGAGGACCACATTTGACAAAAGATTGTCTCAGTATTGAATTAACAATGGAACAAAGAGAGAATATTTCATACATAAACCAAAGGCCTGGAAATAATTATCAGAATAATTATCAACCGCCAAGACCAATTTACAATCAAAACCAGAATTATAACCGAAATATTCCATACAACAACCAACAAGGTCCTAGCAATCAACAAGTATCCAATAATACTTACAATCAGCAAAGACCTAATTTTCAAAACAAACCACCACAACAAACCGATGATAAAAAGCCGAATTTAGAAGATATGATGACAAAGCTAGTTGAAACTCAAACGCAATTTTTCACATCTCAGAAACAAACTAATGAACAAAATGCTCAAGCATTTAGAAATCAACAAGCTTCTATTCAAAATCTGGAACAAGAAGTAAGTAACCTAGCAAGGTTAATAGGTGAAAGAAAACCGGGAAGTCTACCTAGTGATACAAATGCTAACCCCCGGAATGAAACAGCTAAAGCCATTACCACAAGAAGTGGTACAATACTTAAACCACCTGAAATACCTGTAACTTCTGATGAAGCTATTCCTACTCCACAAGAACCACAACCTGATCAAGATAAGGAAAAAGAACCGGTAGTTGAAAAGGTTAATGAAGATAATACAGTTAAGGCTAAACCTTATGTTAAACCATACCAACCACCACTTCCTTACCCGAGTAAAATGAAGAAAGAGAAACTTGAAGCCGAGCAATCCAAATTCTTGGATATGTTTAAACAGATAAATGTAAATCTTCCTTTCATTGATGTGATTTCAGGAATGCCTAGATATGCTAAATTCTTGAAAGATCTAATCTCAAATAGAAAGAAAATGGAAGAACTCTCGGCTGTTACCATGAATGCTAATTGTTCAGCAGTGCTGTTGAATAAGATACCAGAAAAACTATCTGATCCAGGAAGTTTCACAATTCCATGTTTTCTGGGTAGTCTTAGTTCAATAGAAGCATTGGCAGACTTAGGTGCTAGTATAAATCTAATGCCATATTCACTATACGCTAAACTAGACCTTGGAGAATTGAAACCAACCAGAATAAGCATACAACTAGCCGATAGATCAATAAAATATCCTAGAGGGATAATGGAGAACATGCTAGTTAAAGTTGGTACTTTAGTATTTCCAGTAGATTTTGTTGTTCTGGACATGGAAGAAGATTCTCAAGTTCCTCTCATATTAGGAAGACCATTCTTAAACACGGCTAAAGCAATGATAGACGTGTTCGGTAAGAAACTGACCCTAAGTATAGAGGATGAGAGTGTTACCTTTTCAGTTGATAGAGCAATGCAACAACCACAATCTGCAGATGATACATGTTATTATATTCAAACTATAGATGCACATGCATAATTATTAGAAGAATTTCCAGAATTACAAGGAACAGGAGAATGTTCTTTAGGAGAAGGTAATGAACCAATTGATGAAGCTGAAATGTTAGCTACACTTATAGCTAATGGATATGAACCAACAACAGAAGAAATTCAAATGCTAAAAGAAGAAGACAGATATCAATACAAATCATCGATAGAAGAACCTCCGAAATTAGAGTTAAAGCCACTTCCAAACCATTTGGAATACGCTTATTTACATGGTGAATCTGAATTACCTGTAATAATATCATCTTCTCTTACTGAAAATGAGAAATCACAACTCATTTCTGTGTTGAAAGCCCATAAACCAGCCATTGCATGGAAGATTCATGATATTAAAGGAATAAGTCCTTCGTATTGCACACATAAAATCCTTATGGAAGAAGGTCATAAAACGTATGTGCAACGCCAACGAAGACTAAATCCTAATATGCAAGATGTAGTTAAGAAAAAGATTATTAAACTGCTAGATGCAGGTTTGATATATCCAATCTCTAATAGTCCATGGGTAAGCCCAGTACAATGCGTGCCTAAGAAGGGTGGCATGACTGTCATTACAAATGAAAAAAATGAGCTTATTCCTACTAGGACTGTAACAGGATGGCGTGTATGTATTGATTATAGAAAATTAAATGACGCCACCAGAAAAGATCACTTTCCCTTACCTTTCATAGATAAAATGTTGGAAAGATTAGCCGGAAACAGTTACTATTGTTTTCTTGATGGTTTTTCCGGATATTTTCAAATTCCAATAGCACCCGAAGATCAAGAGAAAACCACATTTACGTGCCCTTATGGTACTTTTGCTTACAAACGCATGCCATTTGGACTTTGCAATGCCCCTGTAACCTTTCAAATGTGCATGATGGCGATTTTTCACGACATGATAGAAGAATGCATGGAAGTTTTCATGGATGACTTTTCAGTCTTCGGTGATACATTTGAATCATGTCTAGTTAATCTGGAACGAATGCTTATTAGATACGAACAATCAAATCTAGTTCTTAATTGGGAGAAATGCCATTTCATGGTTAAAGAAGGCATCGTTCTTGGTCATAAAATTTCAAAAGAAGGAATTGAAGTGGATAGAGCTAAAGTAGATGTAATTGCTAAACTTCCACATCCCACCAATGTTAGAGGAGTTAGGAGTTTTCTAGGGCATGCCGGTTTTTACCGATGTTTCATAAAAGATTTTTCTAAAATTGCCACTCCTATGAATAAACTCCTAGAAAAGGATGCTCCATTCATCTTTTCAGATGAGTGTATCAAATCTTTTAATATTCTTAAAGAGAAACTCACTAATGCGCCGATCATGATAACACCAAATTGGAATCTACCATTTGAACTAATGTGCGATGCAAGTGATTTTGCAATGGGAGCCGTTGTAGGACAAAGGATTGAAAAACGATTTCAACCTATATATTATGCTAGTAAGACGTTACAAGGAGCACAAACGAACTATACAACTACTGAAAAAGAACTCCTTGCTATTGTCTTTGCTTTTGACAAATTTCGATCATATCTCGTTCTAGCAAAAACGGTGGTCTATACCGACCATTCTGCTCTTAGATACCTATTTTCGAAACAAGATGCTAAACCAAGATTAATCCGTTGGATTTTACTCTTACAAGAGTTTGATATTGAAATCCGAGATAAAAGAGGAGCAGAAAATCTCGCCGCTGATCATCTTTCTCGTCTTGAAAATCCCGAATTAGAAGTTCTAAATGAATTGGCCATACAAGACAACTTTCCTGATGAATATCTATTGAAGATAGATTATAAAGAAATACCATGGTTTGCAGACTATGCAAACTACTTAGTTTGTGGATTCCTTGAAAAAGGATTATCGTACCAAAAACGAAAGAAATTCTTCAGTGATATAAAACACTATTTTTGGGAAGATTCACATCTGTTTAAAAGTTGTCCCGATGGAATAATACGCCGATGTGTATTTGGAGATGAAGCGAGTAAAATTTTAAACCATTGTCACACAAGACCAACAGGAGGGCATTATGGGCCTCAACTAACAGCAAGAAAAGTTTATGATGATGGATTCTATTGGCCTACAATTTACAAAGACGCACACCTTCTTTGCAAATCCTGTGATGCTTGTCAAAGGGCCGGAAAAATAAGTCAACGTGATGAAATGCCACAAAATGTCATCCAAGTATGTGAAGTATTTGACATTTGGGGTATTGACTTTATGGGTCCATTTCTAAAATCTCATAATAATCTATATATACTCGTAGCCATTGATTATGTATCTAAATGGGCGGAAGCACAAGCTCTCCCAACTAACGATGCACGAGTTGTAGTCAACTTTTTAAAACGTCTTTTTGCAAGGTTTGGAACACCGAAAGCTTTAATAAGTGATCGGGGTACTCATTTTTGTAATAATCAACTTGAGAAAGTTCTTAAAAGATATGGAGTAACTCATAAAATCTCAACCGCATATCATCCACAAACAAGTGGACAAGTTGAAAATACCAACCGAGCTTTAAAACGTATTCTAGAGAAAACCGTAGGATCAAATCCGAAGGAATGGTCCATTAAATTGGAGGATGCACTCTGGGCTTTTAGAACAGCCTATAAAACTCCAATTGGAACCACACCTTTTAGACTTGTTTATGGAAAAGCATGTCATCTTCCAGTAGAAATTGAACACAAAGCATTTTGGGCTTTGAAGACATGTAATCTTGATTTACATGAAGCCGGACGTCTACGATTAAGTCAACTAAACGAATTAGAAGAATTAAGACATGAAGCATACGAAAATTTGTTAATCTATAAAGAAAGAACGAAGAAATGGCATGATAAAAGAATCAGAAGTTTAAAAGAATTTAAAGAAGGAGACAGAGTTCTTCTTTTCAATTCACGATTCAAGCTATTTCCTGGAAAATTGAAATCAAGATGGTCTGGACCATTCATAGTCAAAAGAGTTTTTCCATACGGAACGGTAGAATTAATAAATTCAAATGGGATTGAATTTAAAGTTAATGGTCACAGAGTTAAACACTACATAGATAGTCCGATGGAAGTCGACAACGAAGTTAATCACAATTTTGACACCACAGCTAACTAAGTGTGGGGAGAATCAAGTCTTTAAAGGATAATATGTATTTCTGTTAGAGTTAGATTGTCTGTTTTCGTGTAGTTCTCGAAAATGGAACCCGAATGGTCTTTCCCTAGCAGACCCTAAAGAACTAGTCTTCTCCCCCCATTCTGAATTTTTATTTTTTTAGGTTTTTATAAAATGAAGACTGCCTGTGAACTAAACCATGGTCTAATGCTACACGCTTTGATCACTAAACGTAATAATGACACCCTACCGAGTGAAATAGTATCAGTAATCAGAGAAAGAATGGACGGAGTTAGAAAAGAATCCAGATGCGAAGATAATAAGTTACAATTTGGTAAAGGAAAATCAAAATCCGCAGCGAAAAGAAGAGCACGACACCTAGAAAGATGTCACAAATGCGGAAAATGGTCACATGGAGGTAAATGTTCAAATAATCAAACCTATTCAAATACCGAATTTGTTACTTTATGCAGAGACGGACCGTTCATATGTTTAGAAGAAAAGACACTGAATGCTCGAGGTTACGCCTATGTAGCCATGGAAAACCAATTAAACCGACTATCTTATGAATGGGATAGATCGTATAACTAAGAAATCTATTTCAAAGGTATGTCTGTACAGTTTTTATTTTTTTTTTATTTTTATTTTTTAACCTATTGATAATAAACGCTAATTTGTTCGCTATAAAGTATTAAATTGGTATTGAATAAAATTAGGTTTGGCGACCGAAATTATTGACATCATTCAAAAATTTATTACATCACTGCGAAATTTAACGTTTATTCTTAAGGTATAAATATCTTTAATCAATCAACCCAAAATATTTCAAAAATTCGTCATGAGTTAAATTAGGTCTTGGAACCGAAATTACTTTACCGAAAAGAGGGGCGCATATTTTTGATAATATTTGATTGATTAAAGTGGGATAAAAAGCCAAAAAGATTTTTATTTTTATTTTTACCATGTTTTTAAAATTAATATTTAAATCTTAAATTAATATTGTAAACTTTGTAAAAACAATATTTTTAAAATTATAAATATTTGAAAAAATTAATATAAGTTTGGTGTGAATTTATAATATGAATTTTTAAATTAAGTTTGGTGTGAATTTTTAATTTTTAAAATATGAATTTTTAATTTTATGCATTTTAAATTTTAAGTTTTGTGTGAATTTTTAATATTAATTTTGAATTTTATATTTAAATTGTGTGAATTTAAAAACAAAAATTTACTTTATCTCATTAAGTTAAAAATATGATTTTTAAAATTCGTCGTAAGTTGAAGACTAGGTCTTTGAACTGAAATTGCTTTACCCAAGGGAGGGACGAGAACTTTTATTATCATTATTTTTAATCTTATTGAATTAAAGTATGCCAAAAACATTAAAAAACCCAAAAATCTTAGCTTTTAAAACAATCGCTACAAAAAGAAAAATTTTAAAATTTTGTCGAAGGACGGACTAGGACATCGATCCGAAATGACCTCGTCCTAAATAACAAGGGAAACAAAATTTTAAAATTAATTACTTAATTGTTTTAATTAGTATAAGTTATAAAAAAACAAAAAAAAAAAACCAAACTCCGCGACTCGCGGAGTTTGAAGGCTTAAACCCCGCGACTCGTGGGAGGACCAAAATACAGAAAAAAAAAATATAAACGCAGAACTGATCAGTCCACACCACAAAAACAGAAAACACTGCGAAAAACAGCCGCAAAAACCCGAAAAAAACCCCCCAAAATCACAATTTTTAACCGTTAATCATCAAATCTTTTACTAAAATCATGTTGAGAAGGATGCTATCAAGGAATTACTCAAGAAAAATGGTAAATTTCTACACCTAAACACCATTTAATCCGAAAATTAGTGTTCTTGAGCAAGTTTTTCCCCAATTTGATTTTGATGCTTTTTAGTGTAATTATGCTTAAATTGCTTATGTATTATGCTTGTATAACCTAGATTGATGCTATTTAACATGATTAGAAGCCTTAAACTTCAAATTTTGAGTAATCTAGGGTTTGTGTTCTTGAGCAAATTTGGGACTTTTTGATATAAACAGGTTATGGCCGATTTTTGTCATGAATTGTTGCTAAATTAAGTAGTGTAACATGTTTAGGTAGTTAAATGATCCAAACTTTGAGCCTAAACATGATTTTGAGATTTAAAGTGGACTTTTTAAAGTGTAAAATTCATGAACTTGATTTTTGAAAGACAATGCCATTTGAAACTTGTTTAATTGCTAGTAATGATTATTTTGACATGTTATTTGAGTTGAATGCTTATGAACTTGGCGAACATTTTCGTATATGCTTATTTGAAAAAGTGTAGATTTGATGAAAATATGAAAATGAGCTTAAGTTTGATATAAATTGATCATGTCATTGTAATTATTTTGATTGATGATTTTGCTGACACTAATGCATATTTGGATGCACAAAAATTGTGTTTGATGTATTTTGCAGACTGAAAGGGGTGAATCTTCATCCCAAGCTCGCAATGCTCCTGCTGAGAATGCGGAACAACAGGAGGTGGATAACTACTACAAGCAAGATATACCTCATCCAGTCATGACATTTTCTGATATGCACTTGGAAGATTTGCATCCGAACCTGAGATTTGACAGACTTTGGATAGATTATCCAAAGTATCAAAGGGGTTTGCATACTCTTCATTCTAAAGTTGTTGAGGTACCTAGGGTCATAGAATGGGGACCATTAGAAGCTGTAGAATTGGCCGGGCCAATTAGGGAATTACTTGCACAGAGGTATGGTAATTCTACTTTTAACGACCGGGTAAGTTTATTCACCATGCGTAGACCTGTATATAAAGTATGGTGTGAAGAATTGTTGTATAGTATAGAATTAAATGATCGGGTAGCTAGTTTAACCGATCGATCTTTTATTAGATTTTTGTTAGGAGGTTCGATGCGCCACATGTCTTTACTAGACATGGCTCAGGCTTTACGTATATATACGCCTGAGGAGTTAGCATCTGCCAATTGTAGAGGGTTGATACTAAATGGTAGAAAGATAGATGAAAATTTTGATACATACGGTGTATGGAGTCAAATGACAAGCCATCACCGATTCAAAGGGGAAAATTACTCTTATTTGGATATAGATAGAGCTGAATTAAGAGTAATTCATAGGTTTTTAGCTAATTCGATTACACAAAGAGGTAAGAACAAGGAAAAGGTAAATGAACAGGATTTGTTTTACCATATGTGTATTCGAGACCCACAAAGCGCTGTAAGTATACCTTATTATGTGGGTTATTATTTATCAGCTATGGTTAGAGGGATGAGACCGCATAGCATAATAGGAGGTGGTATTTTTATTACTTTGATTGCTGAATATCTCGGTGTGGATATAAGTCGGGGGGGATTATTAGTCGAGGAACCAGAACCCCGCGATACAATAGGTTTAAATGTATACCATGGTGCGAAGGTTTTGAAGAGGCGAAATAACGCCGCAGTACAATACCATGGTAGACATCCACAGGTTGAGAGAAACCAACAACAAGGTAATATAGGAGGGGGAAATGAAATGCAAGAAATGCAAAGGTTTATAGCTTCACAGGAGTATGAAAATGCTAGACAGAGAGCATTTGAAGATTGACAAGTTCATCAAAACCAAATCATAGCTCATTGCCAACATATAGGTAGAAACTATATTCCTACTCCAAAACCCATATTCCCTCCCTGGTCTATAGAGATGCAACCACCGTATCCTACATATAACCCAGCCGAAGCATTCTATAGCACCTATGGTTATGCTTGGAACCCCTATTGGTATCAGTATCATCCCTAGTCTACTTAGTTTTATTTATTTTGTAATTTGTAATGTTGATACGTTTAATACTTATGTTAATATTGTAATAGTTTTTATAATTTTCTAACTTTTATTCTTAGATTTTAATAATTTTTGAATGTGGGGTAATATACCAAACTTCAAAAATATGTATATATGTTTGCAGTTTATCTTATGTACACAACATGGTAAAACAACGCATTTTCAAAGACTGGCATTAAGTTCAGCAAAAGCAACTAATTTTGACGACAAGATGCAAAATATATGTGAAATAACAACAAGACGGAATGAACAAATGATGTGCACCATTTATCATTCAGCAAACAAACGCCAATATATTTGGAAACTTTGGTAAAAATTTAATCATTTTCACACAAATCACCCTCAATAATTTAAATTGTTATTGATTTCTTGCAAATGAGGGCATTGCAAGATCTTAAGTGTGGGAAGGGGTTAAATTCTTTCGGATTTTAAAATTTTTATCTTAAACACTAGGTTACCATTAAAAATACTAGTAAAGCAGTAGTTGTATTAGAATCTAGTGCTCTCTGATAATAAAGAACAGCCCTAGTCTTATATACTGACTACCCAATTCTAGTAAAAATTTTCAAAATTTTCAATTAAATGAACTCAAAATCATGTTTATACATATTTATGAACGATAAAACTAGGTGTTAACACCGAAATTATTGTTACCTCAGAAAGGACATAAATTGAGAAACAAACCAAAATGTTAAAATTCATTTAATATGGAATAGAGGACGATAAAAAGGAAAATAAAAGCCAAGTGTGGGAAAATTTACCAAGTTATTCAAAACATATGTCACATATTTTTGTACAAATAACTGAAAATACTTTTGCTTTGGAATAAACTAAACTGTTTAACCCGATGAAAGAAAAGAAGAGATGGATCTACACGATGAATCAATTCCATCATTAAAAGGAAGTAAAGTCTTCCGAAAAAGAAACGCGCTTCTTGATTTAGGTCATGAAGTTGTCGTCCAGACCAGCTGTAGGTTGACGAAAAATCTAGAAAAGTCATCACTAAAATCAGCAGGAAATCTACGGACCTCAGCATTAAACAGGGTCGCCAAGTGGTCAGATTTATCCTAACCATGAGAAGGATTTATCTCGTACAATGGGGGGGCACCATGCAAATTAGCTGGATAAGACTAATGAATCAGATCCCCAGAAAGGATAATCTCCTTAAAAGATCAAAAATTAGCTTTTAAGCCTGATATTACTCAATCCTTGAGATTGACCTTAAAGATTGAGAATTACAAACTCATGGAATTCAATGATATCTAAACTCGAGCTTAAACGAGAAAATATTTTGATCAAAATTACAAACCGATTTGTTTTCTGAAAACCCTATTTTCAATGCGTTCATTACCATTGAACGTAAAATACTAGGAATTCACCTGGAATTCATTAGGTCACCTGAACTAAATCGGGTGTCAACTGTAAGAACGGTGGTTGCATAGCATGGTCAAAGACAGGACCTTGTGCCAGACCGAAAAATTATAAGGATGAGCTTTACTATTGCTCCTACCAAGGATTGTAATTGCGTCCGACACGTTATAGACCATAATTAAAAGCATGTCAGGGGACACTGCCTTAACAGTTGCTTGTTCAACGCTTTCCTTTATAACCGGACGGTAGTTTATCGAAAGGTAATATACGGGACAAGTAAACTGGACGTGTTGCTTTCCAAATACAAGGTTAGCAAATGGGTGACACAAAACCATAAGTTTTGAGCTAAAATTTTCAAATCTGAAACCCACCAAAACAACAAAAATATTTTGCAAACACCGGTGAAGGGTTATTCCGGAAAACTTATCTAGGGTAAAAACTAGATTTAATTTTCAAAAGATCAAATGTTTTCATAAAGATCCAATTTCCTTAATGGATCTAAATTTTTATAGTCATGTGGGACTGTAAACCATATCGTTACTACCATTGTTTATACCGCCGTATAGAAATCACTGATGTATAAAGTGTGAAGAATAAAGAAGTGATTCTAGTATTTTAAGACAATATTGCTTGAGGACAAGCAACGCTCAAGTGTGGGAATATTTGATAATGCTAAAAACGAACATATATTTCATAGCATTATTCCTCAAGAAAGACAAGCTTTTAGTTGCAATTGTTCTATTTAAAAGTGATATTCGTTTAAATAATAAAAGGTGAAGACAAAAGACAGATTCGACGAATTGAAGACGCAAACGACCAAAAAGCTCAAAAGTACAAAATACAATCAAAGAGGTTCCAATTATTGATAAGAAACGTCTCGAAATTACAAGAGTACAAGATTCAAAACGCAAAGTACAAGATATTAAATTGTACGCAAGGACGTTCGAAAATCCGGAACCGGGACCAGAGTCAACTCTCAACGCTCGACGCAACGGACTAAAAATTACAAGTCAACTATGCACATGAATATAATATAATATATAAATAATTCTTAAAAATTATATATATATATTATATTAATATAAAAATCCGTCGGCAAGAAAGACTCCAAACTGGAGTGAGCTGTAATTTCAAACTCCGCGACTCGCGGAGTTTGAAGGCAAAAAATGCCGCGAGTCGCGGAGCCCCAAAGTTTCAAACTCCCTATAAAGCCAACCGAATTCTGATCATTTTTCAATACATATATCCATCCATCTCTCTATCTATATCGTAATATATATATTTATAATTTATATTTTAATTTTAATTTTAATTATAATTCTAATAATAAGGGTATGTTAGCGAATATTGTAAGGGTGTAAGTCGAAATTCTGTCCGTGTAACGCTACGCTATTTTTAATCATTGTAAGTTATGTTCAACCTTTTTAATTTAATGTCTCGTAGCTAAGTTATTATTATGCTTATTTAATCCGAAGTAATCATGATGTTGGGCTAATTACTAAAATTGGGTAATTGGGCTTTGTACCATAATTGGGGTTTGGACAAAAGAACGACACTTGTGGAAATTAGACTATGGGCTATTAATGGGCTTTATATTTGTTTAACTAAATGATAGTTTGTTAATGTTAATATAAAGATTTACAATTGGGCGTCCCTATAAATTACCATATACACTCGATCGGACACGATGGGCGGGGTATTTATATGTACGAATAATCGTTCATTTAACCGGACACGGGAATGGATTAATAGCCACTAGAATAATTAAAACAGGGGTGAAATTATGTACAAGGACACTTGGTATAATTGATAACAAAATATTAAAACCTTGGGTTACACTCAGTCGACATCCTGGTGTAATTATTAAACAAAGTATTAAAATCTTGTTACAGTTTAAGTCCCCAATTAGTTGGAATATTTAACTTCGGGTATAAGGATAATTTGAAGAGGACACTCGCACTTTATATTTATGACTGATGGACTGTTATGGACAAAAACCAGACGGACATATTAAATAATCCAGGACAAAGGATAATTAACCCATGGGCATAAGACTAAAATCAACACGTCAAACATCATGATTACGGAAGTTTAAATAAGCATAATTCTTTTATTTCATATTTAATTTCCTTTATTTTATATTTAATTGCACTTCTAATTATCGCATTTTTATTGTTATTGTATTTAATTGCACTTTTAATTATCATACTTTTTAATTATCGCAAGTTTATTTTATCGCATTTTTATTATTCGCAATTTCATTATCGTTATTTATTTTACGCTTTAATTTAAGTCTTGTATTTATTTTTAATATTTTACATTTGGTTTTAACTGCGACTAAAGTTTTAAAATTGACAAACCGGTCATTAAACGGTAAAAACCCCCCTTTATAATAATAATAATATTACTTATATATATATATATTTGTATTTTTATAAAAGTAAACTAATATAGCGTTAAGCTTTGTTTAAAGATTTCCCTGTGGAACGAACCGGACTTACTAAAAACTACACTACTGTACGATTAGGTACACTGCCTATAAGTGTTGTAGCAAGGTTTAAGTATATCCATTCTCTAAATAAATAAATATCTTGTGTAAAATTGTATCGTATTTAATAGTATTTTTCTGCTAAAATTAATAGCTATTTCGTATACCCCGCTGCAGACATCAATAGTCCCATTTTTAAACTCTAAAAATATTTTGGGATGAGAATACATGCATTTTATATTTTACGCCATGGACACAAGTACTTAAAATATATTCTACGTTGAGTTGTACCACCTTGCATATCTTTCCTAATAGCTTGGTAACTAATATTTACATGTTGTAAGAACATGTAAGCGCGAATCCTATTGATAGATATATCGGGTTTGACAACCCCAACCGGGCTAGTCGCTCTAGTATCGTAAACGGTTGCATAGTACTTCGTTTTTACTACACTTGGTACAGTGTAGGGAGATTTCATAATAAAGGGAATATGCTACATTAATGGTTAAGTATGGTTACCGAAGCGCTCAACAACTTATAGAATACTTTTATACACTTGCAAGTGTACATATATTTATAACTATGAAATCTTGTGGTTTATATTTATATCGATGCTAAACCTATATATCTCACCAACCTTTGTGTTGACTGTTTAAGCATGTTTATTCTCAGGTCCTTAAGAAAGTCTTCCGCTGTTGCATTATCTGAGCAAGCTGTACATGGAGTCTCATGTTTTTGTTTAAATGAAGTGTTGCATTCAATAAAACCTTCGTCATGTATTATATTCAACTTTTATGTCACGTGTGTAGTATTTGGAAACCGATGTATTATGGGGATTATTTTTTTAAATAATCGCCCACTTGTTTAAAACATGCATTATGTATAATAATAGTGTGCTTTTTATGAAACGAATGCAATATTTTCTAAAACGTATCATATAGAGGTCAAATACCTTGCTATGGGACCAATGAATAACGTACCACGTTTATAGTAATATGGACGAGTCATTTCAGGTTTTAACGCAATATTGGGCCAAGTTATGGAGATACGGGGTATATAGATATAAGCAGTGGGTTAAAACGTAAATGATAGGGTAGCAGACTGGTTAGGCGTGATTTGGTTTAAGCGCGAGGCCTTGGGTTCGAGCCCGGGCTATGGCGTTTTATTTTAAAGCTTGTTTCTTCAAAGGTTGTACTCTTTTATTATTATTATTATTATTATTATTATTATTATTATTATTATTATTATTATTATTATTATTATTATTATTATTATTATTATTATTATTAACATTATTGATATTATTGTTGTTATCATTATTGTTAAAAAGATCATATTTAGTAAAAGTAGTATTATTATTATTATTATTATTATTATTATTATTATTATTATTATTATTATTATTATTATTATTATTATTATTATTATTATTATTATTATTATTATTATTATTATCATTATTATTATGAATATCATTATTAGTAATATTATTATCATTATAATCATTAGTAGTAAAATTATTATTATAGTTATTATTAATATCAGTATTATTTTTTATTATTATTATTATAATTATTACTAAAATTATCATTATTTTTAAAATTTATCATTCATATTATTATTAACATTTTTATTAAAAATTATCATTCATATTATTAAAATTATCATTATTATTATTAGTAGAATTATCATCATTTTTATTAAAAATTAGTATTATTTTTATTATTATTATTATTATTACTAGTTGAGTACCCGCGAATTCGCGGGACTTTGTGAGTGTAAAAACAATATTAAGAATTTCAATAATGTATTAGAGTTTAGCTATATCTTTATTTTTACTATATTCAATGTAGCAATGCAAATTAAAAAAGCAAACATATATATATATATATATATATATATATATATATATATATATATATATATATAGCAATGCAAATTAAAAGTATGATAATGAGTGTTCGAAGTACATAGCAAACTTATAACACGTCACACACGAACAAAACAGTGAAAAACTTACCAAAACTTTATTTATTGTTGTCAAACAGTTAATTTTAAAGAATCCTCATTACTTCAATTAGTTGGAACGTTAGTTGGCTAATATCGTAGGTCACCGTACACAGATCTCCATCAGCCAACTTATTATGCTAATAAATTGCCTCCATCCTCTGGATACTACCTGGGCTGTTGTTTTCCTTTCTCCACTATAAAGCCCCGTACTTGCATCAAGATTGACAACAGTAACACTTGAGCCAGGGAAAACTCCTGGTAGACAGTGGCGAATCCAGGATGAAAATGTTACCGGGTCCTAAAAGAATTTTCAAAGCTAATTATATTTAAAGGACACTTGGTGGTTGTTTACTTCAAAAAAAAAAAAATCATTGATTTTAAAATATATGGGGTCATCTTGTTAAATTTAGTGGTGTCATATACGATTTGAAGAGTATATCGTATGAAAAGTGTATAAATTAGTGAGGTCATAGGACCCCACCCCTTTAACTCTATATTCACCCCTGCTCGTAGACTGTACCATTCATTTAAAATTCGCTAAAAAATAATAAGAAGCCGTTGGTAAATAAGTAACTTTATATCATGTAAGTTACAATTATAGATAATCTACTTTATGCAATTTATTTATATAAAAGAGGATGTGGTCAAAAAAATATTTCAAAGCATTTAAAGAAACAAAAAGTGTTAGTAGAAAAATACCAATCATCTAGCTTTACGAATCGGAAATGTGAACAAAAGAGCATCATTTAGGGTTTGGATTTGGATTGATATGAACCTCGTTTGTTGGAAATTGAGTTGGTTGATCATGAGCTGAAGACTGATTCTGGTTTTGCACACCAGCTCCTCATACCTCATCATCCTTAAAGTCTTCTTCAACTTTAATTTCTCGTGTAGCAGGTAAAGAATTTTTGATACTGATTGTGCAAAGATGATATTGTGATTCTTTCAATACAACTTGGTAGATAGACTATCAACTCAAGAGTTTTGACATTAATTGGATTGAAATGTAACAAAATGCAAAATGATTTAATATGAGTAATCGAATGAAATTTGAAACAAAAGGGTAACCTCGTCGGCTTCAGAATCTGTAGGATGGTTCCCCTTTAATACATAAGTTAAACTTGACAAATTAAAGACTGAGATACTAATGATAAATCTTTTACATGAGAGAAACAACATTAGTTTTTCTTTATTTTATTTTTTTAATTTACCTGAACCCCCATTCAAAGTAACTAACTGTTACTCCCCCTGAATTTGCACATTTGTGAGGCATGATAACGCCTTTCTTCGGTAAAATCTGTTAAAAAAACATAATGGTGTGGTTATTGTAATGTGACAAAATGCAAAATGATTTAATATGAGTAATCGAATGAAATTTGAAACAAAAGGGTCGTGTACTTCATAGATCACCCATATTGACCCTTGAGAAAACCCACCCATTTCGTTGCATCTAAAATTTAAAAAAGAGATCTAGTCCAAGTTTGTACCTTGTGGATGACTTGGACGTTTTTCAACTTGCGTTGAGTTGACATTTTGTACACAATTTCTCTGTCCGCAATTGGCACATCCGACAAAATTTCCTACATAGATTAACTTAAAATTTTGACTAAATGATGGCCAATATGTATGAACATTAGTATGAAGTATGAAGTACACTGGCCCATTACCAATGCCCTTTAAGAATTTAAAAAAAAAAAAAAAAAATTATAACAACTTTACTTATTACACTGACCCATTAGTTCCGACCCATTACCAATGCCTTTTAAAAATAATAAAAAAAACTTTATAACAACTTTACCCATTACACTGACCCATTAATTCTGACTCATTACCAATGCCTTTTAAAAATAATTTTTTTTTATAACAACCTTACCCATTACATTGACCCATTAATTCTGACCCATTACCAATGCCTTTTAAAAATAAAAATAAAAACTTGATAACAACTTTACCTATTACACTGACCCATTTGTAAATAATATGTAAGCAAATAATCATGAATATATATAAAGTATGAGTCTTTAATAAAAAAGGAACATAGCTACGTACATGCAGGTTTACTGTAAATAATAACCTGAATTAGTGTCCTTAGCAATCTGCATAGCTTCTTCTACTGCTTTATACTTTATAATAGGTGCAACAGGTCCAAATAGTTCATGCCTGTATAAATAACGATTCAAAAATATAACCAAGCCGATATCCAAATTAGGAATTACTTAAAGCTATAATGGTGTTGTTATTGTAATGTAGCAAAATGCAAAATGATTTAATATGAGTAATCGAATGAAATTTGAAACAAAAGGGTAACCTCGTCGGCTTCAGAATCTATAGGATGGTTGGTTGCATCAATAATTAATTTAGCTTTAATATGGTTATGGTTATTATGAAGTAACTTTACCTAGGGTCGTTAAAAAGCGCGTGTTTTGCTTGTAGTTGTAAACAGTGGCTTGGTGAAACTTTTTCTTCAATTTCCGTCCTTCAGCTGGGGGTGTCTTTCTTGTTATGTCACCTGTTTGTGGTGAAAATGTTATTCTTCAAAATAAGTAACAGTCAATGGGTTAAAAAACTCATTGAAATGGTTCAAAATAGTAATAGTCAACTGAAAGTATGCATATGAAGCAAGTTATTCGTAAGAAAGTAGATTGATTTACCTTCATAGTTTTGGCCAGCAACTCTAACTGTATTTTTCCGCAGTGTCCGTGTTTTTACACTCCTCATCCAATATAACGACTTTCAACCCTGAATAAATAAAAGAAAAAAAATGAGATTAACAATAAATCACATCACTTGTGGTATTAGTACTTACCATAATACTACTGTTAGCACGTTTTGAACATATGATAAAGTAAGCCACGTTTTGAACTATTTTTACATGTAATACACCATAGGCTGAACCATTATTAAACCATCTTTCGGCAATCGGTTGGACTTCTCTTCTATATTTTAAGCATTAAGTGCAAACCCGATCATAGTATTCTAAGTCCCGGTAGAAGCTGGTGACACCTAAAGCAATAAAAAAAATTAAGAACCATTAATAAATCAACCACAAATATTAAAGGGAATAAAACAATATAACAACAACAGTAACAAAATAATAATTACAACAAAATACCTTCACCATTCAGCGTATCAACACGTCCAGGCATACGATCATACGATTTACAGAGAGTTTCGATAACATCTACATAATCAAAAAATTAAAACATCAACATAAATAAGATTAAACTAATACTGCAAACTATTAATTTTATAATAATCAAAGATTACCTTTCATAAAAGCATCAACATCATCAATTAACGTACCAGCCACGGACGAAGAACTCGGGTGACCAGCTGATATACCAAGATCGGTTCTTCCAGCTAAATCGTTTAAAAGACTAAATCGTTACTCATTCTTAAGTAATGTGACTTAAAATCTGGTGAAGGTATCACACTTTGAACGTTTAAGCAACGCTTAAATTAGACCCATCGCTTGTAGAGGCTTTGCATTGTCATATCTCCACCTCGTATGCACCTACATCATCAGAATTTATTCAAATGACGTATTATTCGAAACATATTTGATAAGTAGCTAAAAGACTACCATCAAAACCTATTTCAAACATCACCACTATGTGTTAATAAGTTCTAACTATTCATTTTGAATTTCATCAAATAATTGATACGCATATGAAACAAAAAACTTGCTTACATATATTGAAAAATAGATCAATTTTATAACAAAGAATTATAACATACTTTATACACTTAGATTCAGATGAAATCTAATACACTGAACAATAAAATCAAATGGATAATTATACATGGAAGACTCTTTATAACCTTCCACTTCTATATCCAAGCTCACAATTCTTTCATGGGTATCAAAAGATTTCACTAAACTGAATATGCTACCTGCACAATCAATCTCACTACCTCCTATTTCACAATCCTCTTTATTGAAAACCAAGTTATTCTTTCAAGCCTCCTATTACAAAATCAATCTCACTACCATAAAATCGATCTCGGTACCAGACTGTAGGAACCAACATGCATCAGATCTTCCAGCACCAAAAATTCAAACTTGAAAATATGTAAGAATGAGATGAATTGAAACAAATTAAATGGACAAAATTAAAATGAAATAGTAAATAATTAATACAGGGGCACAATTTTCGGGCAGTAGTTGGAAGCCTATGAATGTAATAAAGTTTAAATGCCTTTACTCGTTGAGATCAAGAAAAACTAAAAAGTAAATCTTTAAGTAACAATTAGAACTTTTAAAGTAACAAAGACAGCATACCTTTAGCTTTTTCAATATGGACAACGATTTAATAGCCCGACTAACATATTCCCAAAAAAAAATTAATAAAATACATTATCATAAAGCCAGAAATATTTTACACTTACTTTGAGAATTGGACAACTTTAATATATGTTTTTGATCATTATCCACTCCAACGTCTAGAATGCCCTTACCTGCAAAGTGTGATATGTGATAAACTCATCTAAAGTTAACCAATACAATATTTTCAAGTGATATGTAAGCCATAAAAGTAAAAAAAAAATGTCATTTGAAACAAAGGACACACATTTATATCTATTAGGAACTATTAAAACATAAAGACCTAACGATGCTAAACAACCACCATTTAATATTTTCATTTATAACTTCTTTCAAAACCTTAGAAGTGTTCAAACAATGGAAGTTTCTAAATTAAATCTATCAAATTTACGGTTGAGATTTAATACGCAAATGGGCCAAGATTAAAAAAAAGATGCAACAATGAACACATTTATAGAAGTACTACCCCCATCTATACACAAGATAAATTGAAACAATCACAAATGATATTACTTTTGCCTTGATATATATTTAAAAATTGTAACATTCTTGATCACAAGACGAAAAGTACAAAAAAGGGAAGAGGGGAAACAGTGTAATATCATGCATCATACATCTGATGTATCATTCATCACGTTGTTTCCCCTTCTTCCCTTTTTTTGGTTTCTCCATGTATTGCACCCCAGTATATAACATATGATATATATAAAACATAATGGATTAAACTTACAATCTTGTAAGAACCAAGTTGCAAAAGTCCATGGCCAGCTTGAATCACAGCTATAGTCTGTTAACATAAGACAGATACTCACAATGTTAACCGTCACATTATTGTTAACCACGATATAATTCATTTATTCAATCAAATATGCTCTGGTTTATGCAAAATGGATACTTGTGGTTCACTTTTAAACGACATTAGTCTGCATAATAAAGCACCCCGAAGGCGATAACTATCTTAGTTAGTGAATTTTAACTTCTAAAAATACTAATTTTTTGGAAATATTGGAACAAAGAAAGGTTGAACATTTAATACATTAGTAACTGATTATGATAGTTCTCAGTTTATTGTTGTAGTCAAAAAGAACAACAGTGATGACATTTAATAAAAAAAAAAAATTGGGATAGTCTAGTTGGTAAAAGTTATAATAATTAATAATGAAAAAGTAACAGTAAATAATATGAGAGAATGAGATGAATTCATCAAGCTCTATCGTTAAAGCAAGATAAGTGTCTGCCAAAACACAAACGAATTAGTTAGAAGTTGTATAATTTGAAATAATAAGATTGATGCTTACTCACTACCAAAGTAGAAAAATGGGCTTACTGAATTAAGCAATATGGGAACATCTTCCATTTTTTTTTCAGTGACACATTTCTTTGGACTATATTTTTTTCATTATAAAAAATACTTACCCTCGAGTTCACAAGCAACTGAACCTAATGTAAGAACAAAGAGATACTTTATCTTCAAATAGCAGTAACCCAGTGTCTATTTATTAGGGGTTAAGATCCTCTCATGTAACTTGACTGGTCAAGTTATAAATTATAATCCATGCCTACAAAAATATAACATTAAAATAAATAAACATAACAAATAATAGCCCCCTATTTCTTCTTCTCGCAAACAACATAACATGACCAATCAGGTTATAAATAATTGGAGAGGATTTTGATCCTTTTCTTAGAGTTGGCTAATCATACTAATAATCATCTGTAATTGCTACATAGTCATGAATTATAATTTCTTTGGATAAGTACCCAGTCATAAAATAAGGAACAATACTAAAACTGGATTATTTATTATTAGTATGGAGTATTAGTTATTGGTGAAAATAAACTGTAAACGAATAACAAAAATGAATGATTGCATGTACTAATGAAGATACCTGATTGATTTAAGACTGATGACATATGGATTCGAGTTGTTAGATTCATTACCAAACAAAAATTTGCATAATTATGATTTCAATAACATCAATAAACATTTAATAAGTTGATACAACAACTTTATATGGTGAATTAATTATAAAATATGGATGTAAACAAACCTTATATTCCATGACGATTAACGGTTAATCGTGAATCTATATTAATTATAAATTTTGAAATATAACATGGATGTATACAAACTTGAAACGTTAGATTTCAATACTGATGTTCACAATATATCACCTTGTACGCCATAGCATCGATGGGAATCATATACGCTAATTGCTTCCGCTGCACTGTCATAAAAATAAAAATTACAAATATCGTCCGCTTTTTTCATGTAATCTGATATTTGGGTGTAGAAATCACTTGACCCATCTTAATTGATCCCAGTTTCATGTCGTATTACTGATCCTACTTTAGGTGTTGTTTATCTTTACCTGGAGTGGAACATGTGGTGCATCTAACCTACATATCATAAGAAAAATTCAATACATATATCAAATGTAGTATGACTAAATATATGTCCAACACGTAGCTACCATGAAAAAACCCAATTTGACCCCTTATTCACTCCTAAAATAATATAACAGGAAGGTAGTTATCTTTGTAGAAGAAACTACCTCCTGGAACAAAGGAATACTTATTATATTGTTTCTATGATCGGTCTTAAATCAACAGTTATTTATCGAATATAGGCTCAGGTCAATACAAAACGACACAAAGTCACTTTTAACAGCAATCCAACCCACCCAATCCACCTCCTTTCAGTTAAACCTAAAAATCGAACTTAGTCAAGTTCAAGCATTCCTTCAATATAAGCTTACCCAATTCAAACTTCAAGCATTCCTTAAATATAATTCAGTTAGAAATAGAAAATAAAGGTATATAAATATTACATATTATATTTTTGTTGTCAGCTAAAGATGACAGAGTCATGCAATTATAATGCTGACCAGCCATCTAAGTACTTTATGACCCCAAAAACCGATTCTTTGACATTGGACATCGATACAAACCCAAATTCAAGCGATTCACGAGTCCAGGAACCCATCAAAAGAGGAACATCATCCACTTGGAAAAACACATTATTCATGATTATATCAAAGTTGTCAGCCTGCTCATTCAAATCAACATGAATTAAAGAATCATGAATGTTATGCTACCAAAAATCTAATTTACCATTGTGTAATGTTGTTTTAAAAACACTGAAATTGTATTAAATAGATCCATACCTGTTGCAAATAATCGGATTTTTCAATCAGAAGAAGTCGGTTGTAATCAGAACCCTAGCCAAATAAGATAACACCATGAAACCCCGTTTGCGTCTTTCGTTTATTAAATATTTTTTGAGATGATGATCGAATCAACAATTAATCCCTGATTCCGTCTTTCTTCTATGAAATCTTTTGCGAATTGCAAGAGTTCAAATCAACGAACCCTAACTGTTTTTTCATGAGACACTGATGAAATCAAACGACCTTGATTAAATAATAACCCTAGATTTGAACCCTAGCCGTTTAGGATGTCTATTCGTGAGAATACATGACGATTTGGAGTTTGAGAGGGCTGTTTTATGAGTGTGGATGGATGAAAGATTTTAGGAATGATGAAGAATGGAGCATGTAATTGCAATTTAGGTTTCTTTGGTCGACCCCTAAAAAGGATGCCCAACCCCGCATGTTTAATTTTGTTGAGGGTCATTTTAGTCTGATTAGATGCTAAGAAAGGAGATAATCATGTGATTAAGAGGATTATCCATAATGAATGGTTAAGATTGGATTAGATTAACAATTTGGATGGCTAGGATTTAATATTTTTGAGAATTGTCACTCAATTGTGTGTTTACTTTAATATATAGAGAGATTAGTATTATTAATATATCAAATAAAAATTTTCTATATAAAAATATATTTATGATATAAAACATAACTACATTAATATCAATATTACATATTATATTAAATAATATTTTAATGAGTAATTACTATATTAAAATTTAATATGATAAGTATTAATTATATAAAATATATAGATTAAATATAAATCTATCTATATAACATTTAATATAATAAGTATATTATTAATAATAATAATAATACATAAATTTTTCGATTACAATGTGTTAATATATATAATTGATATAGGTTCGTGAATCCGAGGCCAACCCTACACTTGTTCAATGTCGTCGTATGAATATTTTTACTACAAAATATCGTACTGTGAGTTTCATTACTCCATTTTTAAATGCTTTTGCAATATATTTTTGGGACTGAGAATACATGTGCTTTTATAAATATTTGATGAAATAGACACAAGTAATTAAAACTACATTATCTGGTTGAATGGATCAAAGCTGAATATTCCCCTTTTTGCCTGGTAATCTAAGAATTAGGGAACCGAGCCCCTAATTGACGCGAATCCTAAAGATAGATCTATCGGGCCCAACAAGCCCCATCCATGGTTGCAGATGCTTTAGTACTTCGAAATTTATTTCATGTCTGTAGGATGTCCCTGAATGATGAGGATATTCTATATGCATCTTGTGAATGTCGATTATCAGGTGTTCAATCCATATGAATGATTTTTATCCCTATGTATGGGATGTTTATTTATGAGAAATGGAAATGAAAATCTTGTGGTCTATTAAAATGATGGAAGTGAATGATTACGATAAACTAATGAACTCACCAACCTTTTGGTTGACACTTTAAAGCATGTTTATTCTCAGGTATTAAGAAAATCTTCCGCTGTGCATTTACTCATTATAGAGATATTACTTGGAGTTATTCATGGCATATTTCAAAAGACGTTGCATTCGAGTCGTTGAGTTCATCAAGAATATTATTAAGTCATTTATAGTTGGATATATTATGAAATGGTATGAATGCTCTCAACTTTCGATGTGATGAAAGTTTGTCTTTTAAAAAAAACGAATGCAATGTTTGTAAAATGTATCATATAGAGGTCAAGTACCTCGCGGTGTAACCAAATGTAATGTATTCGTCCAGATGGATTAGGACGGGTCATTAAAGTTGGAAGTGAGGTGGGGTAAAAAAATTGTAATTAGTAAATAAGTGAAGTGAAAAGATCAATATACCCCCGTGAACAGTACAGTCTCATGACAATTAGTATAGATTATAATGATAATAAAATTTGGTGGACTTTATGATTAGAACACTCCCCCTTGGATGGTAATTTTATTAGACTTTATGATCCATTGTTTAAAGTTTTTAATTAAAATATCGATTTTACATTTTGTACCCCTGTTTTGAGGGTTGAGTTGTAAGTTGGGACTATTTTGGGGGGGGGGGGGGGGGGGGGGGTGATTTTGTTTCTTTTTTCCTTATCGTTTTAACCAAATTTTGGCCGGGGTTTGGGGAAAAACGACTAAAAACGGTGTGTGTTTTAGTATATAAACTAGTCCGGGCCCGGCCCGCGCGATACAGCGGGGGCTTTCGGCTTGTGTATTCATATTTAACGTAGCGTTGTGTATTTACAGAGGGGAAAACGGCTCATGTCTTAAGCGCCGTTTTAGATGTCGTTGTCTTAAACGTTTTTTAAAAAGTGTCTGTTTCGAAAGTAGTTAGTTTCGTTTTGTTCATAAATTTTTTTCGAGTGTAACGGTGCTGTCGAAAAAATTTAGCTTGCGACAAACTGAAAGATACGGGCTATCGTTGTGTTAAGCATTTTTTAAAAGTCTTCGTTTCGCGTATAGTTAGTCCCATTGGGTTTGTGAGGCCTTTTCGAGTTGAACGGTGGTCTCGGAAAAATTTAACTCGTACCGAGCGAGAAGATAGGGCCCGTTAAAAATTCGAGTGGAGTTAGTTTCTTTTATTTTAATAAAATTATATAATTATGCTTTTTACCCCCGAAAAAGTGTAAACTCGAAGGGTCGTTGTGTAAAGTAAGTGAAAGTTGAGGGACCGGGTGTAGTATGAACGCAAACGTAAAACTACATTCTAAAACAACTAAAACTACACATTCCATCATGAAAAAGTGTAAACTCGAAGGGTCGTTGTGTAAAGTAAATGAAAGTTGAGGAACCGGGTGTAGTATGAACGCAAATGCAAAACTACATTCTAAAACAAATAAAACTGCACATTTCATCATGACTTTTAGTGTGTGAAAACGGCTCATGTCTTAAGCGCCGTTTTAGATGTCGTTGTCTTAAACGTTTTTTAAAAAGTGTCTGTTTCGAAAGTAGTTAGTTTCGTTTTGTTCATAAATTTTTTTCGAGTGTAACGGTGCTGTCGAAAAAATTTAGCTTGCGACAAACTGAAAGATACGGGCTATCGTTGTGTTAAGCATTTTTTAAAAGTCTTCGTTTCGCGTATAGTTAGTCCCATTGGGTTTGTGAGGCCTTTTCGAGTTGAACGGTGGTCTCGGAAAAATTTAACTCGTACCGAGCGAGAAGATAGGGCCCGTTAAAAATTCGAGTGGAGTTAGTTTCTTTTATTTTAATAAAATTATATAATTATGCTTTTTACCCCCGAAAAAGTGTAAACTCGAAGGGTCGTTGTGTAAAGTAAGTGAAAGTTGAGGGACCGGGTGTAGTATGAACGCAAACGTAAAACTACATTCTAAAACAACTAAAACTACACATTCCATCATGAAAAAGTGTAAACTCGAAGGGTCGTTGTGTAAAGTAAATGAAAGTTGAGGAACCGGGTGCAGTATGAACGCAAATGCAAAACTACATTCTAAAACAAATAAAACTGCACATTTCATCATGACTTTTAGTGTGTGAAAAATAAAGGTTAATAATATATAAATATAAATATAAATATAAATTACCCTATTTATTTATTGTCAACCCCCCATTGGCCCGTACCCTTTAATTTTCATGTAGAAACCAAATAACAAATGGGTCAATCCGGTGGGTTTTACCCGACTCGGTACTGTTGCTTGTTTTTTTCTTTATGGGTATCCTTATTCCGCGGCGGAGTGCGGACAAAAAAAACTTTGATAACTAAATATCGTGCACAGTAATTTCATATGAATTGTATGAGAACAAATCAAGTTATAAAAACTGTTTATTGGATAAAAAAATAATATAGAGTTTGATTTAAATCACACAATTACCATTATTATTATAATTTAGAAAAAAAAAAATGTAAGTACGATATGATAAATTATTTAATTGTTTATTAAGTAATTGACCGGTTTAAATCTTAGACGAATTTGATTGTATCAAATTGTCCTTAACTCTTTTACCACATAAAATGATGACATGTAACATCCACTTATTAACTCTCTCAATCTCATCATCGATGGATTTTCTGAGTGTCATGATTTTGTGATTAGGAGTATACGTGCGGGAAGATATTCGCGCGTTGCAACGGAAAATGATTTCGCTCAATATCTTATACACAATTTCAATAGGTTATAACTATAATATGCATATTAACGAACGCGGATATACTTTTGGAAAAATATATAAACGAATAATAAAGAAGGCTACATTTTATATAATAGTATTACTTTATAAAAATAAAATTCTGGCTAATTAGTTAGATACCAAATTATAATTAATATATGGAGTATATGTTGTAAAGTGATATTGTGTGTAAAAAAATGTCCGAGTCTATTTTAAAGTGATATTGTTCAAAATCAACAATAAACGTTAAAACGCTACATTTTATATAGTAGTAATGCTTCATAAATATAAACTTCTGATTGATTAGTTAGATAACGAATTATAATTAATACGGAGTATATGTTTTGAAGTAATACTATGTGAAAAAAAAAATGTCTAAGACTATTTTAAAGTGATACGGAGTATTGTTTAAACCAAAAATAAACGTTCACGAGACAAAACCAAGGCAAACTCTTAACAATATAGAGGGCTAACCACCAAACTAACACTTCTTTTGTTTATATTTTAGCAAATAAAGTACTCCATCCGTCCCATATTAATAGTCCACAGACAAAAAACACACAGTTTAAGAAAATGTTATAAAATTACTGTACTTTCTATTTACTTTCCAGTTTTACCCTTACTTTTTCTTTTTCTTTTAATTCTATCCACATATAATAAGGATATAATATATAATATAACTTTACCTTAGTAATGTTATCTATTTATGGAAGTGAACTATTAATTTGGGACATTCCAAAATAGAATACTGGACTATTAATATGGGACGGAGACGGAGGGAGTATATATCATCTATAAGTAAGTTCTTTTATTTATATTTTTGCAAATAAAGTATATAACCCATAACTAAGTGCTATTTAATAAAAAAACTAATTAATTATTCATCATCTTTTAACTATTAGTAATATATAGATATAAGTTCTAGGATAAATATCATTTACACGTTAAGCACCTCTATTTTTTATTAATATAATTCTTCAATCATATTTGAAACTTTTATCAAACCACTATATTATTTTTATTTTATTTTTTGCATAAAAATATTAATTAATTTTACATTATTCGTATTGTTTATTCAGAATAATTATCAAATATTGATTGTCATCAATAATCGATTTCAATAAAAAAAAATTTACACATTCAAATTTGAACCGCTCAACGCTTAATTATTTTGTTTTATGAAATGTTATTTACTTTAGATCATAAGATAAAACAACAACAAAACACAATCTCATAAAAATGGAGTATGAGAAAGTAAGATGTAGACAATCTTTTCTCAATGATAAAATAAAGAGAAGTCATTTCTCCACTCAGAGTGTAGCACCCCAAGAGTAGAGAAAGTCATCCCTCTCAATGTTCTATGGATAAAGTGCTTTTGAATAGATTTCCGGCCAATAAGTAGGTTAAAAGAAAAGTGTGAGATGCCATTAAAATGGTAGAATCAAATTTTTATGAATTTTAAACTTGCATAAAGTTCACTTTAAGCTCTAAGCGACAGTCAAGTCGCGAGTAAATCGACGAATGATATTGATTCGATTGATACAGCCTAATAAATCATAAGATAAAACTCAAGGTTAATATAGCTTTCTAACTTAAAATAGAAATAAATAAAACTCAAATGTAAAAACTCCATCTTCTTCACTTCACATTAATAAAATTTATTTTTTAATTAAACTCGCATATTTTGTTAAAAAAAATTAAAAAGTTTATTTTGTTATAATTTAGTAGTAAGAAAGAAGAGATTAAATTCTTATTTAAGAATGGTGTACATATCTTTACAATTGAGTGAATATTTATAATACTAAAAGTTAACTGTACATTATTCGTTTTCATTTTTAATTATAGAGTAGATGAAATAGTAATCAATAATTCATAATTTTACTGTGCAAGATTATCAATCATCTATATTCTGCATGCGTACAAAATGAGAATCCATCCATATCGTAACACTCCCCCTTGGATGATAATTTTGTTTCGTTAGAGATCAACTAGTACTGCCTTGTTAAAAACCTTGCTAAAGAAAAACCCAGTGGGATAAAAACTTTAGCCAAGGGAAAAAGAGTGCAGCATAGAGTTGACTCCCCCTCAAGTAGACATCGTTGAGTCATCACATCTTTTGAACATGCCTCATGCCAATATTGTGAACATGCGTTCTGAAAATAGCAGTTGAGAGTGCTTTGGTGAAAAGATCGACAGAGTTTTCACTGGATTGAACATATCTCATTTCAATGTGGTTGTCTTTGATGAGATCTTGAGTGTATGGGAAGAATCTAGGAGGTATGTCTTTCGTTCGGTCACTTTTTGATATACCCTTCTTTCATCTGTGCTATGCAAGCTGCATTATCTTCATATATAGTTGTTGGACTTTTATCGTATTCTAGTCCACAAGAATCAGTAATGAGTTGTGTCATTGATCTCAACCAAAAACATTCCTGAGTAGCTTCATGTAATGCAATCACTTCGGCATGATTTGATGATGTTACAACAAGTGTTTGTTTTTGAGAACGCCATGATATTGCGGTACCTCCATTTAGAAATACATATCCAGTTTGAGATTTAACTTTATGTGGATCAGATTAATAACCTGCATCTGTATAACTAAACAAATCTTGTTTCGAGTTGTTAGAATAAAATAATTATAAATCAGTAGTTCCTCGAAGGTATCAAAATATATGTTTGATCCCATTCCAGTGTCATTCGGTAGAAGCTGAGCTGAATCTTGCCAACAAATTAACTGCAAAAGAAATGTCAGGTCTTGTACAATTTATAAGATACATAAGAACCCCAATTGCACTAAAATATGGAACTTCCGATCTGTTAAGATCTTCATGATCTTCACATGGATGAAATAGATCAGTGTCAATATTGAGTGATCTTCATGATCTTCCGATCTGTTAAATTTCACCATATTACCATCAGCGTTTAATCATCTAAAAACACAATTCTCTTGAAACCACCTCGAATTGATAACTGATGATTCAGATATCGTAGCATTAAATGCAGAGGAAACAGAAAAATGATAGATGGTCTAAACGGCCAAAAGTTTGATGATAAAGAAAGGAGTATTAGGAACGCTCGATAGAAAATTTGGTACTGAAAAACAGAGTGAGCTAACCATGAAGGAGACCAAGGACAAATACGAGGACCAAACCCTATATTCGAAGGATCCAGGTAATTCATGATCCGATGAAATCCTTAGAGAATATCTTGCTCCGAGGTCATGTTAAAATCATGCGGAAAATTTTTCTTCATCAACCTTCGAACTTAGAAATTCCAAAATATCATCATAAATATCTTCGATATTTCTGTGGATATTTTCATAAATATTCTCGTCCGAAATTATATACCTCTTCGTGCTATCTGTAATACATTATACTGAAAATTTCTGTAAAATCTAAGTACAAACTATGAATGAATTCTGAAGTAGTGTTGGGAACTGAAGCATGAGTTAGTATAATATAATGGCACTTGATCAATGTGATTATATTACAGTAAGTCATGTTGAGTTTCTAATGCAACGTGATGATTCACAGATCTTAACGTCATCATGTGCCATGTCACATAACTCTTTTATTCTGCTTAACTTCTGAACATATTAAGAAAATATATTCTTGATATTTCTATCTTTTCTCTTGAATTTTGGTAATTTAACCAATCAAGATTGTGCTATTACAATCTCTCTCTTAGAACATTAAGTCCATTCGAAACTCCATACTTACGAATTCTAGACCGTTATTCACTTGACTTAAAGTCGGGGAGAGAAAACAAAAGTATGGAACTCCAAAATATAAAGAAAATGAAGAGGGTGAATTTATAATGAAATATCCGACAGAGTAATCGAAACAGATTATCGCGTTTAACCAAAGATGTGACGACCCGGAAATTTCTGACCAAATTTAAACGTTATCTTTAAATGATTTAATATTTTCGACACGATACGCAAAGTCTGTAATGTTGAGTCTCAAAGTTTTGAAACTATATTCATGTAATCAATTATTCTTTGACTGTTCTCGAAGATTCACGAACAATATATATATAACTTAATGTGCATATATATATATATATATATATATATATATATATATATATATATATATATATATATATATATATATATATATATATATATATATATATATATATATATATATATATATATATATATATATGATTTCACGTTATTTAGTAAACGATAGTAACATTCGATTATTGATTCGATTGATATTTAGATAAGTTAACTAAAACGTTTAAGATGAACCAGTAAAACACTAATTTGCTACAGTATTTTCGAATTGCTACAGTACCCGAAAAGCTACAGTGTTTTCGAAAATCACTATTTGCTACAGTAACTTTGCTACAGTAAACACTATTTCAAAATGAAAATGTATATATGTATATGTATATACTACGAGACGATGAATTATAGAAGCAAATAACCAAAACACTTAATTGATTAAAGCTACACTTCGAGTGACATAGTTTATCAATGATTAAGTTTAATTTTTGATAAAGGTACACGTCGCGTAACGAAAAGTACTAGTTTTCTAAGCGTACGAAAATGCATTCGAGAAACCAGAACCGGGACATAAGTCGAGTGACAACGTACGAGTCATCGGACCAAAAATTACAAGTCAACTATGCACGTGAATTTAATATAATATATAATTAATTATATAAATTAAATATATTATATATATTATATAATAATATGTCGACAAGCTAAACAACAAATGATCATGAGCTGGAAATAGGGGCCATGCGATCGCATGGTTTCCCCTCACATTTCCCATGCGATCGCATGGTGTGAGTTGGTGGCCCAAGTCTATAAAATTCGACGTTTTGGTTCATTTGTTGCACACTTCCTCCGATCTTATATTACACCGTAATTATTTATTTATTTTATTATTAATTATTATTATTAATCCTAATATTATTAGTAGTATTGGTATTAATATTATTAGTATTAATAATAAAATACTACGACGAAGTCATGAGTGTGTCACTTTCAAAACGGGTTTTCTAGCGGGATAGAGCTAAGGAAACTATGGATTATAATTATGGAGGTTATGAGTAATGTTCGCGGGTATTATTTGCAAGTCAAAACTAGTATTTATCATCTCTGTTGCGTCTACGTACTTTCCTGCTATATTGAATCACAATATTGATACGTGAGCATTCATATCTTATCTTTTATATATTAATAGTGTATCCATGGCTAGTGCTCGAGTATATATGTTTATGCATGCTTGTATGCTAAATTTCATCATTAAACAGTTTATGATGAATCACGAATTAAATACATATATTACTGATAAAAGGTATATGATATGCATGTTATTGGAAAGCTGACGAAAAATCAATAACTTTTCATTTAGAAATTGCGTAATTTCGATGAACGAATTAAAAGATATGAAGAACTGAATTATGATTAACATTAATTGAAATTGCTTTTGAATCTACAATTGATATTTAAACAACTTGTTTATAAGATTGATAAATTGGATTTTCAAATATTACTAATCGAGTAAATGAATCCTTATATAAGGCACATCTCGTTTTATTTAACAATTGTCAAAATTGACTGTTTTATCATATTTTAAAGCCTTATAAAAACTATAGTTTAATTTTACAAGAATTGGAAAACTATGTGAAATGTTAAAATGTTTCAATTTCCATGATCATTCAACTATAGTATTGAGTCAGATTGACTTTTTGAAATGACTTTTGATAACTTTTGTATGTCGATCTCGAACATTAGGATTATGATACACTATGACCTGACCTAGCTTGATAGACATTTATTGACCAACATATGTTCTCTAGGTTGAGATCTACGGTTATTTGGTATTCCGAGTTTCTGTCACATTTCGGTGAACGACTTTATGTGCTGCTAAGGTGAGTTTCATTTGCTCCCTTTTTAATTGCTTTTGCAATCTATATTTTTGGGCTGAGAATACATGCACTTTATTTTATTCGCAATGGACACAAGTACATACTTAATTCTACACTGAGTTTGAACCGAAAATCCCTTAGCTTTGGTAACTAGTAACTGCCGGTTATAAGAACTGGTGGGCGCGAGTAGTTATATATGGATCCATAGGGCTTGACATCCCCGTCTGTTCCAGGTATAGAAACCCTAGCCTGAACTATAAAACAGACATATGCTATTTGAGTTTAGTACACGTTGGTTTGCGTGTATTGTACATGTTGGTTGCATGTATGTTAAAACATGGGTACTTATCATAACGTTAAAGCTTAGTTACCAGGGTGCTC
Organism: Rutidosis leptorrhynchoides; assembly: GCF_046630445.1. Classification (NCBI taxonomy): domain Eukaryota; kingdom Viridiplantae; phylum Streptophyta; class Magnoliopsida; order Asterales; family Asteraceae; genus Rutidosis; species Rutidosis leptorrhynchoides. The sequence goes on from NC_092338.1 coordinate 378,632,711, forward strand.
AATCTTGTAGAATATTTTGATAAACGTTTCTGGATGAAACAACTGAAATCTTGTGATCCACCTTTATGTACAGATTATGCAAAACATTAAATGAACTCACCAACCTTTGTGTTGACACTTGTTAGCATGTTTATTCTCAGGTTCCCTAGAAGTCTTCCGCTGTTTGCTTATATGTTAGACAAGCTATGTGCATGGAGTCTTACATGGCATATTTTTCAAGGAAACGTTGCATTCACCAAATCATCACCATGTATCTTATTTTGACTGCATTGTCAACGGAAGTACTATTGTAAACTATTATTTACGGTGATTGTCTATATGTAGAAATCATCAGATGTCGAAAACCTTTGATTTAAATATTCATTTATGGTGTGCCTTTTCAAAAGAATGCAATGTTTACAAAACGTATCATATAGAGGTCAAATACCTCGCAATGAAATCGATGAATGACGTGTTCGTCCATATGGATTTGGAGCGATCATCACAGTTGGTATCAGAGCGTTGGTCTTAGCGAACCAGGTCTTGCATGAGTGTGTCTAACTAATAGTTGTTTGGATGCATTAGTAAGTCTGGACTTCGACCGTATCTGGATGTCATAAGTTTTGCTTATCATTTCTTGTCGAAAATTACATGCTTATCATTCTTAAGTCTAGACACATTTACCTGCAACTATTGCATGAATAGTGTATAGACAAAATTCATATCTTAGCGTATCTGCTAATACATATCTTAGCGTATCGGTTACTGTAAACTTTTCCTGACATCTTTCGAAAATTTCTCCGTAATTTATGGGATTTTGGTATTATATATACATATGTAAATTATGTATCAGAGAATACCAAACTAAATCCCATAATCTATCTCATATCAAAAATCAATTCCCTAATTATACAAGATGGATCCCGTATCTAGTTCAAATTACTTAAACTCTGACAGCTATTCCGATATGGATATTCACCTGAATTCCGAAGACAGTGTAACCGGAATGGATCAACCAATCAGCCATCACCTATTCTGGATGAATTGAGGATAGGTTCGTAGCCTACTTAATCATTGGAGACAAGAAGAAGGTGATCCCTTCCATCCACCACATTCCCCTCTTGGCGAAGAACCTGAAGCACTTACCGGCGAACCTGTTCGAGACACCATTTTCTCTCTCATTTCCAGAGTATCTCTTCACGATAATATACTATCTCAAATTCTGAATCTTATTCATCCGCTCGTCCGAACCAACAATCATCCCGGTGTAATAGAAGAAGTCAACGAGCTTCGCGCTCGGGTAGTGGCTTTGGAGAATATGGTGCAAAGGTTACAAGCACCAGCAGCATCACCGGCATCAACAGTACCACCGACAACAACACCAACAGTACCATTACCATTACCACCACCAACAACAACCGCACCGCAAATCTCAACTTCACAATCTGTCCCACGAACATCAACGTCATACGCCCTATAGATACCAAAGAATATCAACAACAACAAACGATGAAGTATTGATTCATAACTTCATCGAAGAAATATTCTGCAGAGAATATGTAGTTTCTAAAAGTTTTAGAGATTATATATTGTAAATTAGTAGTGGGCGGATAGAAATAATAAAGTGAAACCCTGACAGGAATAGTGCGCGATTTACAAGCTAGACTTGTTATACAAGAAGCATCAAAAGTACCGTCAGCATCACCAGCACGTCAGTACTATCAGCATCGTCAGCACTAGCAGCACCTATAACATCACGATTTCCACCAGTTCCATAATCACCAACATCATCACAAATCAACAACGCATATATTGTATCAACGAGTTATGAAGTATTAACTCATTTCCTCTGAAGAAATTATATGTATATTTTATATATATATGTGAAATTTGAAATCAAAATAAATTTTTTCGTACTAAGCTATTACATGTGAATCATAACTGGTAGGTACTACTCGGTTAGTTCATGTTAATAATATGCTATACATCCTTCGTTAATGACTTAATAATCGTTAACTATAATCTCTGTTTCGACTTAATAGATTCCATTTCATATTAAATCAAGTGTATTATTCAAATACATGATTGATTTTAACACTTTCATTTTCGATGTACTTGAAATTTTCCAGAAAATATCATTCGTACCTTGCGAAGTTAGCAAGAGTTCCATAAGCACCAACATGATTCACTGAGGAAATATCAATAAAACTGATTAACGAAGTATTGATTACATTAGTAAAATACTCCACGAAGATTATGAAATTTTTAATGTTTTAGAGATTATTCATTTCTAATCCAGCCGAAAATTAAATGAGCTTAATATGATATTAACTCATTAAATCTGTATTACATCTGAAGAAAATATTCATACATATATTTTCATGAAGACTGTAGTAAAATTCTTCTGTACAAAATATTACTTGTGAAATTTTTAACGGGTAGGTAATACCCGGAAAATATATAAGTTCACACTTAATATGTTACACTGTACATTCTTCAATTTTGATTCAAAAATTATTGACTATACCCACTACTTTCACAACGCTATACATTCGTTCATAGAAATTTGAACAACCATTCTTATTCAAATTCAATTACAAAACAGAATCCAAGTCAAGATTTAACAAGTGACATCATTCTTAGATCTCTACATTTTTCAAAGCTATACTTTGACTTCAAAATTGTGAAAGATCATTTAGCATTGTTATTATCGACAATAATCTTGCAATCCCTGTTCAAAGTATCCAGTTTTACCACACTTCCAACCAGTCAACTTCGACTTTTCAGATTAGCCTTATTATAACCTTGACATATACGTTCTTGTTACTGGGGAACCTTTCATGTTCCACCACATTAGCAGTAAATTTACCAACAACTTCATTGATCCATGACCTTTTGAAAAATCATTATACTCATTGAAACCCTATCGTGTACTCATCCACATCTTGTAACGGTAATTGCCATACCAACTATCGGGAATTAGCAATCAGTATTTCGAATTTTGCAGCAATTCTACGCCAACAGTTATATATATACATATAATGTCTATCTTATAGACTTACATACTTTGAATGTGAAGTTTCTGAAAAACACCCCAAACTGCGAAACTAGTTCTCCGAATTTTGGAACAATGCTGATGAAGCAGCAAAAACTGTAAACGACCTTAACAGCCAAAAGTTTGATGATAAAGAATAGTGTGTTGGCAAAGCTCAGAAAAAGAGAAGGTTTGGAACTGGAAAACGGATTGAGCAGACCATGAAGGAGGCTGTGGACAAATCACAAAGACTAAACCTGCCTTCAAAGAATTCAAATGATTCAGTGTCTGCTGAAGTCATTAACGAATACCTTGCTCCTGACTCTAAACCTTTACGAACAAATGTTCTTCATCATCTTTCAATATTAGAAATTCTAAGATATCATCGTATCTTTCATTATAAATATCTTCGATATTCCTGAAGATATTTTCACAGCTATTCTTATCTGAAATCATTTATCTCTTTGCGCTATATGTATTGCATCATAAAAGAAAATATTTTAGTTTCTAAATCCTGAAAATTTCGAAAAATGGATGTTTTTGAAGTAGTGTTGGGAATTGAAGCATGAGTTAGTATAATATAATGACACTTGATCAACGTGATTATATTACAATAAGTCATGCTGAGTTTCTAATAGAACGTGATAAAGATTCACGGATCATACCCTCATCATGAACCATGTTACACAACTCTTTCATTCTATTTAACCTCTAAATATATCAAGAAAATATTTTTCTTGATGATTCGGTCTTTTTCGGATATTCTGGTAATTTGACAAATCAAGATTGTGCCATTACATTCTTTCTTAGAACATTGACTATGTTCATTTCGAAATGCATAACTACGAATTCTGGACCATTATCCGCTTGACTTAAGGTCGGGAAGAGAAAACAAAAGCATGAAGCTCCGAAATATAATGGAGAATAAAAAGCCCGATAAAAACCCCGAAATTACAAACCGTGTATATCAATGCGTATAGCAATATAAAGACACAGGTGAATGAAAAACACTATAACCCCAAGGTAATAGTAGAAGAAAATAACCTCCTCTGGTGGCAGATGAAAAAGAAGAATGAAGGATACGATAGCCAAGAAAATATCAAGAATCAGAACTGGATTAAGCATTTTCAAAATCTATTAGGAAGTATGAAATAAGGAAGAAGCTTATAGGAGTGGTGAAAATAAATGAAACGGAAGAGGTCAATTTATAGTGAAATATCAGACATAGCAATCGAGGCAGATTACGCATTTAATTAAAGAAGATCTTAATCTCCTTAATTCTCGAAGAATCAAATCTTATTTAGAATATGAAGATTTTCTATTCCTTAAATTCTGGAAATCAATCGTTACTACGTCAAAAATTAAGACGAATCTCTATTCCTTCATTTCACTCTTTTACGATAATTCCTCTCATACGCTTCGAGTAATTGGATTGTTTTATCCATATTATTCAACGGTGATAAAACTCTAATTATCAACTCATATTCGTCATGAAAACATTTTTATTGTTAGCCATGACGACCTCACTCAAATTTCAAGACGAAATTTCTTTAACGGGTAGCTACTGTGACGACCCGGAAATTTCTGACCAAATTTAAACGTTATCTTTAAATGATTTAATGTTTTCGACACGATAAGCAAAGTCTGTAATGTTGAGTCTCAAAGTTTTGAAACTATATTCATGTAATCAATTATTCTTTGACTGTTCTCGAAGATTCACGAACAATATATATATAACTTAATGTGCACATACATATATATATATATATATATATATATATATATATATATATATATATATATATATATATATATATATATATATATATATATATATATATATATATATATGATTTCAAGTTATTTAGTAAACGATAGTAACATTCGGTTATTGATTCGATTGATATTTAGATAAGTTAACTAAAACGTTTAAGATGAACCAGTAAAACACTAATTTGCTACAGTATTTTCGAATTGCTACAGTACCCGAAAAGCTACAGTGTTTTCGAAAATCACTATTTGCTACAGTAAAAAAAACTTGCTACAGTAACTTTGCTACAGTAAACACTATTTCAAAATGAAAATGTATATATGTATATGTATATACTACGAGACGATGATTTATAGAAGCAAATAACCAAAACACTTAATTGATTAAAGCTACACTTCGAGTGACATAGTTTATCAATGATTAAGTTTAATTTTTGATAAAGGTACACGTCGCGTAACGAAAAGTACTAGTTTTCTAAGCGTACGAAAATGCATTCGAGAAACTGGAACCGGGACATAAGTCGAGTGACAACGTACGAGTCATCGGATCAAAAATTACAAGTCAACTATGCACGTGAATTTAATATAATATATAATTAATTATATAAATTAAATATATTATATATATTATATAATAATATGTCGACAAGCTAAACAAAAAATGATCATGAGCTGGAAATAGGGGCCATGTGATCGCATGGTTTCCCCTCACATTTCCCATGCGATCGCATGGTGTGAGTTGGTGGCCAAAGTCTATAAAATTCGACGTTTTGGTTCATTTGTTGCACACTTCCTCTGATCTTATATTACACCGTAATTATTTATTTATTTTATTATTAATTATTATTATTAATCCTAATATTATTAGTAGTATTGGTATTAATATTATTAGTATTATACATAAAATACTACGACGAAGTCATGAGCTTGTCACTTTCAAAATGGGTTTTCAAGCGGGATAGAGCTAAGGAAACTATGGATTATAAATATGGAGGTTATGGGTAATGTTCACGGGTATTATTTGCAAGTCAAAACTAATGTTTATCATCTCTGTTGCGTCTACGTACTTTCCTGCTATATTGAATCACAATATTGATACGTGAGCATTCATATCTTATCTTTTATATATTAATAGTGTATCCATGGCTAGTGCTCGAGTATATATGTTTATGCATGCTTGTATGCTAAATTTCGTCATTAAACAGTTTATGATGAATCATGAATTAAATACATATATTACTGATAAAAGTATATGATATGCATGTTATTGGAAAGCTGGCAAAAAATCAATAATTTTTCATTTAGAAATCGCGTAATTTTGATGAACGAATTAAAAGATATGGACAACTGTATTATGATTAACATTAATTGAAATTGCTTTTGAATCTGCAATTGATATTTAAACAACTTGTTTATAAGATTGATAAATTGGATATTCAAATATTACTAATCGAGTAAATGAATCCTTATATAAGGCACATCTCGTTTTGTTTAACAATTGTCAAAATTGACTGTTTTATCATATTTTAAAGCCTTATAAAAACTATAGTTTAATTTTACAAGAATTGGAAAACGATGTGAAATGTTAAAATGTTTCAATTGCCATGATCATTCAACTATAGTATTGAGTCAGATTGACTTTTTGAAACGACTTTTGATAACTTTTGTATGTCGATCTCGAGCATTAGGATTATGATACACTATGACCTGACCTAGCTTGATAGACATTTATTGACCAACATATGTTCTCTAGGTTGAGATCTACGGTTATTTGGTATTCCGAGTTTTGGTCACATTTCGGTGAACGACTTTATGTGCTGCTAAGGTGAGTTTCATTTGCTCCCTTTTTAATTGCTTTTGCAATCTATATTTTTGGGCTGAGAATACATGCACTTTATTTTATTCGCAATGGACACAAGTACATACTTAATTCTACACTGAGTTTGAACCAAAAATCCCTTAGCTTTGGTAACTAGTAACTGTCGGTTATAAGAACTGATGGGCCCGAGTAGTTATATATGGATCCATAGGGCTTGACATCCCCGTCTGTTCCAGGTATAGAAACCCTAGCCTGAACTATAAAACAGACGTATGCTATTTGAGTTTAGAACACGTTGGTTTGCGTGTATTGTACATGTTGGTTGCATGTATGTTAAAACAGGGGTACTTATTATAATGTTAAAGCTTAGTTACCAGGGTGCTCAATCTTGTAGAATATTTTGATAAACGTTTCTGGATGAAACAACTGAAATCTTGTGATCCACCTTTATGTACAGATTATGCAAAACATTAAAACTATGAACTCACCAACCTTTGTGTTGACACTTGTTAGCATGTTTATTCTCAGGTTCCCTAGAAGTCTTCCGCTGTTTGCTTATATGTTAGACAAGCTATGTGCATGGAGTCTTACATGGCATATTTTTCAAGGAAACGTTACATTCACCAAATCATCACCATGTATCTTATTTTGACTGCATTGTCAACGGAAGTACTATTGTAAACTATTATTTACGGTGATTGTTTATATGTAGAAATCATCAGATGTCAAAAACCTTTGATTTATAAATTCATTTATGGTGTGCCTTTTCAAAAGAATGCAATGTTTACAAAACGTATCATATAGAGGTCAAATACCTCGCAATGAAATCGATGAATGACGTGTTCGTCCATATGGATTTGGAGCGATCGTCACAAAAGAGGATCCTAATTTCCTTAATTTTTGAAGAATCGAACCTTATTACAAAGATTTACTTTAAATCCCCTTGAATTTCGGAAATCCACCGTGACTATGTTAAATTTCTATCTCAATCTTTTGTGAGAGCTTCACTCGTACGCTTCACATAATCGAATCATTTTATCTATATTAATGATAAAACTCTATTTATCAACTCATATTCATCATGAAAACATTTTTAGTGTTAGCCATGACGACCTCGATCAAATTTCGGGGACGAAATTTCTTTAACGGGGAGGTACTGTGACGACCCGAAATTTTTTGACCAAATTTAAACTTAATCTTTATATGATTCTGACATGATAAGCAAAGTCAGTAATGTTGAGTCTCAAAAATTTTGAACTGTTTCATATATGCAATTGACCTTCGACCATTCCCGACGATTCACGAACAACTATTTGTAAATAGATACATATATATTTAAATATGTATATATATATATATATATATATATATATATATATATATATATATATGAATATTACTTGTAAATATATAATATTATATTTTAAATTTATTTAAATATACATATATTCAATATATTTATTTATGTAATAAAACATGTTACTAAAATATATATATATATATATATATATATATATATATATATATATATATACATATAGTATATTGAAAATATGATTACGAGTTTATATAGTAAACGTCAGTAAAACTCGGTTGGCGTTTCGCCAGTGTTCATATAGTTCTAATATGTGTTTAAGAAGATTGAAAATAAAAATTGAACTGTAAATTGATTACGAAGATTTTAGGTTTGATAAAAATATTTTTACCTTTTTAAGTTTAAATATTAGTACTCCGTACAATTAAGTGAAACAGAAAATAAATATTAGACGCATCCTTTTGATTAGGTTTCAAACATTTAGTGACCAAAATAAATAAATATATATAATTTAAAAATTTGGAATTTTTCGAAAGACTTTTAGATATTAACCGTTCAGCAATGAACCACGATATTGATACTCGTGTTGAAGCGTCGGCAGACTAATAGTAATTTAACCCGTGATTATGAACATTATCATTTAAAGATCACTGTATGCGTTCTTTATCATTAGTTATATTATATTATAAATACATATGCATATGATACATTCGTGGCATATTTAATCTAATATATCACTCCATCTTCATTATTTCGATCACCTCCACCACTTTACATCCTCAACCATCGCCACCTAACCACCACAATATCACCACTACACCCTACGGCTCACACCACCATCATCTCTCTTTACAATTCTTCTTCATGAACTTTGAAAACCACCATCAAACTAACATCATTCTTATGTTAATTAAGACTGCTGCGACTGCCATCAACCTATCATCACTATGGTGCTGCTGTTTTGTATGTTCAGGCCAAAAGGCCACTTTCAACCATCTTAAACAGACACCGGAAACCACCAAACAAAACCATTCAAACCACCACTTCAAACTCCACTTTCCCCCACCAATGAACACCATGCCAACCACCTCCTTAACACTCTTATACCGCCACCAATCATCACCATCATCATCAAATATTGTCCATAGTCATGAACTGTAATTGATCATCATCATAAAACATTTATCATCATAATTTGTTAATGTTGCTGCTTACTAAACGAAATCCCAAACCAAAACCCACTCTTGTTTACAGCTAATACCATTAAACACTCACTTGTATTATTATCATTATTTTCGATTATCAATCACAAAAGGATCAAGTTAAGTGGGTAATACGACTACCCAATGTTTCCTATTTTGATTCGTTCCAAACACCACCACAATCAACCGGCACACAACCGTCTCCACTACTCCACCACAGTCAAACCGAGAAAACACCATCACTTCCTTTCTCCCTCTCTCTCTTCTCTCTCTCTTCTGCAAAATAACGAAACCCGTTGATGTGATACTATTCACGGTTGTAACTCAAGAATCCAACATCCACCACACAACTAATTTAATGAGGTAACCGATTAACTTGATAAAACCCATCTCTATTTTTTGTTGTTGTTGTTTGTTTCTGTTCAAACGGTTATCAAAACAAGAATCACCAAGCTATTAAAAACACTTCCTAGTTACTACAGTTTCGAACTACAGCTACTCTGTAATAACTACTACTACTATACCTTCTTTATTGATCAAAAAACGAAACCCACCAGCTCAATTGCTGTTATTGTTGAAATTTTCTTTTCCTGTCATCCTGCCCAAAGACCACGATAATGATGTTGAATGATTAAAAATAATGGTGATTAATGAGGTAGAGATTATGGTGATGGAGAGAAAGATAAATATTGTTGATGAGATAGTTATGATTATGGTAAAGTATAATGAACCGAGACCTTACTTGTTCCACTAGCGAATTCCTATCTTGTTCCTTTTCTTCTGCTTACCTTAAACCACGATACTTTTGGGCTGATGAACCGTGAACTTGATTTAAGTGGTGGGCTTACGAAATGATTTAATTATTGGGCTGTGATCTACACTGTTATAACCCAATTCAAACTGCAATTGTTACATGCACTGCAGGCTTCGCTACAACTGCAGCATTACGTCCTTGTTTCTATATTCTATTCTTAGTATTAAACTCCAGAAAGAGGGTGATGCGAATAAGAATGATGCATGCTCAATGAAAGGGTGAGGGCAACGAATGATGATAACGATGCCATAATGATTATTTGATCATGATAATGATAGTGGGTAATGATGAAAGTAATAATGGAGCCAAAGATGTTAAGACATGATATATCCTTTACAGCTCGATCTCACACTCTCTTTGTTCAAATTTTTCGTTAAATTGATTAGTGGGTTGGTGGGGTGTTAATGTATGGTAGGGTACTAGGGTTGGTTGATAAAGAAATAGGATAATAATGTTGTTACATAAAACAACAATATACAGAATGATGGTGTGTTAAACGATTTGAGTTTTATGCCAGTTCGAATTTTAGAAACTAGCAAAGAACCATAACAAGTTAAAGGGCCGATAACAAATAAATGGCTGTTGGGCCGTAGACTGATTAAGTCTGTTGGGCCACGATCAAACTTTTCTGTTGGGCCGAAACTTTCAATTGGGTTGATTGAAACGAGATTCAGAAAAAGAAAAATAGGAAGTGTGAATTTGATTAGGATTATGACAATATTAATGCGTATGAATTTGATTAGGATTATGATGATGTTGAAATCGTAAATTAAATAAGTGATTAATAATGATGATCATCGTGAAGATGATGAAGACTAGATTTTGAAGATGATTAGGGATGATGAGGATTAGATTAAAAGTAGACAGTCGAAAATATTGAGTAAAAGGATTTAGGTTGTGATTTAAAACAGAAGTGATGAAACAGATGAAATTGGAAACAGAAGTAATTTGGGTTAAATAGAAATGGGGACATAATTAAATCAGAAATGAGGTGGCAGATGAATAGTTAAAGGCATTATCGGGTTAGCGGGACGTCGCGGGTTCAAACCCGGACTTGGACATTTTTTTTTAGGGCTACTTCTTTGAGGTAGTATTTCAATTATCATCATCATCATCATTATTATTATTATTATTATTATTATTATTATTATTATTATTATTATTATTATTATTATTATTATTATTATTATTATTATTATTATTATTATTATTATTATTACAATTATTAAAACGATTAAGAAAATTATTGTTATTATTATTACTAACACTAGTATTAGAATTAACATTTTTATTATCTTTAATATTAATATTATTATCATTATTAACATAAATATAATTATCACTATTAGTATTGTTATTATTGATATTATCATTATAATCAAATACAACTTTTTATTTACCATTATTAATATTATTTTACTAAATAAATATTATGTATATAAAATTATATTTATAAGTAATATTACATAAGTAAGTACTAATCATATTAACAATTTTTATACGAATATTCATATATAACAAATTAGGTATTTTTAATAAAGTACTAGCCAAATATATATTAATATAACTATATAAATATTAACCACTTTAAATATATATACACAAAACAAATATATATATTATGTAAAATAAGTTCTAATATATGAATTTGTTCAATTACAATTATGTGTGTTAATATAAATATAAATGATATAGGTTCGTGAATCCGAGGCAAACTCTACACTTGTTCAATGTCGTCATATGTATTTTTACTACAAAATACAGTACCGTGAGTTTCATTTGCTCCTTTTTTAAATGCTTTTGCAATATATATTTTTGGGACTGAGAATACATGCGCTGCTTTTATAACTGTTTTACGAAATAGACACAAGTAACTGCTTTTATAACTGTTTTATAACTATGGCTGGATTATTAAACCGAATATGCCCCTTTTTAGTCTGGTAATCTAAGAATTAGGGAACAGACACCCTAATTGACGCGAATCCTAAAGATAGATCTATTGGGCCCAACAAGCTCCATCCAAAGTACCGAATGCTTTAGTACTTCGAATTTATCATGTCCGAAGGGAGTCCCGGAATGATGGGGATATTCTATATGCATCTTGTTAAGGTCGGTTACCAGGTGTTCACCATATGAATGATTTTTGTCTCTATGCATGTGACGTATATTTATGAGAAATGAAAATGAAAATCTTGTGGTCTATTAAAATAATGAAAATGATCAATTATGATAAACTAATGAACTCACCAACCTTTTTGGTTGACACTTTAAAGCATGTTTATTCTCAGGTATGAAGGAAATCTTCCGCTATGCATTCGCTCATTTTAGAGATATTACTTGGAGTTGTTCATGACATATTTCAAAAGACGTTGCATTCGAGTCGTCGAGTTCGTCAAAATTATTATTAAGTCGATTATAGTTGGAAATATTATGATATGGTATGCATCCCGTCAACTTTCGATGTATTGAAAGTTTGTCTTTTAAAAACGAATGCAATGTTTGTAAATTGTATCATATAGAGGTCAAATACCTCGCGATGTAACCAAATGTAATGTATTCGTCCAGATGGATTAGGACGGGTCATGAAACCAATGGTTTTGTCTTTAAAAAAATGTTTTAAAATCTTTTCGGTATAAGTTGTTTGATGTACAAGTAAACCATTAGGCATATGCTCAATTTGCAATCCGAGGTAATACTTGGTTTTTTCAAGATCTTTCATTTCAAATTAATTCTTTAGACGTAGAATGATTTCATAGATCTCTTTATTTATTCATATAATGTTAAGACCATTGACATAAATAACTACGATATATATTTGGTCATTGTTTTCATAATAAAACACATGTGCAAATAAGTTTATATGTATACACTTTTCTTATCAAGTAATCACTTAATTAGTTATACTATTATTTCTTTGGGTTTTGCATTAGATTCTTCTGATACCTTAAACCCTTTATGGATATTCATGTATATATCATTATAAAGTGATTCATTTAAATAAGTAGTAATAACATCCATGAGATGCATTTCTAAATTTTTAGAAACTGTAAGGCTGATTAAGTATCTAAAAGTAATTGCATCCATAACAGGAGAATAAGTTTCCTCATAATCAATTACTGGTCTTTGAGAAAAACCTTGAGCTACAAGTCTAGCTTTATACCTTGTAACTTTATTTCTCATTTCTTTTTTGAATAAAAAAAAAATTCATTTTTATCCCATAGGTTTCATATCTTAAAAGTGATCATGATTGATCCGAAATTTTTTCTTTTATTGAGCAATTCTAATTCAGCTCGTATTGCTCCTTTCCATTGAGCGTAGCCATGTCTATTTTGACATTCAATGACAGATTTTGGTTCCAGATCATCATATTTATTCATGATGTCATTATATGAAAAATTCTCATCAATATTTGTCATTTAGTTTCGATTCCATAATATTGCATAATTTATTGCAATTTATGTATTTACATCATCAATATCCTCTGCAGAAGGAGTATTGATTTGTAGTTCTTCTTAAACATTTTCTTTTACCTCATTATCAGCTGATTTTCTTTTTCGAGGATTTTTTATGTTTGAAACCAATCGGTCTTCCACATTTCAGATGTGGCAAAGACTCATGAGTGACATTAATGCCAGCTTTTGGAATTTCAATTCTTGCTAGAGCATTTAATGCTGATATATATGATTTAGTCACTCTTTTTGTATCTGTAAATGCATCGGGCAATTTATTCGCAAGTTCTTGCATATGCATTATTTTTGAATTTTTGTTTCGCATTCTTTTGTGCGAGTATCAAGATACCTTAATTGATGTCCACATCATGAAACATCATTTTATTTATTTATTTTTTATTTCTCCCCCTAATCTAGGGAACAATTTTTCATTAAAAATGACAATTAGCAAAACGTGCTGTAAAAACATCACCCTTCATGGGTTCAATATATCTTATGATTGAAGATGTTTTATATCCAACATATATTTCTATCCTTCTTTGAGGAACCATTTTAGTGTGTTGTGGTGGTGCAATTGGAAATTACACTGCACAACCAAATGTTCTAAGGTGGAAAATATTTGGCTCTCGACTAAAATTAAGTTGGTAGGGGAGAATATTTATGACTTGCACTTGGTTTAATGCGAATTAATGTTGCATCATGTCAATTTACATGTCCCTATATAAATAATAAATATTGAGAGTTTTGTACACATTACCAATTGTCTAGTTATTAGCTGCAAGTGTTTATCTATTGATTCAGCTAAACCAATTTTTTGAATGCACATAAGCAACTGGATGTTCAACAACAATCCTTATAGACATATAATGATCATTAAATGCTTGGGTTGTTAACTCACCAACATTATCAGGTCTCACCTTTTTAATGGTGTAATCGAAAAATGTGTTCTTTATTTAATAATTTGAGCAAGAAACTTTGCAAATGCCACATTTCGACTTGATAATAGACGAATATGAGACCATCTACTAAATGCGTCTATGAAATGTCTATTTGGTCTACATGGTAGATGAATTTATCCACATATCTCACCTTGAATTCTTTCAAGAAACATTTGTGATTCCTTTTCTCAATATACTTTTCATTAATCATCATATGTGTTTTTCATTAATCATCATATGTGCATTTCATCATATGTGATTTTCATTAATCACCATATGTGCTTTTCATCATATGTGCTTTTCATATCATCATATGTGCATTTCATCACATGTGCTTTTCATCATATGCGCTTTTCATCATATGCGCTTTTAATCATATGCGCTGCGCTTTTCATCATATGTGCTTTTAATCATATGCGCTGCGCTTTTCATCATATGTGCTTTTTATCATATGCGCTGCGCTTTTCATCATATGCGCTTTTAGGTGCTACATAGATATTTCTCATTTTCTGTTATCATTGACTGATAATCATATCCATTATGATATATATCAGAGAAACTTAACAAATTTTCTTTTGATTTGAGAGAAAAATTATTATTAGAAAATTCGTACCATTTGGTAATATGAATTTTGCCTTTTTCGTTCCTTATTTGCAATTTGCAAGACCTGATATAGTATGTACCGTTCCTTTTGTTGCTTTAAATTTAGTGAGATATTTTTTAGATTTGAATATAGTGTCTGTGGTACCACTGTTTTCAATACAAAGATCTTTACTCTTTACCATTTAATTGATGTTGTATTTCAGCAAGATTCATATTAAAACTTCAAATAAGATAAGCAAATAATGAGTAATATTTCAGCAAGATAATCAAACTATATTACCTGCAAATAAGTTACACACTGAAGTACATAAAAGATAACACTTAATAAACATATATATATATATATATATATATATATATATATATATATATATATATATATATATATATATATATATATATATATATATATATATATATATATATATATATATATATATGTGTGTGTGTGTGTGTGTGTGTGTGTTATAGTCTAAAATTATTTATTTAGAGGTGACACATAACAAGCTATGCATCTTAGAAAATTCAGGTCATTTAAGTCTGAAGGTAGCCCATGGTTTACTTAATCAAGGTTTTTCAAAAGATTCACTCTCGTTTCATTTTTCTTTTGTGAATTCTTTGTATGACTAAATAAAATGTGAGATATTCAATAAATACTAGAGTGATATAATAGGAAATAATATTGTATTACAAGAAAAAGTAATATAGCAGAATAATGTAGAAGCTATGTTAAATATCCTTTATTTGTTTAATTGTTGGAAAGACTTACAACAGACTCATTATTTCAAATCATGCATAGTGGAAGAGTAAAAGTTAAAATAGCTTTTTGAAAATCGTTTTCACGTCTATGACTTTTTGATTTAACTATAATGAGTTTAAATTGTATACTACTGACTTCTCTTTCTCTCCCATACAATTTTTATCAGTTTCTTTTCCTTCACCATTGTATAATAATGATTACATAATTCATGATGCCTCTTCATTATATTTCATATTATTCATTAACCCAAACTCATTTTCATAAAACAAACTTCACTATTTTGTTCACAAACTATACGAACCACCACAAGTATACGATTTCTTAATTTCATATTTATTGAGTACTGATATTGCTAGAAATGAACACATATTTAGAAGCAATATCTATTCGAAGTAATAGGCTTTAATTGTATTTGTTTTAATTCCGAGTAGTAAATTGTATAAAATTTCTAAAGTGATAATGAAGCGCCAAAATAAAGTATATGTAAAAAAAAAAACGTTTAAACACGTCAAGGTAAAAGTTACACCCCAAGAAATATAAGAAACTGATGCATTCAAAGTATTATTCCAAGAGGTACAAGCAATAGAGCAACTGGTAAAGAAAGCAGAGCATGAAAACCAATTTCAGAATTTCCTCACGAGTGTCGGCAAAAGAATAATTGGTGGGATCAACACATTATAAAGTTATATTAAACAAATAAAATATGGATCATGATATTCCAAGTTTTCTATTATAAAATATGATATGGCTAAACAATTTTAAATGTAAGATGTAGTTTGACAAAAGTACGTTCGATATATTTCAGTGATTTTTAACTCCAAAAAGTAGTACAATATATTTTTTTTTACTCCAGAAATAAGTACTAGTATATTATAAAAAAATATATTTAATTAAATACATTTAACTTTAGTTATTTAATCGGTTGATTTAGTTTAATTATTAAGAAAAGAACTTGAAACCATGTAACCATATAGACATAGACATATAGTTGAAAGTGATGTATACCCTAATGCAACTATCATCCCTTTATTACTCCGTATTTGTTTTTCAAAGTGAAAGACAACATTTTAATTTGTAGGGTTAGAATGAAACTTCTATATAAATTAAAAGGAGCTATGTTGAATAAAAATGAAAACATATGGCCCCACTTCTTAGTTCTTCCTTATTACCTTACCTGCTCTCCTCCCATCACCATTTACGTTTGCAGAGCATCTTAATCTAAATTTGAGTTTCTCTTTTTCCATCTAAAACTAATCAATGATATACACTACTTGCTTAGAATTTTGGAATACCTGATGAGTATAACTCAGTGGTGGAAGAATCAAAGCTGCTAAATTCTTGATCAGAAGACACATCGGAGGTTTCAAGATCTTTCAACGATTTCAGCGGCGGAGGAAGGTGGCCGGCGGGAATCTTAAGAGGTGGAAATGGTGGTTGGGCAACTGGAAGAATCACATTAATTATACGGAGCTCTTCGTGCTGATAACGTGTTATAATTTAGTAGTAAGAAAGAAGAGATTAAATTCTTATTCAAGAATGGTGTACATATCCTTACAATTGAGTGAGTATTTATAATACTAAAAGTTAACTGTACATTATTCGTTTTCATTTTCAAATTATAGAGTAGGTGAAACAGTAATCGATAATTCATAATTTTACTTTGCAAGATTATCAATCATCTCTATTCATCTGCATGCGTACAAAATGAGAATCCATCCATATCGTAACATGTTTATTATTTTTTAAAAATGAAGTGATAGGAGTGATATGGTAATCATATTTGGGTTATACGATATGAGAAGTATTTTTACTCTAGTATACACGACTTAACAAAATTGATTCGTGATTTTTTGAAACCTTTTCCTGATCACTATAAGATTTATAATTATGACCTCTTGTAAAGATCTTAAAAGTCTCAACTATTGAACTCTTATAACGGCTACCTCAAACACATATAATATAAACATACTATGTTACCTCCATTATATATTATTTCAGTAAAATTGATGTGTAAAATCTAGTATATAATTTATCTCTGGGAAATACCGGTTTAAAGGACTATTACACACTCACGGACATTGTACCTGATCGTGTAGCAGTATAGATTTCAGGTAATTTCGAATATCGATCCAAGGACAGTATCAATTAAATCGCAATTGTCAACTAATAAAAAAAACTAAAGTTTATCTAAGAAATTTGAAAGTACGAAATAGTTTGGTTTGTGGCTATTCAACGATTAGCCAAATTAAAGATAGATCAAAAGTAAAAGACAATATTTTTGGTTTTTAAGTTTATATAAATCAAATGCAGACTCAGCGGAAAATAAAGACTTGAATTCAATAGATAAAAGAATGTTCGCATAGATCTCCAACTCGCAGTGTCGGATGATTTATTATTAAGCACTAGTTCTATTTATCAATACATGCAATTACAGAGTCGGTTTACCCGGAGTTCTCTTTTAGCAAACACGTCAAACTAGGATTTTTTGGCTTAGGGTTCCCTTTCACCAAAGACCACTTTCGTTTGTGACTTAGTAATTAACTATCTATGGGGTTAAGATTTAATTGGTTATGCGTTCGCTCCACACAATTCACCCCTGTTTTGTTACCCGGTTTACTCCCTTAGTCTAGTAAGCACCCAATTGGCAATTGGTTAGGACAAATCAATTGGAAATTAGTTCACTAAATTAAAATAGGGTTCCCTTTTGTTCAAACAAGATCACTAATCAATCCTAGTAACAATAATCAAATCTCACAAGAATGGTTCTTAATCAAAACTCATAATTATCATGCATTGATCAAATAAAACATTAAAGTATCATTCAAACATATACGAGTATTCAATCTTGACAAACATTAAAGAACTTAGCCAACAATCATGGCTGTAAACAAAATCACAAATAAATTAATTAAAGAATTCATTGTTATTGACAAAGAAATCAACCTAAATAGATAAGCAATCGCGAGTGATAAACGGATCGAAGGTTGAATCTGGAATGATTAGAGTGATTGGAAGATGATGGAATCCTCCTTTTTGCTCCCAAAATCGCCTCCTATGCTCCAAAATTCGGCTGAATGAAAGATGATAAATCAGGGTAAAAATTTGTGCCTTAAATAAGCTTCCAAAAATATGCTGGCCGACTCGAAGCCGTGACGCGGCCCAAACTAGTCGCGCCGCGCCTCTTGATGAAATACTAGTCCCCAAATCTGTCAAATTTTTGTCTCATATTATGCCTTACACTCGCATCACTGCCTTTGGTGTAGTGACCCGAACTTTTCCATGTTTATATATATTAATTGAGATTGATATTTACATGATTAAATGTTTCTAACATGTTAAGCAATCAAACTTGTTAAGACTTGATTAATTGAAATATGTTTCATATAGACAATTGACCACCCAAGTTGACCGGCGATTCACGAACGTTAAAACTTGTAAAAACGACATGACGATATATATATATGGATATACATATGGTTAACATGAGATTATGATAATTAAGTATCTCCATAAGTATATTAACAATGAGTTATATACATATAAACAAGACTACTAACTAAGGATTTCGAAACGAGGCATATATGTAACGATTATCGTTGTAACGACATTTAAATGTATATATATCATATTAAGATATATTAAGATATCATAATATCATGATAATATAATAATTTAACATCTCATTAGATATAATAAACAATGGGTTAACAACATTAATTGAGATCGTTAACTTAAAGGTTTCAAAACAACACTTACATGTAACGACTAACGATGACTTAACGACTCAGTTAAAATGTATATACATGTAGTGTATTTAGATGTATTAAAATACTTTTGGAAGACTTCAAGACATATATCAAAACACTCATACTTAACGAAAATGGTTACATTTACTTTTCCATTCTTTTCTTTCATCAAGAATTCTAGTCGTATTCTTACCCGTATTATACACAGCTTCAAAACGTACTTACTATGAGTATATACCAATAGGAACTAGCATGGAATTCCACTCTTGATTATGTCATGTATGACTAATCAATTTTAACTTCTACCATGAGCTAGTCAACTAACTAGAACTCCTTTTAACCCCACTCACCACTCACCAATTACCACTCATCATTCACTCCATTTCACTTCCAATTCTCTTTCTAATTCTCTCTCAACACACACACACACACACACACACTATTATGAACGTATTTTTCCAGTAGTTAATCATCATCTTCATCAAAAATCACTTCAAGAATCAAGCTATAATCATCATAGGAAGAACACTTCAAGAACACTTCAAAAATCCCTTCAAGTTTACTAATTTACTTCCAAGCTTTCTAATCCATTCCAAGTAATCATCTAAGATCAAGAAACCTTTGTTATATACAGTAGGTTATCTTTCTTATTCAAGGTAATATTCATATTCAAACTTTGATTCAATTTGTATAACTATAAACTATCTTAATTCGAGTAAAAATCTTACTTGAACTTGTTTTTGTGTGATGATCCTACTTCAAGAACTTTCAAGCCATCCAAGATCCTTTGAAGCTAGATCATTTCTTGTCACTTCCAGTAGGTTTACCTACAAAACTTGAGGTAGTAATGATGTTCATAACATCATTCGATTCATATATATAAAACTATCTTATTCGAAGGTTTAAACTCGTAATCACTAGAACATAGTTTAGTTAATTCTAAACTTGTTCGCAAACAAAAGTTAATCCTTCTAACTTGACTTTTAAAATCAACTAAACACATGTTCTATATCTATATGATATACTAGCTTAATGATTTAAAACCTGGAAACACGAAAAACACCGTAAAACCGGATTTACGCCGTCGTAGTAACACCGCGGGCTGTTTTGGGTTAGTTAATTAAAAAATATGATAAACTTTGATTTAAAAGTTGTAATTCTGAGAAAATGATTTTTATTATGAACATGAAACTATATCCAAAAATTATGCTTAAACTCAAAGTGGAAGTATGTTTTCTAAAATGGTCATCTAGACGTCGTTCTTTCGACTGAAATGACTACCTTTACAAAAACGACTTGTAACTTATTTTTCCGACTATAAACTTATACTTTTTCTGTTTAGATTCATAAAATAGAGTTCAATATGAAACCATAGCAATTTGATTCACTCAAAACGGATTTAAAATGAAGAAGTTATGGGTAAAACAAGATGGATAATTTTTCTCATTTTAGCTACGTGAAAATTGGTAACAAATGTAGTGACCCGAACTTTTTCATGTTTATATATATTAATTGAGATTGATATTTACATGATTAAATGTTTCCAACATATTAAGCAATCAAACTTGTTAAGACTTGATTAATTGAAATATGTTTCATATAGACAATTGACCACCCAAGTTGACCGGTGATTCACGAACGTTAAAATTGTAAAAACTATATGATGACATATATATGGATATATATATAGTTAACATGATACTATGATAAGTAAACATATCATTAAGTATATTAACAATGAACTACATATGTAAAAACAAGACTACTAACTTAATGATTTTTAAACGAGACATATATGTGACGATTATCGTTGTAAAGACATTTAATGTATATATATCATATTAAGAGATATTCATACATGATAATATCATGATAACATAATAATTTAAAATATCATTTGATATTATAAACATTGGGTTAACAACATTTAACAAGATCGTTAACCTAAAGGTTTAAAAACAACACTTACATGTAACGACTAACGATGACTTAACGACTCAGTTAAAATGTATATACATGTAGTGTTTTAATATGTATTTATACACTTTTGAAAGACTTCAATACACTTATCAAAATACTTCTACTTAACAAAAATGCTTACAATTACATCCTCGTTCAGTTTCATCAACAATTCTACTCGTATGCACCCGTATTCGTACTCGTACAATACACAGCTTTTAGATGTATGTACTATTGGTATATACACTCCAATGATCAGCTCTTAGAAGACCATGTGAGTCACCTAACACATGTGGGAATCATCATTTGGCAACTAGCATGAAATATCTCCTAAAATTACAAAAATATGAGTAATCATTCATGACTTATTTACATGAAAACAAAATTACATATCCTTTATATCTAATCCATACACCAACGACCAAAAATACCTACAAACACTTTCATTCTTCAATTTTCTTCATCTAATTGATCTCTCTCAAGTTCTATCTTCAAGTTCTAAGTGTTCTTCATATATTCTACAAGTTCTAGTTACATAAAATCAAGAATACTTTCAAGTTTGCTAGCTCACTTCCAATCTTGTAAGGTGATCATCCAACCTCAAGAAATCTTTGTTTCTTACAGTAGGTTATCATTCTAATACAAAGTAATAATCATATTCAAACTTTGGTTCAATTTCTATAACTATAACAATCTTATTTCAAGTGATGATCTTACTTGAACTTGTTTTCGTGTCATGATTCTGCTTCAAGAACTTCGAGCCATCCAAGGATCCGTTGAAGCTAGATCCATTTTTCTCTTTTCTAGTAGGTTTATCCAAGGAACTTAAGGTAGTAATGATGTTCATAACATCATTCGATTCATACATATAAAGCTATCTTATTCGAAGGTTTAAACTTGTAATCACTAGAACATAGTTTAGTTAATTCTAAACTTGTTCGCAAACAAAAGTTAATCCTTCTAACTTGACTTTTAAAATCAACTAAACACATGTTCTATATCTATATGATATGCTAACTTAATGATTTAAAATCTGGAAACACGAAAAATACCGTAAAACCGGATTTACGCCGTCGTAGTAACACCGCGGGCTGTTTTGGGTTAGTTAATTAAAAACTATGATAAAATTTGATTTAAAAGTTGTTATTCTGAGAAAATGATTTTTATTATGAACATGAAACTATATCCAAAAATTATGGTTAAACTCAAAGTGGAAGTATGTTTTCTAAAATGGTCATCTAGACGTCGTTCTTTCGACTGAAATGACTACCTTTACAAAAATGACTTGTAACTTATTTTTCTGACTATAAACCTATAATTTTTCTGTTTATATTCATAAAATAGAGTTCAATATGAAACCATAGCAATTTGATTCACTCAAAACGGATTTAAAATGAAGAAGTTATGGGTAAAACAAGATTGGATAATTTTTCTCATTTTAGCTACGTGAAAATTGGTAACAAATCTATTCCAACCATAACTTAATCAACTTGTATTGTATATTATGTAATCCTGAGATACCATAGACACGTATACAATGTTTCGAACTATCATGTCGACACATCTATATATAGTTCGGAACAACCATAGACACTCTATATGTGAATGTTGGAGTTAGCTATACAGGGTTGAGGTTGATTCCAAAATATATATAGTTTGAGTTGTGATCAATACTGAGATACGTATACACTGGGTCGTGGATTGATTCAAGATAATATTTATCAATTTATTTCTGTACATCTAACTGTGGACAACTAGTTGTAGGTTACTAACGAGGACAACTGACTTAATAAACTTAAAACATCAAAATATATTAAAAGTGTTGTAAATATATTTTAAACATACTTTGATATATATGTATATATTGTTATAGGTTCGTGAATCAACCAGTGGCCAAGTGTTACTTCCCGACGAAGTAAAAATCTGTGAAAGTGAGTTATAGTCCCACTTTTAAAATCTAATATTTTTGGGATGAGAATACATGCAGGTTTTATAAATGATTTACAAAATAGACACAAGTACGTGAAACTACATTCTATGGTTGAATTATCGAAATCGAATATGCCCCTTTTTATTAAGTCTGGTAATCTAAGAATTAGGGAACAGACACCCTAATTGACGCGAATCCTAAAGATAGATCTATTGGGCTTAACAAACCCCATCCAAAGTACCGGATGCTTTAGTAGTTCGAAATTTATATCATATCCGAAGGGTGTCCCGGAATGATGGGGATATTCGTATATTTTTTTTTTTTTTTTTTTTTTTTTTGAAAGGCAATGTTAGTGGTTAGAAGTTAATTCACGAAAATCCCCCCCCCCCCCCCCCCCCGAGACTCGAACCCTGGTCTCCTCGAACACCATGTTAACATGGGGATATTCGTATATATATGCATCTTGTTAATGTCGGTTACCAGGTGTTCACCATATGAATGATTTTTATCTCTATGTATGGGATGTGTATTGAAATATGAAATCTTGTGGTCTATTGTTACGATTTGATATATATATAGGTTAAACCTATAACTCACCAACATTTTTGTTGACGTTTAAAGCATGTTTATTCTCAGGTGAATACTAAGAGCTTCCGCTGTTGCAAACTAAAATAAGGACAAGATTTGGAGTCCATGTTTGTATGATATTGTGTAAAAACTGCATTCAAGAAACTGATTTCGATGTAACATATTTGTATTGTAAACCATTATGTAATGGTCGTGTGTAAACAGGATATTTTAGATTATCATTATTTGATAATCTACGTAAAGCTTTTTAAACCTTTATTTATGAAATAAAGGTTATGGTTTGTTTTAAAAAAATGAATGCAGTCTTTGAAAAACGTCTCATATAGAGGTCAAAACCTCGCAACGAAATCAATTAATATGGAACGTTTTTAATCAATAAGAACGGGTCATTTCAGTTGGTATCCGAGCGTTGGTCTTAGAGAACCAGAAAATTTGCATTAGTGTGTCTTATCGAGTTTGTTAGGATGCATTAGTGAGTCTGGACTTCGACCGTGTTTTCTTTAAAAATGATTGCTTAACATTTTTGTTGGAAACTATATATTTTTAACATATGAATATTATGTGATATATTAATCTCTTAACGTGTTTGATATTATGCGATAGATGTATACCTCTAGAACAAGTCCCATTGACTCACCTAATAATAATGAAGAGTCAAATGTAAATTGGAATGATTCGTGGACTGATTCACAAGTTCCCGAAGAGGAACCGGAAGAAGAGTCGGAACCGGAAGAAGAGTCGAAACCGGAAGAAGAATCGAAACCGGAAGAAGAAATAGAACCGGTGGGGGAAATAATAAAACGGTTAAGTAAAAGAGAATCCTCAACCAACTGACCAAGGTTAATTATGGTCAATGGTGTTTCCGCCAAGGAAGCAAAATATTGGGAGGATTACCAATTCTCCGATGAATCGGATTCCGACGAGAATTCCGATGATGTTATAGAAATTACCCCAACTGAATTTAAAAAGGCAAAAGAAAATAATAAGGGAAAGGGCATAAAAATAGAGAAATCTAATTCCAACCCCGATGAACTTTATATGTATCGTCAACCCCTGAAGTCCTTAAGTTGTAACAATGACCCGGGAACCTCTAAACCACCAGGTTTTTCTAAACCAATGTGGAAAACGACGGCTCGTATTAGGGGAACATCATATATCCCTAGAAACTTGGCAAAACGAACCAAAACCGAACAAGAAGAAACGAGCGAGTCGGAATAAGATAGTTGTATTCGTGTGGTGTAATATATGTAATATAGTGTGCTTATGCTTTATGATATATGTAAAAATTACTTGTATTAATAAGTATTTTTTTTATGAATCTAACTCTTGTCTATTTTACAGTATAAAAACACAAAATGGATAGACAACCCAATATTTTAAGAGACCTACCCGGAGACATGATTGATGAAATCTTGTCTAGAGTCGGTCAGAATTCCTCGGCACAACTATTTAAGGCGAGATCAGTTTGTAAGACATTCGAAGAACGTTCCAAGAATGCCTTGGTTTATAAAAGGCTTTCGTTCGAAAGATGGGGGATATCACATTGGGAAATCCATAAGTTACGATGTGTTTACTTTGACGCATATATTGCGGGGAACCCAAATGCTATTTTACGCAACGGGTTAAGAAATTATTTTGACTCAGTATATCCGAATATAGGACTTCGTGATTTAGAAAAAGCGGCTAACATGCAACATAAAGAAGCATGTTATGCTTACGGGTTAGTAATGTTCGCTTCTCACCAAAGTGAGAACAAGAACATCGGGCTACAACTATTAAACAAAACGTTCCCACAAGTGACGGAGTCGGTAATTGGGGTAAGAAATGAGGTTTTTAGGTTATTACGAGACTGTTGGTCATTACGTAACCCTCGTCCCTTTGACGACGTTACAACACGCTGTCTTATCAACGGCCATAACGGTTATGTTCCACAAGACCAAGGATGGGAAGTAGTCCTAGTAAAACCAGAATGCATGACTTGTTTCTGGACGTATGAATTACGTGTCTTTATTGCCTTTGCTGAACGACTTGTGTACTAGCTAGAATTATCTTCACAACTATCTTGTATCAAAGTTATTGTGTGCTATATTTCATGCTTTATGTAAAATAAGCGGTATTGTAAGTTTGTAAAATATTGTATAAAAGTTTGAACGCGAAATATTATTACAATCAGTTTTTCATATAGAATTGTAGTAGTTGAATTGTATATTATCTACTAAGTATGAACTTAACGGGTAGGTACTACCCGAATTTAAACTTATAAAATGCTAATATGAAGAAAAAGCTTTTATAAATGAGTTCATATTATGCTACGAAATACTATTAACTACTCTTAATATTCTGTATGATTAACTTGTTCCATTTGACTATTTTGAAGGAAATGGCACCGACTACTCGACACACCGTGAATATGAATGAAGAGGAATTCCGTAATTTTCTAGCTTCAAACATAGCCGCAGTACAGGCTGTGCTACATACCAACAATAACCTTGGATCTGGCAGTACAGAAAATCGTGTAGGATGCACCTACAAAGAATTCACTGCCTGCAAACCTTTGGAATTTGATGGAACCGAAGGACCGATCGGATTGAAACGGTGGACCGAGAAGGTCGAATCGGTGTTTGCCATAAGTAAGTGTACTGAAGAGGACAAAGTGAAGTACGCTACGCATACCTTCACAGGTTCTGCGTTAACATGGTGGAATACCTATCTAGAGCAAGTGGGACAAGATGATGCGTACGCACTACCGTGGTCAGCATTCAAGCACTTGATGAACGAGAAGTACCGTCCCAGAACCGAGGTCAATAAGCTCAAGATAGAACTTAGAGGGTTACGAACCCAAGGATTTGATATTACCACGTACGAAAGACGATTCACAGAATTGTGCCTATTGTGTCCGGGAGCATTCGAAGACGAGGAAGAGAAGATCGACGCGTTTGTGAAAGGATTACCGGAAAGAATCCAAGAAGATATAAGTTCACACGAGCCCGCCTCCATACAACAGGCATGTAGAATGGCTCACAAACTAGTGAACCAGATTGAAGAAAGAATTAAAGAACAGACTGCTGAAGAGGCCAATGTGAAGCAAGTCAAAAGAAAGTGGGAGGAAAACGGTGATAAGAATCACCAATACAACAACAACAGCAATTACAACAATAATCGCAACAATTATCCCAACAATCGCAACATCAATCGCAACTACAACAAACGGCCCAACAACAACAACAACAACAGCAACTACAACAATCATCCCAACAACAATAATAACCGCAACAATAACAACAACCAGAAGCAGCTATGCCAAAGGTGTGAAAAGTATCACTCGGGGTTCTGCACCAAATTTTGCAACAAGTGTAAAAGAAATGGTCATAGCGCGGTGAAGTGTGAGGTCTACGGACTAGGGGTTAATAGAACGAAAGGAACAAATGGTTTCGGAACGAGTAATGGCGGAGCAAGTAGTGTCGGAGCAAGTTATGCCAATGTAGTTTGTTATAAATGTGGAAAACCGGGCCACATTATTAGAAATTGCCCGAACCAGGAGAACACGAATGGACAAGGCCGCGGAAGAGTTTTCAATATTAATGCGGCAGAGGCACAGGAAGACCCAGAGCTTGTTACGGGTACGTTTCTTATTGACAATAAATCTGCTTACGTTTTATTTGATTCGGGTGCGGATAGAAGCTATATGAGTAGAGATTTTTGTGCTAAATTAAGTTGTCCATTGACGCCTTTGGATAGTAAATTTTTACTCGAATTAGCAAATGGTAAATTAATTTCAGCAGATAATATATGTCGGAATCGAGAAATTAAACTGATTAGCGAAACATTTAAGATTGATTTGATACCAGTAGAGTTAGGGAGTTTTGATGTGATAATCGGTATGGACTGGTTGAAAGAAGTGAAAGCAGAGATCGTTTGTTACAAAAATGCAATTCGCATTATACGAGAAAAAGGAAAACCCTTAATGGTGTACGGAGAAAAGGGCAACACGAAGCTACATATTATTAGTAATTTGAAGGCACAAAAACTAATAAGAAAAGGTTGCTATGCTGTTTTAGCACACGTTGAGAAAGTACAAACTGAAGAAAAGAGCATCAATGATGTTCCCATTGCAAAAGAATTTCCCGATGTATTTCCGAAATAATTACCGGGATTACCCCCACAGCGATCCGTTGAATTTCAAATAGATCTTGTACCAGGAGCTGCACCAATAGCTCGTGCTCCTTACAGACTCGCACCCAGCGAGATGAAAGAACTGCAAAGCCAATTACAAGAACTTTTAGAGCGTGGTTTCATTCGACCAAGCACATCACTGTGGGGAGCTCCTGTTTTGTTTGTCAAGAAGAAAGATGGTACATTCAGGTTGTGTATCGACTACCGAGAGTTGAACAAACTTACCATCAAGAACCGCTATCCACTACCGAGAATCGATGACTTATTTGATCAACTACAAGGCTCGTCTATTTATTCAAAGATTGACTTACGTTCCGGGTATCATCAAATGCGGGTGAAAGAAGATGATATTCCAAAGACTGCTTTCAGAACACGTTACGGTCATTACAAGTTTATGGTCATGCCGTTTGGTTTAACTAATGCACCAGCTGTGTTCATGGACCTTATGAACCGAGTGTGTGGACCATACCTTGACAAGTTTGTCATTGTTTTCATTGATGACATACTTATTTACTCAAAGAATGACCAAGAACACGGTGAATATTTGAGAAAGGTGTTAGAAGTATTGAGGAAGGAAGAATTGTACGCTAAGTTTTCAAAGTGTGCATTTTGGTTGGAAGAAGTTCAATTCCTCGGTCACATAGTGAACAAAGAAGGTATTAAGGTGGATTCGGCAAAGATAGAAACTGTTGAAAAGTGGGAAACCCCGAAAACTCCGAAACACATACGCCAGTTTTTAGGACTAGCTGGTTACTACAGAAGGTTCATCCAAGACTTTTCCAGAATAGCAAAACCCTTGACTGCATTAACGCATAAAGGGAAGAAATTTGAATGGAATGATGAACAAGAGAAAGCGTTTCAGTTATTGAAGAAAAAGCTAACTACGGCACCTATATTGTCATTGCCTGAAGGGAATGATGATTTTGTGATTTATTGTGACGCATCAAAGCAAGGTCTCGGTTGTGTATTAATGCAACGAACGAAGGTGATTGCTTATGCGTCTAGACAATTGAAAATTCACGAACAAAATTATACGACGCATGATTTGGAATTAGGCGCGGTTGTTTTTGCATTAAAGACTTGGAGGCACTACTTATATGGGGTCAAAAGTATTATATATACCGACCACAAAAGTCTTCAACACATATTTAATCAGAAACAACTGAATATGGGGCAGCGTAGGTGGATTGAATTATTGAATGATTACGACTTTGAGATTCGTTACCACCCGAGGAAGGCAAATGTGGTAGCCGATGCCTTGAGCAGGAAGGATAGAGAGCCCATTCGAGTAAAATCTATGAATATAATGATTCATAATAACCTTACTACTCAAATAAAGGAGGCGCAACAAGGAGTTTTAAAAGAGGGAAATTTAAAGGATGAAATACCCAAAGGATCGGAGAAACATCTTAATATTCGGGAAGACGGAACCCGGTATAGGGCTGAAAGGATTTGGGTACCAAAATTTGGAGATATGAGAGAAATGGTACTTAGAGAAGCTCATAAAACCAGATACTCAATACATCCTGGAACGGGGAAGATGTACAAGGATCTCAGGAAATATTTTTGGTGGCTGGGTATGAAAGCCGATGTTGCTAAATACGTAGGAGAATGTTTGATGTGTTCTAAGGTCAAAGCTGAGCATCAGAAACCATCAGGTCTACTTCAACAACCCGAAATCCCGGAATGGAAATGGGAAAACATTACCATGGATTTCATCACTAAATTGCCAAGGACTGCAAGTGGTTTTGATATTATTTGGGTAATAGTTGATCGTCTCACCAAATCAGCACATTTCCTGCCAATAAGAGAAGATGACAAGATGGAGAAGTTAGCACGATTGTATTTGAAGGAAGTCGTCTCCAGACATGGAATACCAATCTCTATTATCTCTGATAGGGATGGCAAATTTATTTCAAGATTCTGGCAGACATTACAGCAAGCATTAGGAACTCGTCTAGACATGAGTACTGCCTATCATCCACAAACTGATGGGCAGAGCGAAAGGACGATACAAACGCTTGAAGACATGCTACGAGCATGTGTTATTGATTTCGGAAACAGTTGGGATCGACATCTACCGTTAGCAGAATTTTCCTACAACAACAGCTACCATTCAAGCATTGAGATGGCGCCGTTTGAAGCACTTTATGGTAGAAAGTGCAGGTCTCCGATTTGTTGGAGTGAAGTGGGGGATAGACAGATTACGGGTCCGGAGATTATACAAGAAACTACCGAGAAGATCATCCAAATTCAACAACGGTTGAAAACCGCCCAAAGTCGACAAAAGAGCTACGCTGACATTAAAAGAAAAGATATAGAATTTGAAATTGGAGAGATGGTCATGCTTAAAGTTGCACCTTGGAAAGGCGTTGTTCGATTTGGTAAACGAGGGAAATTAAATCCAAGGTATATTGGACCATTCAAGATTATTGATCATGTCGGACCAGTAGCTTACCGACTTGAGTTGCCTCAACAACTCACGGCTGTACATAACACTTTCCACGTCTCGAATTTGAAGAAATGTTTTGCTAAAGAAGATCTCACTATTCCGTTAGATGAAATTCAAATCAACAAAAAACTCCAATTCATCGAAGAACCCGTCGAAATAATGGATCGTGAGGTTAAAAGACTTAAGCAAAACAAGATACCAATTGTTAAGGTTCGATGGAATGCTCGTAGAGGACCCGAGTTCACCTGGGAGCATGAAGATTAGATGAAGAAGAAATACCCGCATCTATTTCCAGAAGATTCGTCAACACCTTCAACAGCTTAAAATTTCGGGACGAAATTTATTTAACGGGTAGGTACTGTAGTGACCCGAACTTTTCCATGTTTATATATATTAATTGAGATTGATATTTACATGATTAAATGTTTCCAACATGTTAAGCAATCAAACTTGTTAAGACTTGATTAATTGAAATATGTTTCATATAGACAATTGACCACCCAAGTTGACCGGCGATTCACGAACGTTAAAACTTGTAAAAACAACATGACGATATATATATGGATATACATATGGTTAACATGAGATTATGATAAGTAAGTATCTCCATAAGTATATTAACAATGAGTTATATACATATAAACAAGACTACTAACTTAAGGATTTCGAAACGAGACATATATGTAACGATTATCGTTGTAACGACATTTAAATGTATATATATCATATTAAGATATATTAATATATCATAATATCATGATAATATAATAATTTAACATCTCATTAGATATAATAAACAATGGGTTAACAACATTAATTGAGATCGTTAACTTAAAGGTTTCAAAACAACACTTACATGTAACGACTAACGATGACTTAACGACTCAGTTAAAATGTATATACATGTAGTGTATTTAGATGTATTAAAATACTTTTGGAAGACTTCAAGACATATATCAAAACACTCATACTTAACGAAAATGGTTACAGTTACTTTTCCATTCTTTTCTTTCATCAAGAATTCTAGTCGTATTCTTACCCGTATTATACACAGCTTCAAAACGTACTTACTATGAGTATATACCAATAGGAACTAGCATGGGATTCCACTCTTGATTATGTCATGTATGACTAATCAATTTTAACTTCTACCATGAGCTAGTCAACTAACTAGAACTCCTTTTAACCCCACTCACCACTCACCAATTACCACTCATCATTCACTCCATTTCACTTCCAATTCTCTTTCTAATTCTCTCTCAACACACACACACTATTATGAACGTATTTTTTCAGTAGTTAATCATCATCTTCATCAAAAATCACTTCAAGAATCAAGCTATAATCATCATAGGAAGAACACTTCAAGAACACTTCAAAAATCCCTTCAAGTTTACTAATTTACTTCCAAGCTTTCTAATCCATTCCAAGTAATCATCTAAGATCAAGAAACCTTTGTTATATACAGTAGGTTATCTTTCTTATTCAAGGTAATATTCATATTCAAACTTTGATTCAATTTCTATAACTATAAACTATCTTAATTCGAGTAAAAATCTTACTTGAACTTGTTTTTGTGTCATGATCCTACTTCAAGAACTTTCAAGCCATCCAAGATCCTTTGAAGCTAGATCATTTCTTGTCACTTCCAGTAGGTTTACCTACTAAACTTGAGGTAGTAATTATTTTCATAACATCATTCGATTCATATATATAAAACTATCTTATTCGAAGGTTTAAACTCGTAATCACTAGAACATAGTTTAGTTAATTCTAAACTTGTTCGCAAACAAAAGTTAATCCTTCTAACTTGACTTTTAAAATTAACTACACACATGTTCTATATCTATATTATATGCTAACTTAATGATTTAAAACCTGGAAACACGAAAAACACCGTAAAACCGGATTTACGCCGTCGTAGTAACACCGCGGGCTGTTTTGGGTTAGTTAATTAAAAACTATGATAAACTTTGATTTAAAAGTTGTTATTCTGAGAAAATGATTTTTATTATGAACATGAAACTATATCCAAAAATTATGGTTAAACTCAAAGTGGAAGTATGTTTTCTAAAATGGTCATCTAGACGTCGTTCTTTCGACTGAAATGACTACCTTTACAAAAACGACTTGTAACTTATTTTTCCGACTATAAACCTATACTTTTTCTGTTTAGATTCATAAAATAGAGTTCAATATGAAACCATAGCAATTTGATTCACTCAAAACGGATTTAAAATGAAGAAGTTATGGGTAAAACAATATTGGATAATTTTCCTCATTTTAGCTACGTGAAAATTGGTAACAAATCTATTCCAACCATAACTTAATCAACTTGTATTTTATATTATGTAATCTTGAGATACCATAGACACGTATACAATGTTTTGACCTATCATGTCGACACATCTATATATATTTCAGAACAACCATAGACACTCTATATGTGAATGTTGGAGTTAGCTATACAGGGTTGAGGTTGATTCCAAAATATATATAGTTTGAGTTGTGATCAATACTGAGATACGTATACACTGGGTCGTGGATTGATTCAAGATAATATTTATCGATTTATTTCTGTACATCTAACTGTGGACAACTAGTTGTAGGTTACTAACGAGGACAGCTGACTTAATAAACTTAAAACATCAAAATATATTAAAAGTGTTGTAAATATATTTTAAACATACTTTGATATATATGTATATATTGTTATAGGTTCGTGAATCAACCAGTGGCCAAGTCTTACTTCCCGACGAAGTAAAAATCTGTGAAAGTGAGTTATAGTCCCACTTTTAAAATCTAATATTTTTGGGATGAGAATACATGCAGGTTTTATAAATGATTTACAAAATAGACACAAGTACGTGAAACTACATTCTATGGTTGAATTATCGAAATCGAATATGCCCCTTTTTATTAAGTCTGGTAATCTAAGAATTAGGGAACAGACACCCTAATTGACGCGAATCCTAAAGATAGATCTATTGGGCCTAACAAACCCCATCCAAAGTACCGGATGCTTTAGTACTTCGAAATTTATATCATATCTGAAGGGTGTCCCGGAATGATGGGGATATTCTTATATATATGCATCTTGTTAATGTCGGTTACCAGGTGTTCACCATATGAATGATTTTTATCTCTATGTATGGGATGTGTATTGAAATATGAAATCTTGTGGTCTATTGTTACGATTTGATATATATATAGGTTAAACCTATAACTCACCAACATTTTTGTTGACGTTTAAAGCATGTTTATTCTCAGGTGAATACTAAGAGCTTCCGCTGTTGCATACTAAAATAAGGACAAGATTTGGAGTCCATGTTTGTATGATATTGTGTAAAAACTGCATTCAAGAAACTGATTTCGATGTAACATATTTGTATTGTAAACCATTATGTAATGGTCGTGTGTAAACAGGATATTTTAGATTATCATTATTTGATAATCTACGTAAAGCTTTTTAAACCTTTATTTATGAAATAAAGGTTATGGTTTGTTTTAAAAAAATGAATGCAGTCTTTGAAAAATGTCTCATATAGAGGTCAAAACCTCGCAACGAAATCAATTAATATGGAACGTTTTTAATCAATAAGAACGGGTCATTTCATTTGGCCCCTGCGCCGCGGCTCATTACTGTAACTGAAGCCAACCCTTTGCAAACCTTTTGCCTTCGAAAATAACTATATCCCGCGCCACGGCCTTATATTGGCACGCCGTGGTTTCTTGTGCTGTCAGAAATTGACTTTAACTTCAAGCATATCTTCAACCAAAAACTTGAACCAATTGTCAACTTAACCAAAAATACGTACTTATGATAACTTGATGTAAATTGTACCTCGAAAACCTTCAAATAATGCAAAACAACTCTTCTCGGTTCTCAAACTTGAATCTTCATAATAACAACCAAAATACTCCAATTCGTATCCAAACGGACCAAAATATGATCGATATTGCGAGAAGAAAATAGATGAAATGCGCAATATTAAACCACCCCACACTAGAGTCTTGCTTGTCCTCAAGCAATATGACTTGAAAATAATCTTCTACCAAGGTTAACGTCTTCAATTAAATATGTAGAACCATAAATGAACCAATAATCAAATAAACACTAGCGTGGGCACAAACTTGGAGTAAGTAATAACCATACGACTTCCACTTGTAAACCCCCAAATCAAATTCCCCATCCTCAAGTAATGTAACAAACAAAATCAAAATAATGTCTTCAACAATAAATACCATAATAATGAGGTAAATGAATCTCGAACCTTAGTGATAAGTCTTCAATGTGAACCGGGAATACAAGCGGAAGTCATGAATCAAGAATATGGAAACCTCGAACCATACGAACAATACGGGCTACCCTGCGATTGGTCAAGTCAATGCCTCCCACGGTACCTAACATCGCGAGATGTCGGTAAGAAAATAATGTGCTTAGGAGGATACACATTACGTCCGGATATCATCGATAATCATGAGGTGATCATCTAATCCGTTACATCAATCGTAAAGATTGAGGTTCATCAGGCTTAAAAGCTGATATCTTACCTTTCCGGAGGTTATCCAACTGGGGATTTAATCAATCACTGACATTTTGTGTATCATGGTGCGCTCTCCATTTGACGAGACAAATCTCCCTCATTGAGATAAGTTTGACTACCAGTTTCCCTATTTGACATTGAGGCCTGGTAGATTTCCAGCCGATGTTAGAGAAGACTTTTCAAGACTGTTAGTCAACCTACAGCTGGTCTGGACTACATCTTATGACATAATTCATCAAGTGTGTCGGTCGGAAGACTTTTACTTCCTTGAAGATGGAATAGATACATCATATGGGTCATAAAAAGTGGTCGGATGCAACATTGTCCTTGTTAGGAGAAACAATAAGGTTCGCCCTAATTAAGTTTTTGATCAAGCGCATGGCTTGATTTTGACCACGTGATCCAATCACCGTTCATACGGTTGACACCCGTTTTGGTACATGTGACCTACTATTAAATTTCGAAGAACTCGTAGAATTTCACATTCAATGGTAATGAGCGTGGTTCAGTTTAAGGCTAGTGTCACCCACAGTATCCCTGGGTTTTGGGAAACGATACGGAACAAGTATAATTTCCGAGCCAACTAATCCCGGTGTCGGAGTAGGGCGAAAAGAATACAAGAAACGACATTATGCACTTGTCAATTCGTAGGTAACATCTTGCCAAAATTAATAGCATACGGTTTTGGTCGAATTTTTGCTTGTTTTTCTATTTTTTTTTTCTTTTCCACTAACATTTCTAATTTTTTTTTATTTTCCTTCTAATTTTTTCAAAATTTTTTCCCGACCAAAACCTGTGAAACGTCAAGACTTTTAGATTTCAAAACTCACATGATGACAACTCATTTAACAACCAACCCGAGATATTTTACATCCCCACCCCACACTTGAGATCATGTAATGACCTTGATATCGGCTAAATAGTCACGTTTTTACCCCCGATATTAGCCCCATTTATGATAAAGTAATTGACTTTATCATCTAAATAAGCATTTAGTTGCTTCATTTGGTAGATTATGTCATTACGAAGGCTATGTTTCAAGAATTACTAAAAATGGATGAAAAACGAGGAAAAACGAGCAAAACCGGCTAAGACGATTAACTCGCGTTTAAATAACTTATTTTATAATTTTTGGAAAAGCTTATCTACT
The DNA here is from genome assembly GCF_046630445.1 of Rutidosis leptorrhynchoides. Classification (NCBI taxonomy): domain Eukaryota; kingdom Viridiplantae; phylum Streptophyta; class Magnoliopsida; order Asterales; family Asteraceae; genus Rutidosis; species Rutidosis leptorrhynchoides. Next base: position 378,668,939 of record NC_092338.1, read on the forward strand.
TAATCTCATGTTGTAGGATATAAAATTACGAACGCGTGGGCGCAAGAATCGTAAAAACGGAGCTAAAACGAAGATTCTAGAGCGAAAACGGTGAAAGACAAGTTCGATCCAGCAAACGGCTTGCCAAACCCCTTGCCAAACGGCTTGCCTGGCTTGCAAACGGCCTGCCAAACGGGTTGCCAAATGGCCTGCCAAACGGCTTGCCAAATGGCCTGCCATAAGGGAAAACGGCTTGCTAAACGGCTTGCCAAACGGGCATAAAAAACAGCTTACCCTGGCAAACGGCCTGCCAAACGGCCAGCCAGCCATTTGCCAGGAAAATTTTGCCTATTTAATGAGCTTTTTTCATTCATTTCATCACATACCATTCTTCACTTCTCTCTCTAAATATCTCTCTATAGTCGCTCTCTAGTGATCTATAGGAGATTAGTTCTCTCTCTACTTTCTCTCTCTAGATTCTAGAGAGAAAAGTACAGAGATTAGGAAAATAATTATTTTTCTATTGTCGCTCTCTAGTGATCAATAGGAGAATAGTATGTAGTTAGTAGTAGAAGCTTTCAAGCATTGTAACGCTATGGATATTATGAAGAAATACAAGTGTTATTCTGCCGGCATTATTCGGTAACATCTATCCTTCTTTTATTAATTTATTATAATATTCTTGTTCGATGTTTGTGATTTATTAATATTAGAAATGTTTGTTTCCATGATGTGTGAGTAATTGCTTGATTATTTGCCATGATTTAATAAAGTTAGTTAGGGATGATTATCGTTTCGTACTAGCTTTCTGTATATGATATTAAACCTCGTTATTATCGCCCTTCCACCAATAAACGTGCTTAAAACCTTTTATAAAGTCGACATTATAAGGGTAATTACTTATCTGTGTTTATACATTGGTCAAGGTATGAACCCATCAGAAATACTATAAAGTACATGGGGAATTACCGTAGGACCAGATCCAGACATTGGTCAAGAGTATAAGACTCGAGGAAATACTGTTGCAACAGTAGAGTACAGTGTTGAAGTACTATATGACCACTTGAGCATGGTCAAGGTTAGAAGCTATGGAACTACTATAAGTCTAGTACATGGTGGATAAAGGGCTGGTTTAATTCTGATGTGTAAAATCGTGTATATTATTTATCAATGGAAAATGCCAGTTAAAAGATTACTACACACTAACGGGCAGTGTACCCAATCGGATAATAGTATAAAGTTGTTAATTCCGAAATCGTTCCAAGGATAGTTTAAAGGTGAGAATTAAGATTGTAACTAATAAAATAAACTAAGTTAATCTATGAAAATCTAAAGTACGAGAAAGTTTGTTTTTGTGGCTATTTAACGATTAGCCAAATCAAAGATTGATTAAAAGTAAAAGAACAATATTTTTGTATTTTTAAGTTTATAAGAATTAAATGCAGACTCAACGAAAAGTAAAGGTATTTGAATTCAATAGATAAAAGAATGTTCGCCTAGATCTCCTATTCGCAGTGTCGGATTATTTGTTATTAAGCACTAGTTCAATTTATCAATACATGCAACTACAGAGTCGGTTTACCCAGAGTTCTCTTTTAGCAAACACGTCAAACTTGGATTTATTGGCTTAGGGTTCCCTTTCACCAAAGACCTCTTTTGTTTGTGACTTAGTAATTAACTAATTATAAGATTAAGATTCAATTGGTTACACGTTCGTTCCACACAATTCTCCCCTGTTTTGTTAAATCTTTGTTACCCGGTTTACCCCTTGGTCCAGTAAGCACCCAATTGGTTAAGACAAATCAATTGAAAACTAGTGTACTAAATTGAAACAGGGTTCCCTTTGTTCAAACAAGATCACTAATCAACCTAGTAACAATAATCAACACCCACAAGAATGGTTCTTAATCAAAACTCATAATTATTATGCATTAATCAATAAAACATTAAAGTATCATCCAAACACATATGAATATTCAATCTGGACAAACATTAAAAAGCTTAGCCAACCATGGCTAAAACCAAGATCACAAATAAACAATTAAGAGTATTCATTATGAAGATAAGAATTAAACCTAATAAAAATTGTGTTCTTGAATGATGAAGAGATCGAGACGCGTTTCCGGAATGATTGATGTGTTAGAATGATCTTGGGGTTCCCCAAAAATCACCCTTTTTCGTCAAAAAGCTGCTGGAATTCGTCTGGATGCAAAAGTGATAAGTTAGGGTATTTTTCGGGCCTTAAATATCTGCCAAATATATCTGGACCGACAGACCTCCGCGCCGCGGCCAAATTTGTCAATTAACTTGAACTGGAACATCTTGAAATCCTCTCATGAGATTGAAACTCGGCCAATGTCGCGCCGCGGACCCATTTGTCGCGCCGCGGCCTATAACTGATTCTGGACCTTTCTTTAAACCCCTTTCTGATATCGAAATATTTAGATTACCGCGCCGCGGCCAAGGTCTCCGCGCCGCGGCCTTCAACGTGTGCTGATTCCAACCTTCCCTTGCACCTTTACAATACTAATAATAACTTATAACCAAAATACCCAATATGTACTTAACGTTTCCAACCCCGGAGCACCAATAATTATAATCAATTAACAAATGCCTCAAAAACTACATAAAACACCACTCTTCAACAATAAACTTTTCAAACTCGGATGATCTCAATATCATCAATATAACCGCCAAATCGTATCCGAACGGACTAAAATGTGATCGATATCGCTAAGAAAAACGTGTATAAAATATACGATATCAAACCACCCCACACTAGAGTTTTGCTTGTCCTCAAGCAATAGAACTCGAAAATAATCTTCTACCATATAATAACTTCTTCAACATGTATGTAGAACCAAACGAAAAACCATCAAACCAAAAACCAGCATGGGCACAATTTGGAGTAAATATCAACCATACCTCCCACTTGCATCCCCACGAAATTAACTTCTCAAACCTCAAGTAAATAATATGAACAAAGTAGCTAAATATAATCTCGAATAGCGTACCCAATAAAATGAAGCAGAGAGTCTCGAACCATAATGTAAGTCTTCAAAGGAACTGGGAATCAAGTGGGAACTGAGCACCAAAAATAAAGCTATCGAACATGTGTGCCAAAAAGAACGCACAGGCTACCCCGCAATTGGTCAAGCCAATGCCTCCCACAGTACCTAACATCGTGAGATGTCGGTAAGAAAATACTGTGCTTAGGAGGATACAAATTACATCTAGATATCATCGATAATTATGAGGTAATCATCTAATCCGTTAAGTTAACCATAAAGATTGAGGTTCATCAGGCTTAAAAGCTGATATCTTACCTTTCCGGAGGTTATCCACTGGGAATCTGATCAATCACTGACATTTTATGTATCATGGTGCGCTTCCCATTTGGCTAGCAAATCTCCCTCATTGAGATAAGCTTTAACTACCAGTTCCCTGTTTGATGTTGAGGCCTGGTAGATTTCCAGTCGATTTTAGCAATGACTTTTCAAGATTTTTCGTCACCCTACAACTGGTTTGGACTACAACTTCTGAAAGAAATCAGCCAGTGTGTCGGTCAGGAGACTTGACTCCCTTAAGGATGGAATAGATACATCCTATGTGGTTAAATAAGGTAGTCGGGTGCAACATTGTCCTTGTTAGGAGAAACAATGTGGATCGCCCTGTTTAAGTTTTCGATCTAACGCATGATCCGATTTCGACCACAAGCTACTATCACCGTTCATACGGTTGACACCCGCCTTAGTGCAGATGACCTACGTATGAATTTTAATGTTCATGTAGGATTTCACATTCAAAATAATGAACATGTTTTAAAAGTTCAAGACTTTCACCTCTAACAGTACCTCATCGTGAAATGATGGGTAATGAAATGGTACAGCTTAAGAGGTATACGTACCAAGTGAAACGGTCGAAAGACTTTACTTTCTTAATGAGTGGATCTGAGTCACTCAGGAGTGCCAATCTATTTCAATTGACACTCTGTTTAAATCCCAAAAACCTTTGGGTGCCATAGCTTTTGGCTATGGGTTGTGTTGTCTAAGCAAACACAAGCACGTAGCTATTGTTCCTAAAAAGGACAACACTGGTGAAGCTCTAGGCTCCTCTTTTCACAGTATCACACCATTAGATGATGTAATAATAAAATGGTATAGTATCGGAAGTCTGCTATACCAAGTAACCAAAAGTTTGTGATCTGGCACGTGATTCGGTCACAATCACGCTATGTAATCACCGCTCTCTCACGGTTTACACCCGTTTTGGTACAGGTGACCTACTAATGAGTTCCCTGAACTCGTAGGATTTCATGTCCAATGGTAATGAACATGTGAAACAATTTTGGCTCCTTTGAAATCACGAAATATGCCATGAAATACCAAGCCAATTTTCATAATAAAGGTTTTGGCCGAATTTTCAATTGTTTTTCTACTTTTTTTTTTATTTTTAAACTAACTTTTCTATTTTTTTTATATTTTACCTCTAATTTTTTTTTTTTTATGACCAAAACCCGTGACACGTCAAATCTTTTTAAATCAAAACAAATATGATGATGATTCCATTAACAACCAACCCGAGAGATTTTACATCCCCCACCCCACACTTGAGATCAAGTAATGTCCCCATTACTTGAGATCTAAAATAGATAAAAATCAAAAGGGTTATGTGAGAAAGAAAATATAAAAACTTATCGAGTTAACCACTGATCGCGGAATGCCAGTGACAGATAGCGCTGAACTGACTGCCAGCATAAGAACATCGTCCATTCCCGATCATCACACCAATATCATCAATCATGCAGTTTTGCTGAACTTAATGCCAGACTTGAAAAATCGTTTCACCAACAAACCTAAGAAAAGAAAAACATACGAACTACATAACAGGACAAGGTGGCACCACCCGATGCCAAAACGCCTTGTCCCTCAAATAAGTTTCAAAGTACATAAACAGAAAATAAAATTATTCAAGTACAGGCCAAAAGAAAAGGAAATAGTTTCAAACAAAATACAACATAATCAACGGGCTCGCAGGCCCTCCTCACTGAAAACCATCATACGGCCAATTGCCGTACGGATACTACTGCTGAAACCTCTGACGTTCATCCTCCAACCTTTCCTACTCACTATAAATCGGGGCCTGCACTCGTGGTCGAACTGGACTGCGATAATACATGGGTGTCTGAGAAGTAGTACCATAATAATGATCCAGTTTAAAGTAGAAGAGACGAGCATTGTGCCTTTGCCAATCGTTCCCGTAAGCAATCCATTGCTGATCATGTAAAGACTCAGCCGACCTCTCATCGACCCTCTGCTGACTTTCCCACATACGATCATTATGCAACTGTTGTTCTCCCCGAAACTCATTAAATCTGTCTGACACACCGATTTGCACGTTATCAACCCGCGAGACCAAGTTATCCCAAATTTCTTAGGAAATACCCCAAGGCTGACCCCCTGCAGGAACATTCTGAGCAACCGGCTCTGCCTCATCACCTCCTTTGATCATGATCACCACCCTCTTGCGCTTGTTGCCGAACATACGCCACTAAACCAACTCGATTTGCATCCCACATTACAAAATTTGAACTAATATAAAACCTTACATTAAAAGGTTTCATAACCTGTAATGGATCGGTCAATTTTGTACACCTGCTGAAATCAATATTGAAAAACCTCGCAATTTTTGTCACAAAATGACCTCCAAGAAGTGGCCTTGATGCCCTTGTTTCTCTCGCATGATGAGATAAATAAGTAGCAATTAACATACACAAATCAACATGCGCATCGGCCCGAACTCGATGCATAATCCCCAACTCGGTCGAATTGACTTTGTCGTTCCCATTTCTTCGACCACAAAAAGTACACGAAAGCAATTTATGAAGTAACCGTAGCTGTCTGCTCTGAATATCGGACCCCTTTGACTCATTGGAAACAAAAGGAGTCAAACCTGAAAATCATACCAAAAGTCTCGCTCGTTATAATCCTCCGGGTGTCCTATAAACTCAGTTTCTTTTTTTAAGTACCGTGTTAAAGACTTTTCATCCAATTCCTCATACAAATTTAGTGCTCGAGCCAAATCCATTCTACTCATGGCTCGATTCTCTCCACCTAGCTAAAATGTCATAAACCCCTGATCCGTAGGATCCCTTCTTGAACGCACACTTAACGAGGAGAAAAACTCAACCACCAACTCTCGATAAAGATCATCTCTCAAAGCCATGGCACGTTCCCAAGTGCCCAGATAAACTCTGTTTCTTGACATTGCTAACAAATCAGTGATTTCATCCCTGATCTCACTAGTAGCTCTATTCAACTCATCCCAACTGAAATACCAAGTCGCTTGTATACTTCGAACTGAAATAAATTCAAAGTATTGTGAGTAGTTTTCTGCAACTCTTTGCAACCAAATCTCTGGGTTCGTTCTTCTCTCTTCATCCCTTCGTGATTGAGATGTTGAAGATGAAGGGACATCTACTCTGCTTCTCTGCACACATGAAACAAGAACCAAACCAAACACAAAACCTTAAAAAGTTAGCGTTAGGACAATTATAATAATCAAACCAACATGTTCCACATACTTGCATCAACTACTATTAATTCTCGTTTCAATTTCAATTAAGCATTTAAACAAAAGCAAGTATTTAAAACATGTTCCATGGCACCAATATCAAACTAATTCTCAAAACACCATATCATGTAAGTGCCCCATTAAACAATCCTCACTTAACCCAAATCCACAACTCGTCTACATAATTCACCAACCAACAATAAATCATTCCTATAATCACAAGTTAACTTCTAAACTTACAAGAAAATTAAACAATTTCATCAACCAAATAAACATCTCACAAATCACAAAAATCATCATGCTTTACCAATCACCAAAATCACATATGACCCGCCCAAATCACCCCACACTATCTTTAAACATGTATCTAGTAGCAAACATCTCTCTCACAAACCAAATCCCCAAACATTCAACATCAAATTCGGAGTTATCGCTACCCTAATCTCAAGAATCAATATTATGCATAAACTACACAAGAATTCATGAAGAAAACACAATAATATCATATTCATCAACAATTCAACACATAATATGGCATAAAAGTCTCAATTAAACAAACCCCACAAACTTTCAAGCATGAACCCTAGAATTAATAAAATTAATCAAGAAACATGAGAGAAAAAGCAAGAGAATAGCAAAATTGGACCTTAACCGGCATGATTGAACAAGAAATTGAAGAAATTAGGCAAGAATTAGTGATAATTTAACTTAGGTTTTGAAAGCTCCAAGTGTGTTAGAGAGATGAGTTTAAGAGTAGTGGGTGAAAATAGATCCAAAACTACTAAAAAGGTGAGATTCCCATCGGGTTACGTAGTGGGTCGGGTTGACCCATTTGATTTAAAACATTGACCGTCGGGTTAGGATCTGAGCAGCAGAAATGTCGCGCCGCGACATTAGTAGCCGCACCACGGTAATACGCTATACCTGATACTAATTCTTCCTTATTAACAAACCTCGAAATACTATGAAACCTCGCGCCGCGCCCTCAATTGTCGCGACGCGGAAATGAACGTAGTTTTGGCCCAATCTAAATGGCTTCCTGACTTTGAAAACTTTGAATTCTCGCGCCGTGGCCATATGTATCGCGCCGCGGCAATGAACATAACCTGATACTTCGACGTAAGAATTATCCAGCAACCTAACATCACTTTAATAACCAAAACACCCAACAAAAATCACAAGAAATCCATCATAATAAATCATTTAGCAAGTAAGATGCATCAAACCCGTGATCATACCTATTAATACAAACTATACAACAATGTGAACCATATTTAACGAGTCGTCCACACAACTCGTCCCCAACTTCAAGTGGCGTTGGGATCGGGTTCAACGTGAACCCCGTCATCAATCTCCAACGGACCATTGAAATATTTCTTCACTCGATGCCCGTTAACCTTAAAGGTAGTACCACTCGCATGTTTCAACTCAATCGCACCGTATGGGTACACCTTAACAACCTCGAATGGTCCCGTCCACCGGGACTTAAGTTTTCCCAGTAAAAGCTTCAATCTAGAGTTAAACAAGAGCACTCGATCGCCCTCTTTAAACTCTTTTGGACCCTTTAACCTCCTATCATGCCATTGCTTGGTTTTCTCTTTATAATCCAACGAATTCTCATACGCATCAAGGCGTAATTCATCAAGCTCATTCAGTTGCCCCGCCCTTAGGCGTCTGGCTTCCTTTAAATCTAAATTGCACTTTTTAAGTGCCCACATCGCTTTATGCTCAATCTCCAACGGGAGATGGCACGCTTTTCCATAAACCAACCGATAAGGAGTGGTACCAATTGGCATTTTGTAGGCGGTTCGAAACGTCCACAAAGCTTCATGGAGCTTATTTGCCCACTCCTTTGGATTCGACCCCACAGTTTTCTCAAGAATCCCTTTAAGAGCTCGATTGGTATTCTCAACTTGTCCGCTCATTTGGGGATGGTATGAAGTAGAAACTTTATGGAGAATTCCATATCGCTTCAATACCTTCTCCATTTGGGCGTTACAAAAATGAGTACCCCTATCGCTAATCAAAGCTTTAGGAGTTCCAAATCGAGAGAATAAACGCTGAAGGAACAAAATCACAAATTGTGCATCGTTTGTAGCTAAAGCTTGCGCTTCAGCCCATTTAGACACGTAGTCAATGGCAACGAGTATGTAGCTATAATTCTGAGATTTCGAAAATGGCCCCATAAAGTCAATCCCCCAAACGTCAAATACTTCGCAAACTTGGATGCTTTGTTGAGGCATCTCATCCCGTTTGGTGACTTTACCAGCCCTTTAACAAGAATCGCGCGATTTGCAAATCCGATGGGCATCCTTGAAAATTGTTGGCCAAAAGAAGCCGGCATCATAGACTTTACGCCCCGTGATTTGGGGTCTAAAATGCCCACCGGTAGGCCCACTATGGCACTCGGTCAAAATATGCATACACTCCTCGCCGGAAACACACCGGTGGATAACCCCATCGGGACAACAACGAAAAAGGTAGGGGTTCTCCCAGAAATAGTACTTAATGTCACTGAAGAATTTCTTCCTCTTTTGATGTGACCACCCTTTTTCCAAGAATCCCCCAACGAGATAATTAGCAATGTCCACGTACCATGGCTCATCCACCTTGTCCATCGCCATGAGATATTCATCAGGAAAATCATCATGGATACTCGATTCGTGAAGGACTTCGAGATTTGGATTCTCGAGTTTAGACAAGTGGTCAGCCGCTAGATTTTCAGCACCCTTCTTATCCCGGATCTCGATCTCGATATCGAATTCTTGCAAAAGCAAGATCCATATAAGCAGTCGAGGTTTTGCATCTGATTTCGAAAATAGGTACTTAAGAGCAGAATGGTCCGTAAAAACAATAGTCTTAGACAAGACTAAGTAGGACCGGAACTTATCAAACGAAAAGATCACTGCCAGGAGCTCCTTTTCAGTGGTAGTATAATTCAATTGCGCTCCCTGCAAGGTCTTTCTTACATAGTAAATGGGTCGGAAATGCTTCTCGACCCTTTGACCCAAAACAGAGCCAACAACAAAATCAGAAGCATCGCACATAAGCTCGAATGGAAGGGACCAATTCAGAGCAATTATGATGGGTGCATTGATCAGTTTCTCCTTAAGAAGATTGAATGCCTTTAGGCACTCTTTGGAGAAATTCCAATGCGTGTCCTTTTCGAGGAGTTTGTTCATCGGGTTAGCAATTTTAGAAAAATCCTTGATAAACCGCCGGTAAGAACCGGCGTACCCGAGAAAACTCCGAACACCCTTAACATCGGTGGGAGGTGGAAGGTTCTTAATAGCTGTAACCTTCGCGGGATCCACCTCAATACCATCCTTAGAAATCTTGTGCCTGAGAACTATGCCCCCTTGAACCATGAAATGGCACTTTTCCCAATTGAGCACAAGATTAGGCTTTTCACACCTTTCCAACATCAGTTCTAAATTAAGAAGGCATGAATCGAAAGTGTCACCGAAGACCGAAAAGTCATCCATGAACACCTCCATGCAATCCTCTATCATATCATGGAATATGACCATCATGCACCTTTGAAAAGTAGCTGGAGCATTGCAAAGGCCAAAGGGCATGTGTCGGTATGAAAATGTGCCATACGGGCACGTGAAAGTAGTTTTCTCCTGGTCCTCGGGCGAGATAGGAATTTGGAAATAGCCCGAAAAACCATCAAGAAAACAATAAAAGCTGTTTCCCGCTAACTTCTCTAGCATTTGATCCATGAAAGGTAACGGGAAGTGGTCTTTGTGTGTGGCGTCGTTCAACTTTCGATAGTCAATACAAACACGCCACCCCGTGACAGTCCTAGTGGAAATTAACTCATTTTTATCATTAGTGGTAACAGTCATACCACCTTTCTTAGGTACACAGTGTACCGGGCTAATCCAAGGACTGTCAGAGATCAGGTAAATCAGACCTGCATCGAGGAGCTTAATGATCTCTTTCTTCACGACATCTTGCATGTGCGGGTTCAACCTCCTTTATCGTTGAACCACAGGTTTGGAGTTATCATCCACTAGGATTTTGTGGGTGCAATAGGAGGGATTAATACCCTTAATGTCATGAATTTTCCATGCAATGGCCGGTTTATGGGCCTGCAGCATGGTTACAAGCTCAGTTTTCTGACCTGTAGTAAGAGAAGAAGAAATAATTACCGGGAGCTTAGATTCCTCCTGCAAATAAGCATATTCCAAATGATCTGGAAGTAGCTTTAATTCTAACTCGGGAGGTTCTTCAATTGAAGACTTGCTCCAGTAATCCGCATCACGTTCGAGTTCCTTGAACTCCTCCTCTGTCGGCTCATAGCCGTTTTCCATCAAGGTGGTTAAAATATCTACCTCCTCAACCTGCAACTCTTCATCAATTTCAACCAATGAACATTCTCCTGAACCCTGTAACTCTGGAAATTCCTGCAAAAACTCAGACTGGACATTCACAGTGTTAACAAAATAACATGTATCATCAGTGTAGGCAGGGTATTTTAAAGCATGGTCGATTGAGAAAGTTGCATGCAAATCATCTATCCTAAGGGTCAACTGTTGGCCATAGACATCAATGATACATCTAGCCGTATTTAAAAATGGCCGACCCAAAATCAGTGGAATCCTCTCATCCACTTCCATATCCAACACCACGAAATCGGCCGGGAAAACCAACGACCCGGTCTTAACTAGCATATTCTCTATAATTCCACGAGGAAATTTAATAGAGCGGTCCGCTAGCTGAATAGCCATACGCATGGGCTTCAACTCCCCGCGGTCTAGCTTTAAGTAAATAGAATAAGGCATTAAATTTATGCTAGCCCCCAAATCTGCCAACGCCCTCATACAATCCAAATTACCAAGTAAACAAGGAATGGTGAAACTCCCAGGATCCTCAAGCTTCTCGAGAAGCTTGTTTGCAACTACCACTGAGCATGCGACATTCAACCTAACTGAAGACACGTTCTCCAGCTTCTTCCTGTTAGTTAGCAAGTCCTTAAGATACCTTGCATACTTGGGCATACCTGCAATCACATCAATAAAAGGCAAATTAATGTTAACTTTTTTAATCAAGTCCATGAACTTGGACTTTTCTGCCTCCAACTTTTCCAATCTCTGCTTCCTCGGGAATGAGAGTGGTGGTTGATACTCTTTAACTACCGGTTTCACAGCAACAGTTTCCGGTACCCTCACAACCTTCTCAATCACCTGTTCCGGCTCCTTTTCCCCCTCCGGTTCACTAACAACAACCGGCTCACTATCCTTAACTAACGGTACTCGCAAATCATACTCATCGGGCTTCCTCGGTGGATCATATGCTAAACCACTTCAGGTGGTGATAGCATTAATGTGCCCATTCTTCGGGTTATTATCTGTCTTACTCGGTAACTCCCCCGGTTTCCTCTCATTATGCTGATTAGCAAGTTGACCAATTTGTTTCTCCAAATTCTGAATAGCTGCTTGTTGATTTCGAAACATTTGATCATTCTTCTCATTTTTCTGAGTAATAGTAGTAACAAGCTGAGTTTGAGACATCACAAGCTTCTCGATCATAGCTTCAAGGTTAGACTTTTTCTCTTCGGCTTGGGGTTTCTGAAAATACCCGGGAGCTTGCTGTTGATATCCTCCACTAGAACCTGTCTGGAACCTCGAACCTTGATTACCTTGAGGATTATAGGGATTGTTGAAATTCCTATTAAACTACGTACGTCCCTGAAACTGATTGTTGTTCTGTTGAATAATATAAGCGATCTCTTCTTTCTGGTTCATAGTCAAACCTGCATCACAATCTTTGCCTAAGTGTGATCCCCCGCAAAACTCACAACCAACCTTAATACCATGCATGTCCTTCTCCAACTTCTCCAAGTGTCTACCAAACTTGTCTAACTTAGCATTAATAGACCCATAATCATGATATGCACCAGTGGTTTCGGTTCTCTTAACTGACGCCGAACGAGTTGACTCATGATCTTGATGCCATTCGTGAGTATAAGCAGTTTGCTTTTCAATAATCTCTAGAGCCTGTTCTTCGGTTTTATCCATTAAAGTTCTACCTGCTGCTTGATTAATACTCTGACGAGTTGGTATGTCACACCCCTTATAGAAAATCTGGACCTTTTGTAAATCATTCAACCTGTGTTGCGGACACGAGCATAACATATTAGAATAACGGTCCCAAGCATCAAATAGTGTCTCGCTGCTCTTTTGTCTGAATTGAGAAATATCTGCTTGAAGTCTAGCAGCTCGAGACGCAGGAAAAAACTTTGATAAGAACTTATCTACCAACGTATCCCAAGAGGTAATCGCTCCTTCCGGTTGCTTATCTAACCATCTCTTGGCTTCTCCCTTAAGAGTCCATGGAAAAAGCCTAGTCTTGATCGAAGTATCGGCAACCTCATGCAGTTTGAAAAGGTTGCAAACATCATTGAAAATACCAAGATGCTCGTTAGCATCCTCACCATCCTTGCCATGAAATTGGCAGTCAGAAGAAATCAAACTCAGGATCGGCCCTGTAATTTGAAAAGGCTGAGTGATGTTCGATTGAGTAATCGAATTGCCTTGGCCCCCTCGTGTGGCCTTCAACTTTTCTGCCATAGTCTGAGGACGATTCGGTTGATCTGCTTGGTCAGCCATATCTTCAGTCTCGAAAAGATCTAATGAAATGTAAGATTCTTCTTCTTCTCTGATTTCAGGTGGTGTATCGGGCACCACAGTCTCAGAACTACTACCCAAATTAATTATATTAGCACTCGAAGAAAAAGATGAATCCACTGTAGACTGTTGCTCTTGACTTAATGCTCTGAATAACTCTCTTTCGGGTTCTGCAAATGGTTGAAGAATCGGAGAATTAGAAGAACGCGTATGTGGCATGCACTACCTATTATCTGCGAAATCACAACTAACAACTGATTAAACGCACCGATTCAACTGAGAATAAAGGAAAAGAAATAATAAACTATAACTGAAACTAAACTAAGAACTGTTAGATAACAATCTTAATTCTCGACATAACTGTCCCCGGCAGCGGAGCCAAAAACTTGATGTGTAAAATCATGTATATTATTTATCAATGGAAAATGCCGATTAAAAGATTACTACACACTAATGGGCAGTGTACCCGATCGGATAATAGTATAAAGTTGGTAATTCCGAAATCATTCCAAGGACAGTTTAAAAGTGAGAATTAAGATTGTAACTAATAAAATAAACTAAGTTAATCTATGAAAATCGAAAGTACGAGAAAGTTTGTTTTTGTGGCTATTTAACGATTAGCCAAATCAAAGATTGATTAAAAGTAAAAGAACAATATTTTTGTATTTTTAAGTTTATAAGAATTAAATGCAGACTCAACAAAAAGTAAAGGTATTTGAATTCAATAGATAAAAGAATGTTCACCTAGATCTCCTATTCGCAGTATCGGATGATTTGTTATTAAGCACCAGTTCAGTTTATCAATACATGCAACTACAGAGTCGGTTTACCCAGAGTTCTCTTTTAGCAAACACGTCAAACTTGGATTTATTGGCTTAGGGTTCCCTTTCACCAAAGACCTCTTTCATTTGTGACTTAGTAATTAACTAATTATAAGATTAAGATTCAATTGGTTACGCGTTCGATCCACACAATTCACCCATGTTTTGTTTAATCTTTGTTACCCGGTTTACCCCCTTGGTCCAGTAAGCACCCAATTGGTTAAGACAAATCAATTGAAAACTAGTGTACTAAATTGAAACAGGGTTCCCTTTGTTCAAACAAGATCACTAATCAACTTAGTAACAATAATCAATACCCACAAGAATGGTTCTTAATCAAAACTCATAATTATCATGCATTAATCAATAAAACATTAAAGTATCATCCAAAAACATATGAATATTCAATCTGGACAAACATTAAAAAGCTTAGCCAACCATGGCTAAAACCAAGATCACAAATAAACAATTAAGAGTATTCATTATGAAGATAAGAATTAAACCTAATGAAAATTGTGTTCTTGAATGATGAACAGATCGAGACGCGTTTCCGGAATGATTGATGTGTTAGAATGATCTTGGGGTTCCCCAAAAATCACCCTTTTTCGTCAAAAAGCTGCTGGAATTCGTCTGGATGCAAAAGTGATAAGTTAGGGTATTTTTCGGGCCTTAAATACCTGCCAAATATATCTGGACCAACAGACCTCCGCGCCGCGGCCAAATTTGTCGCGCCGCGACAATTAACTTGAACTGGAACATCTTGAAATCCTCTCCTGAGATTGAAACTCGGCCAATGTCGCACCGCGGACCCATTTGTCACGCCGCAGCCTATAACTGATTCTAGACCTTTCTTTAAACCCCTTTTGATATCGAAATATTTAGATTACCGCGCCGCGGCCAAGGTCTCCGCGCCGCGGCCTTCAACGTGTGCTGATTCCAACCTTCCCTTGCACCTTTACAATACTAATAATAACTTATAACCAAAATACCCGATATGTACTTAACGTTTCTAACCCTGGAGCACCAATAATTATAATCAATTAACAAATGCCTCAAAAACTACATAAAACACCACTCTTCAACAATAAACTTTTCAAACTTGGATGATCTCAATATCATCAATATAACCGCCAAATCGTATCCGAACGGACTAAAATGTGATCGATACCGCTAAGGAAAACGTGTATAAAATTTGCGATATCAAAGTCATAAATGGGAAATTAACGCACTACAATACAAACTAAGCTTATAAATCTTTAAGGATGACTGAGAACTATCAGATGTTCTAATTTGTCTACAAACCCTTAGATTTTACCAAACCATTGATAGAAAGGATTCGAAACACAATCATATCCACTCATTTGGGTAATACACTAAGGTGTTAAGAAAGGTTGGATATTATATGTATATGGCTATGCTACTTTGTTCGTGCGCCCAAGGTATGCATTGCATCCAAGATGGGCCGCTTATATCCTTAAACCGGATAAAGCTTCGGGAGTTGAGCATAGTCCATCCGATCAAAATCTTCAAAGCCTAGTTCCTCGTGACATGCTAATCGGGAAACTGCTTAGTAGGGAATCTAGTATTCACACCATGTTATATCTATCCAATGATTGTCTCGCAATCATTCCGACACTACGTTATCTTAAATCATGGTGAACCACGTCTTCTCTGTCCTTAGCTGTTGCATGCTAGCTAGCTTATTTTAATTATATTGCTTTAATATCTTAATTACAATTTATATAAACTAATCAAACCAACTATTGCCTTTACACAAATTGATATTCCGGATAAAGTGGTGTCTAGAATAAACCGGTTGGACTTGGTTGTTGGATTTTTCGAACAGTCGTCAATTTATTGGGATCAAAAGGATCCTGCCTCTCTACACAAGGTGTACCTGGCCACTAGTCTTGGATACTAAATTATGTATAAATCCAATCTTAATTACTAAATTATCTGAATAAGCTCCGTTTCAAATTCGACCGTTCAAGGAACGACCCTACGTCATATTTGCCCTTGCTAACGCATAGGAAGGAATAATAGATTTAGGCCCAGCAATATATAAATTAAACAATCAACTTCTTCTGTTGATATCCTGAATTGACGTTTTGCGACTTAACGACACCGCATAAATAAACCGTCCGATTCGGGCATATCATAAGAGTAGTTAAATTTTTGGCGCCGCTGCCGGGGAGCGGTAGTACGATTTGGAGCCTGTTTAGATTAGTTAGTTTAAGAGACCCTTTTGACTGAGACTAGCTTTGTCAAAAGTTACTAGTTTACCGTAATTAGGTTACATAATATTAGCTTAAGTTAGATTAACTAAAAAGTTTAAATGGACTTCCTTATTAGTGAACCTTTAGGATGGTTTAACCTACTTAGACCCCTAAGAATTCTTCCGACACATCCTTTCTTCTATCCGATATCATACATTGTACCCATCCGACGAGATCCACACTTACCTGCTGATAGTTCGAAGATGGCCGCACGCATCACTCTCATTGACATCACCAAACCCTCGTTAGAAGGACGAGGAGGACCGATACTCTATCCAGAGGTTAACGGAGCGTCTTTTGTGCTTAAGCATAGCATCATACAACTCATTCACAACCATTGCCAGTTCCATGGCTTACCAATTGACGATCCCAACTCTCTCTTAGATAGATTCCTCTCCTTATCCAACTCATATAAGCAAAACGGGGTTGAACAAGACGTAGTTCGTCTATATCTGTTCCCCTATTCCTTAACTCATCATGCAAAAGCCTGGTTCAAGGGGTTAGAACCCAACTCTATCACCTCATGGGAGGAAATGGCAACAACTTTCTTAATCAAATACTTTCCCCCATCAAAACAAATCAGATATAAGAATGATATCGTAAACTTTCAACAAGTGCACGATGAATCACTCTACACTGCATGGGAAAGATTCAAACACTTGCTTCGAAGATGCCCAAACCACCGTCTTGAGAACTCTGATCAGATTTTGACCTTCTACAAATGTCTAAATTAGAACAACAAGTATACTCTTGATGCTGTTTCTCAGGGTAACTTCATGAACTTCACTGCTGACGAGGCCTGGAGATTGATCGAGAAGATGACTATGCACCATCACGATTGGAACACGGAAGAGAAAATTTCATCAGCAACACCGCTTTTTGCCTCCGACCTATCAAAAATAAAACCATCAAATTTCTCTCGGACCAAATAGAAAACCTCACCAAAGAAGTCGGAGAGCTAAAGAAACTCCCGCAACATGTGTCTCAAGTGCAATTATGCCAGAATTGTACTAACCCACATCCAACCAAGGTATACGAGGCTGAGTGTGAGGACTCTGTTGTCTAAAACGATAAGATCCTAGCTCATCCACACAACCCACCTATATACCCCACTACTCCACCAGAGACAAGTCCAGACGATGTTCTACTGCGAATCATCAACATGATCATAGCAAGACAAGACGCAGCTGACTTAATCATGACTAATCACTTGAGTCATCTTGAAAATCAAATAAGCCAGCTAAATCAACATCTCGATTCTCTAGGTTATCCTAAAAATGACTCAAAGGTGGCACATAGCCAACCTTCGGTTTCTTCTAAGGAGAAGAAACTAACTAATACCCGTTCGGTAGTAGTCATTGAGTCATCACCTAAAACACCCATTCCAGGGCCGTCTCAAGCAAAGACATAACAAGATGAAATCTTTCAAGCTTGACGGTAAATTTTCGGACACTGTGTCTAAAAATCCTCATAGTAAGAAGTATTTTAGGAAACTCCTATCAACCAAGGATAAGGTACCCGAAGTACCCAATGTCCCGCTGAACGAGGATTGTTCATCCATTTTATTAAATACTCTTCTTGAAAAACTAGGGGATACCAGACGATTTACCCTTCCTTGTTCTATCTACCAATCTGGAACTATCTATTCTCTCGCTGACCTTGGTGCCAGCATCAATCTCATGCCCTACTCACTGTTCCAGAGACTCGAAATTGGAAACCTTAACCCTACCAAAATGAGCATCCAGCTAGTTGACCAATCCACTAGATATCCTAAGGGAATAGCTGAGAACGTCATGGTTAAGGTCGACAAATTCCTCTTTCCAACTGACTTTGTGGTTATGGACTATAAAGAAGGCATGAAAACCCCTATCATCTTAGGAATGCCTTTCATGAATACAGACAAAGCGATCGTTGACGTTTATTCACGGACTATCACCCTGAGAGCCCGTGGAGAAGAGGTCACTTTCACGATCGACGAGTCTATATATCCTTCTGATGGGAACGACGAAGTAAATACCATCTCCACTACGAAAGTCACCTTATATTCCGAGAATGAAGAGAAGAAGATAGAAGTAGAAGACAAGAAGAATAACCACTCCACACCAACCCAATCTTCACACCCACCTTATTTTAAGATTTTGATGACTGGAGAGGATTTCTTCTAGAAGAACTCTCTGAACCAATTATACTTGAAGCTCCCGACCGGAGTGATGAGGAGGTGGATGAAGAAATTGAAATGGAGAGCCCGGATGAGAAGAAGGAGATGAAGGATTCTAGCATCGAAGTAGTTGTTAATGTTGCTACCATATTGGAGACGTCAATGGATATCATCCCACCTCCATGTCTAGAGTACAACATTACGACCAACCTGAAGTCACAAAGAAGAAAGACGAGTTTTGCGTCAGGGCTACCCTATAAACCATCACTCAAATACATAATGACATACACATCATGGAGTGATGAGGACCCCTGTGACCATCCCATTCCAATCAAGGAGGTAAAAGAAGTTAATAGCTTTGTTATACCTCAATTTAAATAAAGCATTCACTTCAAACCACCTTCTCCTCTCATTGGACATACCTTATTCTATGTCCGCTTCAATCTCATCGGTATGTTCCAATATTACCTCTTGTGTCTACTGATGGATACAAGGGAGCCGCCTAGATTTCCTGAGAAATAAGGCTAGAGTCAGGCTCGTGACTCTAACAAAAACAAGCGCTTCTCGGGAGGCAACCCCTGTATTTATTTTTCTAAAGCTTTAGTAGTAGGATAATTAGGTTAATTGAATAAGTGAGAAAGTGAAACTTAAAATCGAATTTTCAAAGTTTCTTACTTGTCATGAAATTAATTACAATTTTTCAAAAGTCTTAAAGGTAGTCAACACTTTAAGTGTGGGATTAAGCTTTTTAGTCATACACTGATTTGTTGAATTTTCAAAAACCTCAAGTTTTCAAAAAACTTTTTCATCAAAACGCAAATCAGTGAGTATATGCCCTAAAGCTTAATCACCTGTCTAGGTTTGATCTTTTCCATTTTCACAAGTAATAGACAGTTATTGATGCCTATGGTGGAGACTCTTTGAATAATGATGAAACGACAAGGAAACCCGTTGATTATTTCATTGCAAGTTATGGTGGATGTTGTATGGAGGATGAGAACGCCCTAATGAGCTCGAGTACACTTCAAGAAGACCGATTCGAATCTAGCAGAAGATGGTTCTGACTTCGTCTACCTTCAGATCCTCAGCTCACAGCCGCACCCAAGGGGAGTAATT
Organism: Rutidosis leptorrhynchoides; assembly: GCF_046630445.1. NCBI lineage: Eukaryota > Viridiplantae > Streptophyta > Magnoliopsida > Asterales > Asteraceae > Rutidosis > Rutidosis leptorrhynchoides. The sequence continues at coordinate 378,688,497 of NC_092338.1, forward strand.
CATTTCTTTTGCTTCGTTATATCTTTAAACTATACCCTACGCTAAGATTATCACTAAGTGTGGGATTCCAACCCAATATTGAGCTTAGATACATTTTCCGACATGTTCAAACTCTAAGTGTGGGATTTCAGGTCCCTAAAATCTAAGAATGAACATTAGGGACAATGTTCCTCTAAGTGTGGGATAGCGGTGTAGTACACCGTTATTAGCTAGGGGATGCTAGGAAAATGTTCTTAACTTAAAATATTACTAAGCTTTTCGAGTATACCTACTATTTAGATTCTTTGTCCTTAACGTAAATTTTTCATAAATTTTGACTAAATGATACTTTCTGAAAAAGTACTTTCGAAAATCAAGCATGTTTGTTCTAAAATTAAGACAAATGAGGACATAAATCTTCTTAAGGATGAACCGATTCTCTAAAAGAGTATTGCATGACTAAGCATTATCGACCCAATATAATTGCTGTGAGGCACCCCAAAAATGGCCCAATAAGCATTCATTTTTAACGCTTCATTATCATTTCCGTTGAGAGTGCCGATGTTAGCATTTACAGTTAGAACTTGACCTTGACATACATTTCGAGGCCAATGGTTAGTAAGCACCATACGTGGTGTAGGTGCGATACTCCTTTCGAAATCATTCTGAATAGAGAAGACAAAAAACCATCCGTTTCTGTTTCCACTCCACGCATTTAAACCGACCAACTCATCTCAAAGAGTTGATGAATCAGAAAATACTCACCCCCAAATTCACTATCAAATACGTTACCCTTTCCACCCTCTCTCATTTCCAAAATCTAGAAATTCAAAGAGATAGATCGACCAAGTTTACTTCAAACACTTGTCAAAAAATTCTAAAATTCCAGACTATTTTTGATAGGTCAAAAGACCTATTTCTGGTGAAATACCTTTCTCTCTGGGCACAAGAAGAAATAGACAAAGTTATGAAGATGGGATATCAAAAAAAAAAAATGTTGAGCAAAGTCTCTAAAATAAGGAAGAGAAAAATCTTCAAATAAAAGCATATATCCCTAAGAAAATGAAGATTGTGACCCAGGAGGATTGCAGAAAAGAAGCAAAGTCTTCGCTAAAAATCAGCACCCTCTAAAGGAACTCTTCAACAAAAATAGAGTACCATCTTTCCTAGAAAAAACTATATCCTCATGAAACCGAAATCTATCGAATCTCTATAAATTTCAATGATTCAAAAATCACCCTTTTCGCTATATCAAAACCTTCGCTTTTCTCCGCAAACCAGCCTTTAAACCCGCTCTTCCTCTTAAAAGAATGATTAGGGAGAAGATCAGTGCCGTCCTTATCTAACCGGTGGAGATTTGATTCGTGGTCAAGCCTATGACAATAATTGCAACATGACTGGCTATGAGCGAATTCATTTCATAGATTGATAGGTAACCCCAAACACTTAAGTGATTTGAGTGACCCGTGTAAGGAAGCCAACGTCATGTAACCTCCCCTCATGCTTGTAGAGATAGTTTCTACCCTTTTAGAAGATGGTTTGTCTGATCTTGCTCTTATAATAAATAACAAGTCACTTGAATAATAGAACGGAAACCTCAGAAGCATCTTTGAACTCAAAATAAAAGAAAGGTTTGCTTGAGGATAAGCAAAGTCTAAGTGTGGGATATTTGATATCGGCTAAATAGTCACGTTTTTACCCCCGATATTAGCCCCATTTATGATAAAGTAATTGACTTTATCATCTAAATAAGAATTTATTTGTTTCATTTGGTAGATTATGTCATTACGAAGGCTATGTTTCAAGAATTACTAAAAACGGATGAAAAACGAGGAAAAACGAGCAAAACCGGCTAAGACGATTAACTCGCTTTTAAATAACTAATTTTATAATTTTTGGAAAAGTTTATCTACTTAATATCATGTTGTAGGATATTCAATTACGAATGCGTGGGCGTAAGAATCGTAAAAAATAGAGTTAAAACGAAGATTCTTGAGCGAAAACGGTGAAAGACAAGTTCGATCCAGCAAACGGCTTGCCAAACCCCTTGCCTGGCTTGCAAATGGCCTGCCAAACGGCCTGCCATACGGGAAAACGGCTTGCCAAATGAGCATAAAAAACGGCTTACCCTGGCAAACGGCCTGCCAAACGGCCTGCCAGCCGTTTGCCAGGAAAATTCTTCCTATTTAAAGAGCTTTTTGCATTCATTTCAACACACACCATTCTTCACTTCTCTCTCTAAATATCTCTCTATAGTTGCTCTCTAGTGATCTATAGGAGATTAGTTCTCTCTCTACTTTCTCTCTCTAGATTCTAGAGAGAAAAGTACAGAGATTAGGAAAATAATTCTCTCTATTGTCGTTCTCTAGTAATCAATAGGAGAATAGTATGTAGTTAGTAGTAGAAGCTTTCAAGCATTGTAACGCTATGGATATTATGAAGAAATACAAGTGTTATTCTGCCGGCATTATTCGGTAACATCTATCATTTCTTTTATTAATTTATTATAATATTCTTGTTCGATGTTTGTGATTTATTAATATTAGAATGCTTGTTTCCATGATGTGTGAGTAATTGCTTGATTGTTTGCCATGATTTAATAATGTTAGTTAGGGATGATTATCGTTTTGTACTCGCTTTTTATTTATGATATTAAACCTCGTTATTATCGTCCTTCCACCAATAAACGTGATCAAAACCTTTTATAAAGTCGACATTATAAGGGTAATTAATTATCTGTGTTTATACATTGGTCAAGGTATGAACCCATCAGAAATACTATAAAGTACATGGGGAATTATCGTAGGACCAGATCAAGACATTGGTCAAGAGTATAAGACTCGAGGAAATACTGTTGCAACAATAGAGTACAGTGTTGATGTACTATAGGACCACTTAAGCATGGTCAAGTTTAGAAGCTATGGAACCACTATAAGTCTAGTACATGGTGGATAACTAAGGGATTTATTGGGTAGATTTAAGTAAGGCTGGTTTAAGTCATAAATGGGAAATTAACGCACTACAATACAAACTAAGCTTATAAATCTTTAAGGATGTTTGAGAACTATCAGATGTTCTAATTTGTCTACAAACCCTTAGATTTTACCAAACCATTGACAGAAAGGAATTCGAAACACAATCATAACCACTCATTTGGGCAATACACTAAGGTGTTAAGAAAGGTTGGATATTATATGTATATGGCTATGCAACTTTGTTCGTGTGCCCAAGGTATGCATTGCATCTAAGATGGGCCGCTTATATCCTTAAACTGGATAAAGCGTCAGGAGTTGAGCATAGTCCATCCGATCAGAATCTTCAAAGCCTACTTCCTCGTGACATGCTAATCAGGAAACCGCTTAGTATGGAATCTAGTGTTCACGCCAAGGTATATCTATCCAATGAGTGTCTCGCAATCATTCCGACACTACGTTATCTTAAATCATGGTAAACCACGTCTTCTCTGTCCTTAGCTGTTGCATGCTAGATAGCTTATTTTAATTATATTGCTTTAATATCTTAATTACAATTTATATAAACTAATCAACCCAACTATTGCCTTTACACAAATTGATATTCCGAATAAAGTGGTGTCTAGAATAAACCGGTTGGACTTGGTTGTTGGATTTTATGAACAGTCGCCAATTTATTGGGACCAAAAGGATCCTGCCTCTCCACACAAGGTGTACCTGGCAACTAGTCTTGGATACTAAATTGTGTATAAACCCAATCTTAATTACTTTATTATCTGAATAAGCTCCGTTTCAAATTCGACCGCTCAAGGAACGACCCTAGGTCATATTTGCCCTTGCTAACACATAGGAAGGAACAATAGATTTAGGCCCAACAATATATAAATTAAACAATCAACTTCTTCTGTTGATATCCTGAATTGACGTTTTGCGACCTAACGACACCGCATAAATAAACCGTCCGATTCGGGCATATCAGACCTCATTACATGAAATCAAATAAAGATTAAAATCGAAAGGGTTATATGAGAAAAAGACATAAAACTTATCGAGTTACTCAACAGATCACGGAATGCCAGTGACAGATGACGCTGAACTGACTGTCAGCATAAGAACATCGGTCATTCCCGATCATCACATAAATATCATCAATCATGCTATTTTGTTGAACTTAATGCCAGACTTGAAAAATCGTTTCATCAACCAACCAAACAACAGAAAAAGAAACATAAACTACATAAACGGGACAAAGTAGCACCACCCGGTGATCGAAACACCTTGCCCCTAAATAGGGTTAGAGTACATAATCAAAATAAATAGTTATCTGAGTACATAACCAAATAAAAGGAAATAGTTCAAACACACGATACAACATAATCATTGGGCGCGCAGGCCCTCCTCAGAAAAATCTCCGAAAGGCCAGGAGCCTTGCGGATGACTTTGCTCAACCTGTAGGCGCGGTGACTCGTGGCCTAATAGGATTGCGATAATATACCGGCTCTTGATACGGTGTCCCAATACACTCCTTGAGATAATGATAGTAAATATGCGCATTATGCCGCTACCAATCGTTACCATAGGCCATCCACTGCTGATCGTGCAGTGATTCCCGTGCCATTTCCTCCTGATTCAGCGTACTTGCTTCAACCCTTTACTGACTCTGCCACATTCGGTCATTGTGTATTCGCTGCTCCGTTTGAAAATTATCAAACTGATTTGACACCCTAATCTGTATGTTTCCAACTCCTGAAACCAACCCATTTCAAGCCTCTTCAGACAGTCCCCAAGGCTGACCACTAACCTGAGCATTAGGAGCAACCAACTCCTTCATCACATCATCCGCCTGAACTCTACTACAACTGGATTCTCCTTGAGATGGTTCCTCATAATAATCCAAACCAACCATGTTCACATTCCACTTTACATACCTCGCATTAATGTAGAATTGTAACCCAAAAACCTTCATCTTATCACGCACCAAGGTGCACCGGCTAAAATTAATCTCAAAAAACCTGGCAATCTTCGTGACATAATGACCAACCAAAATCGGCTTACTGCTCTACTTCTCATCCGCATGCTTTCGAAATAAGCACAAATCAAGTTAAAAATATCAGTGAACCGATTATTTTTGATTTGGTTCGTAATCCATAAATCCTGAGAAGTAACCTTATCATTCCCATTAATTCTTGCACAAAAAGTACATGCAATGAGCTTAAACAAAATTTTATTCATCCTATTCGTCATATCCGACCCTTTTGATGTACTAGAAACGAATGGGTGCTTTCCACTCAATATTTCCAGTGCCAATCGTCATCTATATCACCCTTGCTATAAAACGCAGTGTTACCCAAATACGCTAATGATACACATACCCGATCAAATCGTGTAGCGCATCAAACAGCACTCATAACCGTGACGCCAGTTCCATCCGAGGGCATTGGCAGCATCCACATGTCAGGCGATACTGTAGCTGGCAGAAGACACCTGGCAGACAAAAGGTCAGAGCCGACAAGAACACTTTTTACTTTTGTCGGATCAACTCATTTGAAGACGTACTATTTGCAGGCCACGATCCTTTTATCCTTATTACGTGGTGATAAAAGACAAGAAAGGTTATCCTATAAATATAAGACTTCGTCCATAGAACAACGGACCCTAGAATTCACTTTTACACATATATGCTCAAAAGAACAATAGCGTATAGCGCAACTGTGCCCGCGCTACCGGACTTATAGCCTTTCACTAGATATCCTTGATATACAGGTGTCGTTCTGTGAACATAAACCCTACAACTTAGCGCGAGCCATCACTGACCGGTGTACCCGCTGATTGTGGGTCTATGTTTAACCACCCCTGTTGAGATCCTCATCTCGTGAGGGGTTATTCACGGTACTCCGGACCGGAGAGTTAAACCCAATTGACCCTTAAATCCCCCTCTATTGATGTCAAGCATGGACCGAACCCGACCCGATTATTCTATGCTTGATCATTTGGCGCCATCCGTGGGATACACAAGTTAAAAGATTTCAATTTGATCTTTTTTTTGTATGTCCGCTAACAACTCGCTTGTTTCCTTTTGATACAGTAAAAGGTGTTGAAATGGCCAGCAAGCAGGAAGTACAAAAGCCCGCGTAAGCACGAGCTACCTCACCTACAAGACCTAAGCCTGCCGTCAAGGGATCGACACGAACTTCTGACAACGCGCCACCAAGAGGCCCCCAGATGCCTCCCCCTGGCGCACCCGCGTCATCTTTCAAGACCCCGGAAGCGATCAGGCCAATACCATGGGCCTCGAACACCACGAGTACGGGATTCGTACCTATCTACCTAACAACTGAATCCACGCGCAATAGCCCTAGCCACACTAGCAGTCCTGCTGGTTCACAGGGTGTGCGACCTTCACCTTCGCCTCGAAAGGATGCCTCCCCAACCACCCCAGGATCTAGCGCTACCACTTTTGCGCAGGGAACTTCGTCTGCGGGGAGAGGTGCATCCACAGAGTCACTAGCTCCAACACGCAAACAACGCGCCCAGAGCCAAGCTAATCTGATTTACGCTTTGATAAATGCCGCGCCAGATGATATGGTGCATGAGTTTGAGCAACCCGGAAAGGCCGAGCTCATGATCAAAAACTTGTACGCAGGAATGAAAGGAGTACCCGTCAAACCTCCTTTTGAAACAGCTCCTACTGGAGAAATGTTTTCAGCGCAAATATTGAACCATATCTCAACGCCGCTACCCGTGATACCGATAACATTGGGATACTACGACGAATTCTCAGACCCTGATGACTTCTTTCAAAAGTACGAAGGAATAGCACGAAACCAGGCGTAGCTCGGTAGTGGTTTAACAACCTGCCGGCGTCGGTTATAAGCTGTTACGATGATCTCCGAACGCGTTTCCTGCTTAACTTTCATAACATGTGCGCAACTCGAAGGACGCATGTTGAATGTCATAACATCAAGCATGAGAGAGGGGAGTCCTTAGGACAGTTCATTGACAGGTATTGCCAAGAGGTAGCCAGAGTTCCCAACTGCGTAGAGTCACTGAAGGTATCCGGTTTCATACACGGAATCTGTAGGGAGCGCCACCTAACATTGTGGCAGAGGTTGAGGAAGTGTCCTCCAGAGACACTGACAGAAGCGATAAGGGAAGCGCACGAACACATGCGCGCTGAAGAAGACACCACCAGGTACTCGAGTTATAGGAGCCCAGGAAATGGTAGGTGCGATGGTTACGACTCGCCAAGGGGTGGACGCCAGTCAGGTGGTTTTGGGAGAAGCCAACACGACTCTAGCCCTACTGCAACCACGGCAACAATCACCACAATGATCGGAAGCACCAGCGAAATCACCAAGGGAGCAACAACAACCAGCAACATCATCGGAACAGGGACAATGACACTAGGGAAAAAAAGCAAGCTTTGATCAGGAGCCTCACTAAGAGTTTGAAAGAGATCTATGTGACTGAGCCAATCTCTAAAATGTTCGAGAAGCCCGCGCACATGTCTGAGTACGCGCGAGGTGATAAGTCCAAGTTCTGCGACTTTCACGATGACTTCAGGCACGAAACCAATCGCTGCAAAGCATTGGTCAATAAGGTGGTTGCGTGCCTCAAACGCGGAGAGTTGAAACACTTGAAACCGGAGAAGGATGAATCAGGAGGGTATAAGAAGGAGAACGAAGGAGTTGAGAAAGACAAGGTCATTTATGTCTTTTTATGGGAGAAGAAGAAGGAAGTTGAGAAAGAGCCACTGCTTCCGTATGAGACCCTGAAGGCGCATCTCCCACGCGAGCCCATTTTTGAGAGGAAATGTGCCCCGCTAGTGGTAGAAGGTTACATGCCTGAATGTACTCAACACATTGATAAAATTCTCATCGATACTGGCAGCTGTGTCAATGTCATGTTCTTTCATTATTTCGAGAACCTAGCCTACACAGTGAAACGCAACTTAAGAAAGGTAAAACAACAGTTCAGAGGGATTAGTGGAGACCCAGCTTGGTCAAAGGGGATACTTAGGGCAGCGTTAACCTTGCGGGACAATCAACACAAGGAAAGGGCGCACACGATGGTGGTCGACTTCAAAGAGATACGTGCTGAATCGGAATACGACGCTATCCTTAGACAACCGGTGCTATTACACTTCGCCATCAGCACCTACCTTTACCGAGGAATCATAACACTACCCGCCCCACTAGGAGAAGCCACACTCAAGTCCAAAGTAACTGTAGAGGACTATCGACTTCGACAAGTATATGCAAACATATGTAGCTAATCATTTTGAAAATTAAAACCACAGATCACGTGCAGCCACATAAGAGCAAAATTGGCGCTTGCATACTTTGCCGGATGAAATACAATAAACGCGCAACCAGTCTGCGCGCTTACCGAATTAAAATGAGCATAATCTTACGTAATCCGAAATATAAGACACATATTAGAGTGCGCCTGCATACATACTCACACATTCATTGATTTGTAACACTATTTGACTGGTATCGATAGATCCGAAGTATTCAAGCCGCGACAAAGGCGACGAAAGATGGGGCCGGATCTTCAGGAGCTGGAAACGACGAGGGAGACGAAATTGTCGGCGTGGACTATGAGTTCGAAGAATACAAGGACGAGAAGTTGAGGGAGGAGAGAGCATGTGGCTACAGTTATGATCAAGGTGGATACAACTATTACTGGTATTAGAAAGATAGGAAGTTATTGAGCGCACCATGATTAGCGCATGTTTAAAAATCTGTACTGATGAAACAATGTCTCTTAAGCGCTTTAAGCGTATGTTTATCTATGTTTAATTATTGCCTTCAAGTTATCGTCTGCCATAATCTTTGTGCCATTATATGCAAAGTAGCTCTCTAATTTGAAAATAGTGCGCACAATCTCTTAGGCAGCGCACTCCTGCATTTGAAGGGTTGCTTTCTCCGACACCCGTACGGCAGAAGCTTGTTTGGCGACAAGCTAGTCTATTATAACCGGACGATTAAGCGTCATTGGGTTGACCTAACCAACCCGCGCAGAACTTGAGATCTGCAAGTCATGACTATAAACGACTGCGGTGGTCGCGCCTGACCTCAATCCTAAGTATTGGAGCACTTAGAAGACTCCCGATGTGCACACACGGATGCTTAACTTAAGCATATATTGTGTGCACAACAATATATGTGATAAGTTAAATGTTGGCATTCCTCGAGTATAATTACGATGAAAATCAATGAAAACTTAGCCAAACATTTTAACAAATGATCTTACGCACAAGATCATACAAGAATCGCGAACATAACCCATATACCTGGTCGCACTAATGTTTAACAATTGTCACTTAGAAACATACAAGTCGCAAAGGACAGAATCATGTCTAGCGCACGTATACCATCTATGGTTAATAGTGAAATATGCTTAAGTATAAATTGCTGACACGCGCTCGTAAACTTTAAACGCATTACAACATGCAAACCATGCACAATAAAGAGAAGTCAACAAGATAAAAATTTTATTCCCAAAAGAGTCATTACATTCTTAAAGAAAAACTATAAATTACAATGTATCGTTCAACAAACGCTGAGCGTCAGCAGTAGGGTCATTAGACAGAGCTACCAATGAAGGGACCATGATATTCATCAGCATCGGCGCACCTCTTGGCTCTTTTGCGCCGCAAGAGGATCTACCTCCTTAGCAATAATGGCATTCAGGGCCTCGGAAGATTGGACATGAGGCTGGATCTTCTTCCAGAACTTAAGCCGCTCTTCTGCCTTGAAGGCAAGAATGGCGTCCATAAGCAGATCGCTCACGTATTTGGAATCACAGGCACGAGCAACTAGCGCTGGAAGGCCCTTCTTCAAGGTCTCAAACTGACACTTTGCAGTGTCACAATCAACCTGGCAAGTAGTCAAGCGATCAGTCAAATCTTCGCTCTCTTCTTCCAGAGAGCTCTTTTCAGACTCAAGGGACTTGACCTTTTCGGTCAAATCCTCAACTTGAGAGACTAAAGACACCTTCTCCGCAGCTAGAGTAGACGAGGAGCTGATTGCCTCTTCGCGCGCCTTTTCAGACTGCTCAAGATTCGACTTCAGATGCACGATACGGTCATGCAACTGTTTAGCAGTCAGTGCGCCTGGTGTAGAAGAGCCAGCACCGTCCAAGCGAGCCTTTGCCTCCTTAAGGCAACTTTTAGAGCGCATCAGGTTCAACATAGCCAGTTGAACATCAAAGCGCCACACTGCCTCGGGCGACAGATTCCCAAAGTAATTAGGAAGTTTGATATCTTCCAAGTAGTTGAATTGAAAGGTCGATGTAGCCTCCGGGATAGACAGCAAGTCATTCATGCCGTAAAAGTGCATGCGAGCCTCTGCAAATAAGATGATAACTGGTCAGCAACATAAAAGGTAGCGTAAATTTCAGTGACTTGAGGAAAGTAAGACTACCTTTCGCCTTTTTAGTGCGCTTGCGCTTACTCCCACTCTCGGTTGGGGGCTCAATAACTTTGGCCCCTTCAGCATCCGTTTGATGAGAGTCGTCACCTGCACGACCCTCGCGTTGGCTGGCGTCACCGGAACCACCTGCACCAGCAGTAGTGTTACCATGAGCTTGCTCATCAACATCCATGTCCTGTTCATCCTTGTTTTCCACTTCGGGCATCTCAGTATGAAAGCCCTCGATATCGCGTGAAGCAAGAAGTCTGTCTAGACGCTTCTCTGCAAAATCAACAAATTAAGTTAGACAAAAGTAATGAAAGGAGAACAAGTACAAAATAAAGCCCATCTGCCGCCTACCATTATCATCGGCGTCTTTGATAACTGGCAGGGCAGGCGGATAAGGGCACATATTAGCAATCCGTAAAATGTCTGAGCTATATTAGCGGATGGGGAGCTCGCGGTTGTAGAAATGCCCAAATCTCTGCTGATCGTCTGTGGAAGGGGAGGCCTGACATTTAGCTGCGTATTCGTAGCGTCCGTGTGCCATGCGAAAATATTTCTATACGCAAGAGGGATAAAAGAATCATCGATAAAGAAGAACGAGTTCTTCCACTTCTTGCGCACCCCGGCTTTAAGGCGCTTAACAAAGTTAATCCGGTCGTTGAAAGAATACCAACTTTGTTGGTTTTTACGGTACGAAAATATGTTCTTAAACAAATCCAGCGATGGAAGAAATTGATAGTAGCGGCAAATCATCTCGAAGAGGGTAACACGACATGCGATATAAGGGTGCAGCTGGCCAATACCAATATTAAAATGGCTAAGGACCTCCATGAAGAAAGAAATGGGAGGATATCGCACATTCCCTTCTACAATTACTTGTCGATAAACGGTAACCTTACCGTCAATAACGTCATTCGCGTGCTGGTCAGGCAAGGGCGCTATAGGATTCAAATCGGCCAAAGGTGGGTACCAATCCACCAACAACGCGATTTTGCGCTTTGTCATAATAGACCGAATAACCTCACGGTTTGGAGGCTCAGAAGTATACGAAGAAGACACCATCTATTAACAAGTAATTCAATAGATTGTAAGAAAAGAAACTAAGAGCGCGCTAACCTGAAAAAGCTAAAGAAGCAAAGTCGAAGTAATAAACTGATAAAATTTGCGCAGGATTAGAGAGCACAGCTGAAGTAAAAACTGAAATAGATGACTATGAGGTATTTATAGGGGAGTAAAAACACGGAAGAGGCATCAAGAGAAGTTGAAAAAGGGCGGTTAAAAAATGGAAGGCAGATATGGAGCCACGTGTCGCAAGATGGAAAGGAAAGAGTACGAGGTAACTGAGGGCGGCGATAACGTCGGAATGACGACTGTAGCAACTGACAAAACGTCGCTTTGATTTCTCTACATTTAATGCAGCAGGACAAAATATTTTTGAAATATAGGTAGAAGAAAGTGGAGGCGCGTGGAGATGAATAGCTGAACGATAGTGACGAGTTGAGTTCAACACCACGCACAAAACTTGCGCACACCATTGAATGGTAGTTATGAGTTGAGTTCAACGCCAAGCGCAAAACTTGCACACACCATTGAACGGTAGTTACGAGTTGAGTTCAACGCCACGCGCAAAACTTGCGCACACCATTGAACGGTAGTTACGAGTTGAGTTCAACACCACGCGCAAAACCTGCGTACACCATTGAACGGTAGTTATGAGTTGAGTTCAACGCCACGCGCAAAACCTGCGCACACCATTGAACGGTAGTTACGAGTTGAGTTCAATGCCACGCGCAAAACCTACACATACCATTGAACGATAGTTACGAGTTGAGTTCAACGCCATGCGATGTACCTGCGCATACCATTGAACTGGGGGGACATAATGATACGCATACCCGATCAGATCGTGTAGCGCATCAAACAGCATCACCAGGATTTACAAGGGTGCGCGCTAAGGCATAGAGTGCTATACTCATAACCGTGGCACCAGTTCCATCCGCGCGCATTGGCAGCATCCACATGTCAGGCGTTGCTGTAGCTAGCAGAAGACACCTGGCAGACAAAAGGTCAGAGCCGACAAGAACACTTTTTACTTTTGTCGGATCATCTCATTTGAAGACGTATTATTTGCAGGCCACGATCCTTTTAACCTTATTACGTGGCAATAAAAGACAAGAAAGGTTATCCTATAAATACAAGACTTCGTCCACAGAACAACGAACCCTGGAATTCACTTTTACACATATATGCCGTGACGCCCCGTACAAAACCATCGTGTACGGTTCATCAACAACATGATCATTACAAGGTCAAACACTATATGCTGTTTGAAAACCAGTTTTGCATTCATAAAAAGATAGCGTTTTACAAAAGATAACGTGACACAAAGGTCGTTACAAAGTCATTGTTTGAAAATAACATAAGTTACGAATGCAAAAGAAAAGTTCCATGATTGAGACATCTCTAAGTAATGCAACGGAAATCTAACACAGCAGGTCCATAACAACAAGTCTATAACACCAAGACAACAATTCTAACAACAGAAGCAACATCGTCTAAGCACCTGAGAAATACACGCTTAAAAGTCAACACGAATGTTGGTGAGCTATAGTTTGTAATCAGTAAAGTAATGTAGATCACGAGATTTCAGTGCTTCAATCAGCAGTTTAAATCAGTATGAAAAGTATATGCTTAACCGTGGGCACCCGGTAACTAGACTTAACGTATGTATATCACCCCCTAAAAGTGCACTTGGTGAGTGCGTTTGTCCTCAAAGTATTAAACACCCGTTGTCTGCTAGCGCGACTAGCCCGAGTGGGGTTGTCAAACCCTATGGATCCATAGCTAAGATTCGCGTTCACGGTTAGGAAACCAATGATTAAACGTTATCGAGCTAAGGGGAATCTTTATGCCGTTTTGTAACCCACACATATGTAAAGTTTAAGTACTCGTGTCTAGTATGTAAAATGTAAAAAGCGCATGTATTCTCAGTCTCAAAAATAGTTAAAAGTAAAAAGGGAAGCTATAACTCACAGTGAATAAGTAGTAAAAGTCGATATGAAACGTATGCAGGTAGTAAGTCGGTCCGAAAGGTCGTCAACCTAAGTCAAAGGACTAGGTCAGTATGTTGTCCCCAAAAGTTTAAAAGTGAATAAATTAAGTTTAAGTGTCATCATCAACATCATCATCGTTCATCAAAACTAAGGTAAGTTTAACAAGAATAGTGATCAAAACAAAAGGCTGAATTTAGACAGCTGTTACGACCTCTATACAAATCGAAAAGACGTGTAGTCAGTGGCCATGGCTCTGTATGTGAGTCCTCTAACCGCTGACCAATTTTCAGAATCTAACTCGTCTTTGTTTGACCGTGGCGACGGTTTAAGTGCGAGTAGGTTAGAAATTTCAGCACAACGTTACAAAGGCGTAGTGACTTTCGGAAGGCTATAAATCCTAAACCGTATATCAGATTAAGTCGAGGCCTAAACGAAAAGTCATCCAATCAAAACGAAATATCTTAAAATAAATTTTACAGAAGTCTAAGAGTCTGATCAGACCCCGAAAAACAGCAAACAAGTACTCCGGTGAGATTCTTGGTGCTTGATGCTCATCACGGTTCTCATCCTTGATGCTTGTAGCTTCAAGTGTACAACTCATTGATGTGTTAGCATCACTTTGACCAAGATTCAACCATCAACACACAATATGTTAAGACCAAGTAAGAATACAACTCACTTAAGAGTCTTAGAAGGATGATGAACCAAGGTTACATCATATTCTTAGTCTTAACACAAATACAAGTTCTATTTACAACTAAAGCTACAAATTTTCCATCAATCAAACAAGTATGAACACAAATTTGATCAAATAAAGTAATGGAACCCTAAGCTAGAGAGCTTGGATCCTTTTCACACAAGTTATAAGATTACAAAGCTAGAAAGCTTGAATCTTTGGTGTTCTTGAAGATCTTGAAGCATAAAGCTTGGATCTTCAAGTTACATGAAGATCATAAACACAAGTTTTGATCTTTATAACAAAATAATGAGATCATAAGTTAGAAAACCTAGATCCAACAAAAGAAATAAAGATTCAAAGCTAGAAAGCTTGAATCTTAGTTGTTCTTGAAGATCCTTGACGCATGAAGCTAGATCTTCAAGTTACATGAAGATTACAAACACAAGTTTGAATCTTTACAACAAAATAAATAGATTAAAAGCTACAAGATTTAGATCTACAAAATAGGTGAGGATTCAAAGTTAGAAAGCTTGAATCTTCCATGTTCTTGAAGGATTCAAATCCATGTTTGAATCTACAAGATATAACAAAATCTAAAAGCTAAAGAGCTAGATCCGATGATGATGATGTCGTGAATGAGAAGGGAAGAAGAAGAAGAAGAAAGTTTAAAACTTACACTTTTTAGAGTGAGAAAGACTAGAGAGAGAATTAGAGTAAGTGTGTGTAAATTGTAAATGAAATCAAGTGTGAAATGAATGAGATAAACTTGGTATTTATAGGAGGTGAGGTGGTGGTGAGGTGGGGAGGCCGTGGGTTTGGTGAAGGGACCAGGGGGACACCTTTTTGCTTTTTGGTTAATGGTTGTCTAAAGTTGGTGCTTATGTTAGGATCACATGCAACATTAAGGATAATGGTTAACAAAAATGCTAGTATGTTCCCTCTAATAAATGGGCATTTGTCTTACATTAATATGGGTCACTAACTAAAAATAATTGGGCTAATTAAATAGTCCACTAGCTAGTGTAGGGTGGGCTAAAGTCCAACAAGGTAGAAAGTCCAACAAGACTAACTAGTGTGCTCTAGTAAATTACTAAGCGTAATTAAGCATCCAAAAACCAAAGTAATTGTTATTATAAAATAACAATTAGTATTTCGTAGTCATAATATTCCGATTATGACCAAAGTTAAACGTGCACACAGTACGCAGTTCGTTCTAAACGTCAAGTGACACCAACGGTCATAAAGGCTTTCGGGGATCAAGTTAAGTACCCTACGTACTTAAAGGTACGTTTAAACATATAAACGAAATTAATCTACATGTAGTAAGATCCCAGAGTATAATATAGCTCAGTACGCACAAATACGCAGTTTCGTGAAAGCACAAAGCACAAAAGCAAGTCGAAAAAGTCGGGTCATTACATTACCCAGCTGTTAATGAAAATTTTATCCCGAAATTTTAAGCTGAGGTAGATGGTAGAGTTGTGAAGAGGTGAGGATACTTCTGCTTCTTTTGATCCTCTCGCTCCCAAGTAAACTCAGGTCCTCATTTTGCATTCCATCGGACTCGGACGATAGGAATCTTATTGCGTTTCAAGGTCTTGACCTAATTTCCATAGGTTCTTCCACGAAATGGAGTTTGTCATCAATCGTAAGTTCCTCTAGTGGTATGACAAGTTCTGGTTCGACAAGACATTTCTTCAGATTCGACACGTGGAAAGTGGGGTGAACTGCGCTCAATTGAGTCAGAAGATCCAAACGGTAAGCAACGGGTCCAACACGCTCAAAGACTTCAAAAGGACCAACATATCGCGGATTCAACTTCCCACGCTTTCCGAAATGGATTACACCTTTCCAAGGTGCGACTTTCAACATAACGCGGTCGCCGATTTGATATTTACGATCTCCATGTTTAAGGTCGGTATAGCTCTTTTGACTTTCATGGGTCGTCTTGAGCCTCGCTTGAATTTAGACAATCTTCTTGGTTGTTTCATGGACGAGTTCGGGACCGGTGAGTTGTTTTTCACATACTTCGGCCTAACAGATAGGAGAATGACATTTATGGCCATACAATGCTTCAAAAGGTGCGGCCTTAATGCTTGCGTGATAGCTGTTGTTGTAAGAGAATTCAGCTAGCGGCAAATGTCTCTCCCAAGCTTTCCCGAAATCAATAACACAAGCACATAACATGTCCTCCAGGGTTTGGATCGTGCGCTCGCTCTGTCTGTCGGTTTGCGGGTGATACGCTGTGCTTTTATCTAGATGTGTTCCCAAGGCTTCTTGTAAAGAACGTCAAAATCTGGAAGCTAAACGGGTATCGCGATCTGAGATAATCGATAAGGGTACACCGTGACAAGATACAATCTCCTTTATGTATAACTGTGCCAGTCTCTCCATCGTATCAGTTTCCTTCATGGCTAGGAAGTGTGCAGATTTGGCAAGACGGTCAACTATAACCCAGATGGTATCATAACCGCCTACCATCTTCGGTAGTTTCGTGATGAAGTCTATTGTTATTCCTTCCCACTTCCATTGCAGGATTTTGGGTTGTGGAAGTAACCCAGACGGCTTCTGATGTTCGGCTTTGATCTTGAAACAAGTTAAACACTTTCTAACATATGCTGCAACATCTCTTTTGAGGTTTGGCTACCAATATTGAACCTTGAGGTCGTGGTACATCTTACCAGCTCCTGGATGAATCGAATACCTTGACTTATGAGCTTCGTCTAGAATAAGGCTCTGTAAATCTCCATAACTAGGCACCCAAATTCTTCCGGCAAAGTATCGAAGTCCAGTCTCCTTGACCTCAAATCGAGAAACGAGAATGTTCAAGTGCTCTTGAGAAATATTCTCCTCCTTGAGAGCCTCTTCTTGAGCTACGTAGATCTGACTATTGAGATTCGTCTGAATGGTTATGTTCAAGGCACGGACACGAAGTGGTACCGTTCTCTCCTTTCGGCCCAAGGCATCGGCTATAACATTTGCCTTGCCAGGGTGTTAGCGAAGTTCAAAATCATAGTCGTTCAATGTCTCAATCCATCGACGCTGTCTCATGTTCAGTTGCTTTTGATCAAAGATGTATTGGAGGCTTTTATGGTCGGTGAAGATAGTACTCTTGGTTCCATACAGATAGTGTCTCCATAGTTTGAGTGCAAAGACAATGACTCCAAGTTCAAGATCGTGAGTAGTGTAGTTTCGCTCGTGAATCTTCAGTTGTCGGGAGGCTTAAGTGATGTGTGCAGAGGTGTATACGAAATAGTTATATATTTATTATGAAAAACTATTAAATACGATGCAATTTTACACAAGTTATTTATTTATTTATAGAGTGGATATACCTAAACCTTGCTACAACACTTATAGGCAGTGTACCTAATCGTACAGTAGTGTAGTTTTTAGTAAGTCCGGTTCGTCCACGGGGAACTAGCCAAGTTTAACGCTATATTTTTAAACTATATTTGTATATATATATATATATATATATATATATATATATATATATATATATATATATATATATATATATATATATATATATATATAAGTAGTATTATTATTATAAAAGGGGGTTTTTACCGTTTAATGACCGGTTTGTCGATTTTAAAACTTTAGTCGCAGTTAAAACCTAATGTAAAATATTAAAAATAAATATGACTTAATTTAAAGCGTAAAGTAAATGACAATAATTAAAGTGCGATAAATAAAATGACGGTAAATAAAATTGCGACAATTAAAAAGTACAATAATTAAAAGTGTGATAAATAAAATGACAATAAATAAAAGTACGATGAGATATAAAATAAAGGAATTATGCTTATTTAAACTTCCGTAATCATGATGTTTGACGTGTTGATTTTAGTTTATTACCATGAGTTAATTGTCCTTTGTCCTGGATTATTCGATATGTCCATCTGGTTTTTGTCCATAACAGTCCATCAGTCATAAATATAAAGTGTGAGTGTCCTCGTCAAATTATCCTTATATCCGAAGTCAAATATTCCAACTAATTGGGGACTTAAACTATAACAAGGTTTTAATACTTTGTTAACAATTACGCCAAGTGTCCTTGTACATAATTCACCCATGTTTTAATGAGTCTATTGACTATTAATCCATTCCCGTGTCCGGTTAAATGAACGATTATTAGTATTTATAAATATCCCGCCCATCGTGTCCGATCGAGTGTATGTAGTTATTTATAGTTACGTCCAATTGTAAATCTTTATATTAAATTAACGAACTATCATTCAATTAAACAAATATAAAGCTCATTAATAGCCCATAATCTAATTTCCACAAGTGTCGTTCTTTTGTCCAAACCCCAATTATGGTACAAAGTCCAATTACCCCGTCTTTAATATTTAGCCCAACATCACGATTACTTCGATTTAAATAAACATAATAATAACTTATCTATGAGACATTAATTTAAAAAGGTTGAACATAACTTACAATGATTAATAATAGCGTAGCGTTACACGGACAGAATTTCGACTTACACACTTACAACATTCGCTAACATACCCTTATTATTATTAATCTTAAATTAATTCGGCCAAAACACGTGAACTTTATAGGACCTCAGCTGCAACAGTACTCCATGCGATCGCATGGAGTTTGTTCCTCCAGGCCATGCGATCGCATGGCCACCTTTTACTGGACACATAACATTCCAAAACGTGGGCTGCTGAGATTTTAATAATATATAATATAATATATATAATTTTATATAATTATATATATATTATATTACATTATTGTGCATAGTTGACTCGTAATTTTAGGTCCGTTGCATCGCGCGTTGAAAGTTGACTCTGGTCCCGGTTCCGGATTTTCGAACGTCCTTGCGTACAATTTAATATCTTGTATTTTGTGTTTTGCGGCTCGTACTCTTGTAACTTTTAGACGTTTCTCATCAATAATTTGAACCACTTTGATTGTACTTTGTACTTTTTAGCTTTTTGGTCATTTGCATCTTCAAATCGTCGAATCTGTCTTTTGTCTTCTCCTTTTATTATTTAAAGGAATATTACTTGTAAATAAAACAATTGCAACTAAAAGCTTGTCTTTCTTGAGGGATAATGCTATGAAATATATGTTCGTTTTTAGCATTATCAAATATTCCCACACTTGAGCATTGCTTGTCCTCAAGCAATATAGTCTTGAAATAAAAATACTAGATTCACTTCTTTATTCTTCACACTTTGTACATCAGTGATTTCGATTTGGCGGTATGAACAATGATAGTAACGTTGTGGTTTACAGTCCCACATGATTATAAAAATTTAGATCCTTTAAGGAAATTGGATCTTTATGAAAACATTTGATCTTTTGAAAATTCAATCTAGCTTTTACCCTAGATTAGTTTTCCGGAATAACCCTTCACCGGTGTTTGCAAATTGTTTTTGTGGGTTGTGTAGGTTTCATATTTAAAATTTTAGCTCAAAACTTGCGGTTTTGTGTCACCCACTTGCTAACCTTGTATTCGGAAAGCAACACGTCCAGTATACTTGTTCCGTATATTACCTTTCGGTAAACTACCATCCAGTTGTAAAGGAAAGCGTTGAACAAGCAACTGTTAAGGCAATGTCCCGTGACATGCTTTTGATTATGGTCTATATCGTGTCGGATGCAATTACTATCCTTTGTAGGCGCAATAGTAAAGATCACCCTATAATTTTTCTGTCTGGCACAAGGTCCTGTCTTTGACCATGCTATGCAACCACCGTTCTTACGGTTGACACCCGAATTGGTTTAGGTGACCTAATGAATTCCAGGTGAAATCCTAGGATTTACGTTCAATGGTAATGAACGCATTAAAAATGGGTTTTCAGAAAACAAATCGGTTTGTAATTTTGATCAAAATATTTTCTCGTTCAAGCTCGAGTTTAGATATCATCGAATTCCATAAGTTTGTAATTCTCAATCTTTAAAGTCAATCTCAAGGATTGAGTAATATCAGTCTTAAAAGCTGATTTTTGATCTTTAAGAAGATTATCCTTTCTGAGAATCTGATTCATTAGTCTTATAAGCTAATTTGTACGGTGCCCCCCATTATACGAGACATATCCTCTCATGGTTAGGATAAGTCTGACCACTTGGTGACCCTGTTTGATGCTGAGATCTGTGGATTTCCAGCTAATTTTTGAGAAAACTTTTCAAGGTTTTTCGTAGACTCTACAACTGGTCTGGACGACAACTTCCTGACCAAAATCAAGAAGCGCGTGTATTTTTCTCTCGAAAGACTTTACTTCCTTTTATATTACAATAAACTGGGTAAAACTGATAAATATTGTCCAAAACAAAAGTATCTTCAATTATTTGTACAAAAATATGTGACATATGTTCTAAATAACTTAGTAAATTTTTCCCACACTTGGCTTTTATTTTTCTTTCTTTGCCTTTTATTTTCCTCTATTCCATTTTAAATGAATTCTAACATTTTAGGTTGTTTCTCAATTTATGTCTTTTCGAGGTAACAATAATTTCGGTGTTAACACATAGTTTTATCGTTCATAAATCTGTATAAACATGATTTTGAGTTCATTTATTTGAAAATTTTGAAATTTTTTACTAGAATTGGTAGTCAGTATATAAGACTAGGGCTGTTCTTTATTATCAGAGAGCACTAGATTCTAATACAACTACTGCGTTACTAGTATTTTTAATGGTAACTAAGTGTTTAAATTTAAAATTTTAAAAATCCGAAAGAATTTAACCCCTTCCCACACTTAAGATCTTGCAATGCCCTCATTTGCAAGAAATCAGTACAATTTAAATTATTGAGGGTGATTAGCGTAGAAAAATGATTAAATTTTATCAAAGTTTCCAAACATATTAGCGTTTGTTTGTTGAATGATAAATGGTGCACATCATTTGTTCATTCCGTCTTGTTGTTACATCACATTTGTTTTTCATTTTGTCATCAAAATTAGTAGCTTTTGCTGAACTTAATGCCAGTCTTTGAAAGTTCGCTGTTTTACCCTGTTGTGTACAATTGACAATATACATACATACAAATAACATGCATAGTAATTTGAAATGGGACTTAACATCCCACTTTCAAATCAAATATAAAATATTAGTATAACATAATAAAAAAAATTAAAACTTACATTAAAGTATCACAATATTATATGTTTAAACATAATTAAATAAAAATAATAAAAAAAAATAAAAAACATAGAAATCACCAACGTGAACTGTATCAATCTGGATAGGGGTTCCAGTTCATGTCATCGGTCGGGTTCCACAGTTGGTTATAGGTGTACGGATAGGCCTGGTTAGGGTTGTAGAGAGTAAATGGTGGTCGTATATCGGGCTGGTGTGGAGGATAGTAAGCAGGTCGGGTCGGTACGTAGTTATTTGGTACCTGAGGTGATAGCCGGCTCATGATCTGATGCTGATGATAGTGCCATCTATCATGCTGTCGTTGACTAGAATGCTCGTACACATTCTCGGCGTGCCACTGCTCGAACTGACTATATCTAGCCTCGTTTGTCATTTCTACCTCATCTATACGCTGATAAATGTCAGTAACAGCCTCCCTAATGACATCCCTAATGTCATCCGGTTCCTCCATTTCCTCATCTGAACCTCTCTCTACCTGTGGATGACGACCATCATATGGTACTGCCTGATTGCGTCTGCTCTTTAATACCTTTGCACCTTGATAGACCTTCAATCCTAAAGTCTCAACATGTTCCCTACACACCGTCAGTGGACCCCCTTGATCCCTATCTACACCCAAATACTCTCCAATGAGAGTAACAAAAATACCTCCTCCTATTATTCCCCCGTCCTGTATTCCTGTCACCATTTTGGACAGATAAAAACCAACACAGTAGGGAATATTAACGAAGCTTCTAGTGTTTCGAATACACTTAAGGTAAAATAAATCATGTAAGGTCATCTTCTCCTTGTTTTAACCTCTTTGTATAATCGAATTAGCTAAAATCTATGTATAACATGAAGCTCTGCTTTGTTAATATCTAAATAGGAGTGTCTTCCTCCCAGCGTAAAAACATTATAATTTGACATACGCCTCCAGACGGCGTCCGCGTCAAAATTCCTATCTACCCTTTCACCATGATAAATCAAATTTGTACAATCAGGTAGTAGTAATTCACCAGGAGTGTAAATCTGTAAAGCCCTGGCCATGTCCAGCATGGACATCCTATACATCCTACGACCAAGTAAAAATCTAAGAAAATTCCTATCATCTAACCTAACTACATCCGTATCTAACGCTATAGTACTCATAAGCTCAACACACCATTCCTTATATATAGGCCTACGAATGGTGAATAAACGTTCCCAATCGGGAAAAGAAGAGTTCCCATACCTTTGGATCAGATGCTGCCTAACTGAGTTAGCTAGTTGGACCCTTTCCAAAGGCTCCCAATCGATTACCCTCGGTACTTCTACATTTTTAGTTACCAGTTTAAATTTGTTACTTTGGTACATCGGGTAATCTCTCCAACTTCGATCAAATCTCAAATTGGGATGCAACTGTTCTTCATGAATCGTTGGGTGTTCTATTATTAGATGAATCGGAAATTGTACGTAGGCATTAAAATATTCTTGTTGCGGATCATAATACGGTATGTATTGATCATTATGATATTGTTGTTCCTGTCGTTGCTCCTGTTCAGGTTCTGGTTCATATTGTGGCTCATATTCCATTTCTGGCTGTGGTTCTGGAGCAGGTTGCCTAGATGATGATGATGCACCATCAGTATCGGTATTTCTCTGCAAAACACATTAAACACAAAATTTGTGCATCCAAATATGCATTAGTGTTAGCAAAATAACAAATTAAAACAATTACAATCACATGTTTAATCTATATTAAACTCATGCTCATTTTTACATTTTTATCAATTCTACACTTTTTCAAATAAGCATATATGAAAATGTTTACAAAGTTCATAAGCACTCTACTCAAATAATATGTTAAAATAACCATTACTAGCAATTAAACAAGTTTCAAATGGCATTTACATCAATTTAATCAAGTTCAAGAATTTTAGACCTAAAAAGTCCACTCAAAAATCATGTTTAGGATCAAAGTTTGGATCATTTAGCTACCTAAACATGTTACACTACTTAATTTAGCAATAATTCATGACAAAAATTGGCCATAACCTATTTATATCAAAAAGCCCCAATTTGCTCAAGAACACAAACCCTAGATTTCTAAAAAATTTGAAGTTTTTGGCTTCAAATCATGTTAAATAGCATCAATATAGGTTATACATGCATAATATACTAACAATTTAACTCTAATTACATTAGAAATTAACAAAATTAAATTAGGTAAAATTTAGCTCAAGAACACTAAAACTAAAAATTTAAAGAGTTTAGGGGTGAAATTTTTACCTTCCTTGATAAACTTCTAAAGAAAGACATGATTGTAGTTGATTTTAGGACAAAATTTGGTTGAATTTGATGAAAAATTGGTGAAATTTGAGGTGTTTATGTGTATGTGTTCGTGAATGTGTGTGTAGAAATGAGGAGCAGCAGCAGCTCGACTGCCTTTTTGATCCTGTTCAGTATTTTGCCTCCATGCGATCGCATGGAGGTGTAGCCTAAATCCCATGCGATCGCATGGATCTCAGGTTTTTTTTTATTTTTATTTTTATTTTTTTATAAAAACCTTCACTTAATAAAACATAAATTAATAAATTTTAAAAATTTGTTTCTTTTAAGAATGAGGGCATTTCGGATCGTTGTCCTAGTCCGTCTCTCGATAAAATTTTAAAATTTGTCACTTTTAAAGCGTTATTTTAAAAGCAAAGATTTTTGGGTTTTTTAATATTTTTGGCATACTTTAAATCAAATAAGATTAAAAATAATGATAATAAAATTTCTCGTCCCTCCCTTGGATAAAGTAATTTCGGTTCAACGACCTAGTTTTCAACTCACAACGAATTTTAAAAATCATATTTTTAACTTAGTGAAATAAAGTAAATTTTTGTTTTTAAATTCTCACCAAACTTAAATTTAAAATGCATAAAATTAAAAATTCATATAAATATAATTAATATTTTTAATTTTACAAACTTATATTAAAAATAGTAGTTTAAAATATTTACGAACTTAAATATATTGATTTTAAATATTTACATTAATAATTTAATATTTATATATTAATTTTAAAAACAAGGTAAAAATTAAAATTAAAAATCTTTTTGGTCTTTTATCCCACTTTAATCAATCCAATATTATCAAAAATATACGTCCCTCTTTTGGGTAAAGTAATTTCGGTTTCATAACCTAGTTTTACTCATGACGAATTTTTGAAATATTTTGGGTTGATTGATTAAAGATATTTATACCTTAAGAATAAACGGTAAATTTCGCAGTGATGTAATAAATTTTTGTATGATATCAATAATTTCGGTTACGCATACCTAATTTTATTGAATACCAATTTAATACTTTATAGCAAACGATTCAGCGTTTATTATCAAAAGGTTAAAAGCAATAAATAAAAAAAACAAACTGTACATACTTACCTATGAGATAGAATTCTCAGAGACCTACTTTAGCCGACTCATAGGAGATTCGTGTGATTTGGTTTTCCATAGCTACATAAGCGTAACCTCGATTCTTCAATATCTTTTCTTCTAAACATATAAACGGTCCTTCTCTGCATAGAGTAACAAATTCGGTATTTGAATATGTTTGATTATTTGAACATTTACCTTCGTGTGACCATTTTCCGCATTTATAACATCTTTCAAGGTGTCGTGCTCTTATTTTTGTTGCGAATTTTGATTTTTCTTTACCAAAATGTATCTTATGATGATCTTTCCTGAGTTCTTTCCTTACTTCGTCCATTTTTCCTCTTACGAATGATACCAGTTCACTCGGGAAGATGTTATTATTACGTTTAGTAATCATAGCGTGTAGTAGTAGACCATGGTTCAGATCAAAGGAATTCTTCATCTCGTAAAACCTAAAAAAAAATAAAAATTTAGAATGGAGGGAGAAGACTAGTTCTTTAGGGTCTGCTAGGGAAAGACCATTCGGATTCCATTCTCGAGAACTAAACAAAAACAGAATATCTAACTCTAACAGAAATACATATTACCCTAAAAAGATTCGAATTTTCCCACACTTAGTTAGCTGTGGTGTCGAAATTGTGATTAACTTCATCTTCAACTTCCATTGGATTATCTATATAATATTTAACTCCGTGACCATTAACTTTAAATTCAACCCCATTTGAATTTATTAATTCCACTGTTCCGTACGGGAAAACTCTTTTGACTATGAATGGTCCAGACCATCTTGATTTCAATTTTCCAGGAAATAACTTGAATCAGGAATTGAAAAGAAGGACTCTGTCTCCTTCTTTAAATTCTTTTGAACTTCTGATTCTTTTATCATACCATTTCTTCGTTCTTTCCTTATAGATTAACGAATTTTCATATGCTTCATGTCTTAATTCTTCTAATTCGTTTAGTTGACTTAACCGTAGACGTCCGGCTTCATGCAAATCAAGATTACATGTCTTCAAAGCCCAAAATGCTTTGTGCTCAATTTCTACTGGAAGATGACATGCTTTTCCGTAAACGAGTCTAAAAGGTGTAGTTACAATTGGAGTTTTGTAGGCTGTTCTAAAAGCCCAGAGTGCATCCTCCAATTTCATGGACCATTCCTTTGGATTTGATCCTACGGTTTTCTCTAGAATACGTTTTAATGCTTGGTTGGTATTTTCAACTTGTCCACTTATTTGTGGATGATAAGCGGTTGAGATTTTATGAGTTACTCCATATCTTTTGAGAAATTTCTCAAGTTGATTATTACAAAAATGAGTACCCCGATCACTTATTAAAGTTTTCGGTATTCCAAACCTTGCAAAAAGACATTTTAAAAAGTTGACTACAACTCATGCATCGTTAGTTGGGAGAGCTTGTGCTTCCGCCCATTTAGATACATAATCAATGGCAACGAGAATGTAGAGATTATTATGAGATTTTGGAAATGGACCCATAAAGTCAATACCCCAAATGTCAAATACTTCACATACTTGAATGACATTTTGTGGCATTTCATCACGTTGACTTATTTTTTCAGCCCTTTGACATACATCACAGGATTTGCAAAGAAGGTGTGCGTCTTTGAAAATTGTAGGCCAATAGAATCCAGCTTCGTAGACTTTTCTTGCTGTGAGTTGAGGCCCATAATGCCCTCCTGTTGGTCCTGTATGACAATGGTTTAAGATTTAACTGACTTCATCCCCGAATACACATCGGCGTATTATTCCATCGGGACAACTTTTAAACAAATGTGGATCTTCCCAAAAATAGTGTTTTATATCACTAAAGAATTTCTTTCGTTTTTGGTACGATAACCCTTTTTCAAGGAATCCACATACTAAGTAGTTTGCATAGTCTGCAAACCATGAAATTTCATTATAATCTATCTTCAATAGATTTTCATCAGGAAAGTTATCTTGTATGGCCGATTCATTTAGAACTTCTAATTCGGGATTTTCAAGACGAGAAAGATGATCACCTGCGAGATTTTCTGCTCCCTTTTTGTCTCGGATTTCAATATCGAACTCTTGTAGGAGTAAGATCCAATGGATTAATCGTGGTTTAGCATCTCGTTTTGAAAATAGATATCTAAGAGCAGAATGGTCAGTATAGACCACCGTTTTAGCTAGAACAAGTGATAATGCTAAAAACGAACATATATTTCATAGCATTATCCCTCAAGAAAGACAAGCTTTTAGTTGCAATTGTTCTATTTACAAGTAATATTCGTTTAAATAATAAAATGTGAAGACAAAAGACAGATTCGACGAATTGAAGACGCAAACGACCAAAAAGCTCAAAAGTACAAAGTACAATCAAAGTGGTTCAAATTATTGATGAGAAACGTCTCAAAATTGCAAGAGTACAAGAAGCAAAACGCAAAATACAAGATATTAAATTGTACGCAAGGACGTTCGAAAATCCGGAACCGGGACCAGAGTCAACTCTCAACGCTCGACGCAACGGACTAAAAATTACAAGTCTACTATGCACATAAATATAATATAATATTTAAATAATTCTTAAAATTATTTATATATTATATTTATTTATTAAACCGTCGGCAAACTAGAAAACAAAGACATGTGAACTTCACCAGCTGGCCATGCGATCGCATGGATGAAAAATCCAGCCCAGGTCCTATAAATTCAACGTGTTTTGGCCAAAATATATCCATCTTTTTCTGTTCCATCACTCAACGTATATATATATATATATATATATATATATATATATATATATATATATATATATATATATATATATATATATATATATATATATATATATATTAATTTTAATTCTAATAATAAGGGTATGTTAGCGAATGTTGTAAGGGTGTAAATCGAAATTCTGTCAGTGTAACGCTACGCTATTTTTAATCATTGTAAGTTATGTTCAACCTTTTTAATTTAATGTCTCGTAGCTAAGTTATTATTATGCTTATTTAATGCCGAAGTAATCGTGATATTGGGCTAAATATTAAAATTGGGTAATTGGGCTTTGTACCATAATTAGGGTTTGGATAAAAGAACGACACTTGTAGAAATTAGACTATGGGCTATTAATGGGTTTTATATTAACTAAATGATACCTCGTTGATTTAATATATAGACTTATAATTTGACGTATTTATATATAACCACATACGCTTGACTGGGCACGGTGGGCGGGATATCTATAAATACCAATAATTGTTCATTTTACCGGACACGGAACTGGATTAATAGTTAATAGACTTGTTGAAACAGGGGTGGATTACATTCAAGGGTAACTGGTGTAATTGTTAACAAAGTAGTAAAACCTTGGACTACACGCAGTCGATAACCTGGTGTATTCATTAAACAAAGTATTATGACCTTGTTACAATTTGAATCCCCAATTAGTTGGAATATTTGACTTCGGGAATAAGAATAATTTGACGAAGACTTCCGCATTTTATGATTATGACTGATGGACTATTATGGACAAATCCGTATGGACATATTGAATAATCCAGGACAAAGAACAATTAACCGATAGGAATAAACTAAAATCAACACGTCGAACACCATGATTACGGAAGTTTAAATAAGCTTAATTTATATATTTCATATTTAATTGCACTTTTAATTATCGCACTTTTATTTATTGTCATTTTATTTAATTGCATTTTTAATTATCGTACTCTTTAATTATCGCAATTTTATTTTATCGCACTTTTATTTATCGCAATTTCATTATCGTTATTTACTTTACGCTTTAAATTAAGTTATATTTATTTTTAATATTTTACATTAGGTTTTAACTGTGACTAAAGTTTTAAAATCGACAAACCGGTCATTAAACGGTAAAAACCCCCTTTTTATAATAATAATATTACTTATATATTTTTGTATTTTTACAAATATAGTTTTTAAAAATATAGCGTTAAGCTTGTTTTAAAGATCCCTGTGGAACGAACCGGACTTACTAAAAACTACACTACTGTACGATTAGGTACACTGCCTATAAGTGTTGTAGCAAGGTTTAGGTATATCCACTCTATAAATAAATAAATCACTTGTGTAAAATTGTATCGTATTTAATAGTATTTCCTTGTAAAAAAATATAACTATTTTATACACCACCTCGCACACATCAAGTATTTTTGGCGCCGCTGCCGGGGAAATCTAAAACGACGAAAGCGCAACGCTATATAAAAAAAGATTTTTATTAAATTTTCATTAAGTTTTTATTTTGAAAAAAATTTTGTTTTTAAAAAAAAGATAAAAAATAAAAAATATAAAAAAAATAACAATATATTTATATTTTTAAGAGTTTGATAAAATATATAAATTATAAAATATTTATATTTCTATTTTTAGTTTGTAAAAATATAGTTTTTATTCAATTTATATATATATTTTATATAAATATTAAAACAGAAAAACAGAAAAAATAAAATAAAATAAATAAGTATACGGGCCCGAACTGTAGCAGCCCAACCCATCTGGCCTGATTTTCTACTTCATGCGATCGCATGAATATATAACATACACTCCATGCGATAGCATGGAGTGATTTGACTCGCCTGATACGTTAGCTGTACGAAATTAGGGTTAATAATAATTATTATTATTAATTAATTAAAAACCCTAATTAGGGTTTAGTTTTTAATTATTTGTTTTAGTTTTATTTATTTATTTGTATTATTAAGTTTAATTAGTTTTAATTAATATATAAAATTAATACTTTTATAAAATAAATAATATAAAAATAATATTTTTATAAAAATTGTTTTTTACAACTTTAAGTATATTTTTATATTTTGTATCTTTTTATTCGTTTTAGCGTAATATTTATATTTTTTCGCTCGTATTTAGTTTTAAGACATAGTTTTTGCCATAGTTATTTTTATTTCTAGATTTTTAGGCTCTGCCGTAAAATCCCTTAAGTGCTTTTTCTTTAGACTAAGATTTAGGTGCTTTATATTTTTGCGACGCCGTTTTAAGTTTTTAGTACCTTTTTAAATTATTACCGTTTTGGATATAGTATTTCTCTAAGCTTTAATATTTTTAGACGTAACTTTTAATTCTTAGTTTTTAATCCCTTTTTAAGTTTCGACGCGCTACTTTCTTATTTTTATTTTTCGACGCCTATTATTTTTTTCGACCTTTTATTTTTTGACGTTTTTCGACGTGCTCTTTTTCTTTCTTATTTTTCGACGCTCTAGTTTTTAGGACATAGAATTTTCTATTTCTTATCTAAAATTTCTTTAAATTTCAACGAAAAATTATTTTAAGTGGTTAAATTGATAGATATCCAAAATTTTCTGCTTCGTAGTAATAGTTGGATTTGTTAGTGGCTGAGTTGTGAGCTTCCGATTTAAAGGGTTCTGGCTCCCTGCTACATCTTTTGGCTATTCGAAACGTGGGCAAAAGTAGAAAAGTCTGTTAATTTGATAACTTTAATAATTTTTATCTTTTATAACTAATAGGATATTCAGTGAATGCACCGAGCAAAACGTTCACCACCTTTTGTACGTTCACCACCTGTAACTCGATCAAGACATCTAGCAAATATTGTCGCCGTTGATTTTTCTTTAGAATCGTCATCCAGTCGACCAAGTACTCCAATTCAAATTTTCGAAAATCCATTTTTTGAACCCGACCTCACAATTGAGAATCCGGAGAATCTTCAGGGACAATTCAGAGATCCTGAACCATTAATCTTTCCTCCGGAACCACCAATCATTCAAACAGAGATTGTCGAGGAACCAACCATTAAATCAGAATCCTTTAGTGATTCAGATTCAACAAATTCAATTATGAAAAATCTGGAACCTCTAAGTATGGAAGACCGAATGCGAGCTAAACGCACTGGCCAAGGTCACACAATTACTCAACCTGACATTAATGCGCCAGATTATGAAATCAAAGGACAAATTCTACACATGGTAACTAATCAATGCCAATTTAGTGGTGCGCCGAAAGAAGATCCAAACGAACATCTTCGTACCTTTAATAGGATCTGCACTCTATTTAAAATCAGAGAAGTGGAGGATGAACATATATATCTCATGTTATTTCCCTGGACTTTAAAGGGAGAAGCCAAAGATTGGTTAGACTCGTTACCTGAGGGGGCGATTGATACATGAGACGTTTTAGTTGAAAAATTTCTTAAACAATTCTTTCCGGCATCTAAAGCCGTAAGACTTCAAGGAGAAATTGTTACGTTCACACAAAAGCCAAATGAAACTCTATATGAAGCGTGGACAGGATTTGGAAAGTTATTAAGAGGATGTACGCAACATGGTTTAGACACTTGTCAAATAGTACAAATATTCTACCAAAGATGCGACATTACTATAAGAAAAGACATCGATATAGCAGCTGGTGGTTCTATTATGAAGAAAACCGCAACTGACGCTTACAAAATTATTGATAACACTGCTTCCCACTCACATGAGTAGCACCAAGAAAAAGATATCGTTAGATCATCTAAAGCAGCTAGAGCCGATTCTAACCATCACTTCGATTCCATTTCTGCAAAGATAGATGCTGTTGAGAGACGAATGGAAAAGATGACTAAAGATATCCACTCAATACGAATTAGTTCTGAGCAGTGTGGAGGACTACATTTGACAAAAGATTGTCTCAGTATTGAACTAACAATGGAACGAAGAGAGAATGTTTCATACATAAACCAAAGGCCTGGAAATAATTATCAGAATAATTATCAACCGCCAAGACCAATCTACAATCAAAACCAGAATTATAACCGAAATGTTCCATACAACAACCAACAAGGTCCTAGTAATCAACAAGTATCCAATAATACTTACAACCAGCAAAGACCTATTTTTCAAAACAAACCACCACAAACCGATGATAAAAAGCCAAATTTAGAAGATATGATGTCAAAGCTAGTTGAATCTCAAACGCAATTTTTCACATCTCAGAAACAAACCAATGAACAAAATGCTCAAGCATTTAGAAATCAACAAGCTTCTATTCAAAATTTGGAACAAGAAGTAAGCAACCTAGCAAGGTTAATAGGTGAAAGAAAACCGGGAAGTCTACCTAGTGATACAAATGCTAACCCCCGAAATGAAACAGCTAAAGCCATTATCACAAGAAGTGGTGTTACACTTAAACCACCTGAAATGCCTGTAATTTCTGATGAAGCTATTCCTACTCCACAAGAACTACAGTCTGA
This sequence comes from Rutidosis leptorrhynchoides, assembly GCF_046630445.1. Lineage (NCBI taxonomy): Eukaryota > Viridiplantae > Streptophyta > Magnoliopsida > Asterales > Asteraceae > Rutidosis > Rutidosis leptorrhynchoides. The sequence continues at coordinate 378,720,330 of NC_092338.1, forward strand.
GCAAGATAAGGAAACATAACCGGTAGTTGAAAAGGTTAATGAAGATAACACAATTAAGGCTAAACCTTATGTTAAACCATACCAACCACCACTTCCTTACCCGAGTAAAATGAAAAAAGAAAGACTTGAAGCCGAGCAATCCAAATTCTTGGATATGTTTAAACAAATAAATGTCAATCTTCCTTTCATTGATGTAATTTCAGGAATGCCTAGATATGCTAAATTTCTGAAAGATCTAATTACAAATAAAAAGAAAATGGAAGAACTCTCGGCTGTTACTATGAATGCTAATTGTTCTGCAGTGCTGTTAAATAAGATACTAGAAAAATTATCAGATCCAGGAAGTTTCACAATTCCATGTTTTTTGGGTAGTCTTAGTTCAATAGAAGCATTGGCAGACTTAGGTGCTAGTATAAATTTAATGCCGTATTCACTATACGCTAAACTAGACCTTGGAGAATTGAAACTATCACGAATAAGATTCTCGAGTTCCTCTCATATTAGGAAGACCATTCTTAAACACGGCTAAAGCAATAATAGACGTGTTTGGTAAGAAACTGACCCTAAGTATAGAGGACGAGAGTGTTACCTTTTCTGTTGATAGAGCCATGCAACAACCTCAATCTGTAGATGATACATGTTATTATATTCAAACTATAGAATCACATGCAGAATTGTTAGAAGAATTTCCAGAATTACAAGGAACAGGAGAATGTTCTTTAGGAGAAGAAACTGAACCAATTGATGAAACTAAAATGTTAGCTACACTTATGGCTAATGGATATGAACCAACAACAGAAGAAATTCAAATGCTAAAAGAAGAAGACAGATATCGATATAAATCATCGATAGAAGAACCGCCGACATTAGAGTTAAAGCCACTTCCAAACCATTTAGAATACGCTTATTTACATGGTGAATCTGAATTACCTGTAATAATATCGTCTTCTCTTACTGAAAATGAAAAATCACAACTCATTTCTGTGCTAAAAGCTCATAAACCAGCTATTGCATGGAAGATTCATGACATTAAAGGAATAAGTCCTTCGTATTGCACACATAAAATCCTTATGGAAGAATTCATAAAACGTATGTGCAACGCCAACGAATACTAAATCCTAATATGCAAGATGTTGTTAAGAAAGAAATTATTAAACTGCTTGATGCAGGTTTAATTTATCCAATCTCTGATAGTCCATGGGTAAGCCCAGTTCAATGCGTACCTAAGAAGGGTGGCATGACTGTCATCACAAATGAGAAAAATGAGCTTATTCCTACTAGGACTGTAACAGGATGACGTGTTTGTATTGATTATAGAAAATTAAATGACGCCACCAGAAAAGATCACTTTCCCTTACCTTTTATTGATCAAATGTTGGAAAGATTAGCCGGAAATAGTTACTATTGTTTTCTTGATGGTTTTTTCGGATATTTTCAAATTCCAATAACACCCGAGGACCAAGAGAAAACCACGTTCACGTGCCCTTATGGTACTTTTGCTTACAAACGCATGCCATTTGGACTTTGCAACGCCCCTGCAACCTTTCAAAGGTGCATGATGGCGATTTTTCACGACATGATAGAAGAGTGCATGGAAGTTTTCATGGATGACTTTTCAGTCTTCGGTGATACTGTTGAAACATGTCTAGTTAATCTTGAACGAATGCTTATTAGATGTGAACAATCAAACCTAGTACTTAATTGGGAGAAATACCATTTCATGGTTAAAGAAGGCATCGTTCTCGGTCATAAAATTTCAAAGGAAGGAATTGAAGTGGATAGAGCTAAAGTAGATGTAATTACTAAACTTCCACATCCCACCAATATGCGCCGATTATGATAACTCCAAATTGGAATCTACCATTTGAACTTATGTGCGATGCAAGTGATTTTGCAATGGGAGCCGTTTTAGGACAAAGGATTGAAAAATGTTTCAACCTATTTATTACGCTAGTAAGACATTACAAGGAGCATAAACGAATTACACAACTACTGAAAAAGAACTCCTTGCTATTGTCTTTGCTTTTGACAAATTTCGTTCATATCTCGTTCTAGCTAAAACGGTGGTCTATACCGACCATTCTGCTCTTAGATACCTATTTTCGAAACAAGATACTAAACCACGATCAATCCATTGGATCTTACTCTTACAAGAGTTCGATATTGAAATCTGAGATAAAAAGAGAGCAGAAAATCTCGCCGCTGATCATCTTTCTCGTCTTGAAAATCCTGAATTAGAAGTTCTAAACGAATCGGCCATACAAGACAACTTTCCCGATGAATATCTATTGAAGATAGATTATAATGAAATTCTATGGTTTGCAGATTATGCAAACTACTTAGTATGTGGATTCCTTGAAAAAGGATTATCGTACCAAAAATGAAAGAAATTCTTTAGTGATATAAAACACTATTTCTGGGAAGATCCACATTTGTTTAAAAGTTGTCTCGATGGAATAATACGCCGATGTGTATTCGGAGATGAAGCTAGTCAAATCTTAAACCATTGTCACACAGGACCAACAGGAGGGCATTATGGGCCTCAACTCACAGCAAGAAAAGTTTACGATGTTGGATTCTATTGGCCTACAATTTTCAAAGACGCACACCTTCTTTACAAATCCTGTGATGCTTGTCAAAGGGCCGGAAAAATAAGTCAACGTGATGAAATGCCACAAAATGTCATTCAAGTATGTAAAGTATTTGACATTTGGGGTATTGACTTTATGGTTCCATTTCCAAAATCTCATAATAATCTCTAATTCTCGTTGCCATTGATTATGTATCTAAATGGGCGGAAGCACACGCTCTCCCAACTAACGATGCACGAGTTGTAGTCAACTTCTTAAAACGTCTTTTTGCAAGGTTCGGAACACCGAAAGCTTTAATAAGTGATCGGGATACTCATTTTTGTAACAATCAACTTGAGAAAGTTCTCAAAAGATATGGAGTAACTCATAAAATCTCAACCGCTTATCATCCACAAACAAGTGGAGAAGTTGAAAATACCAACCGAGCATTAAAACGTATTCTAGAGAAAACCGTAGGATCAAATCCGAAGGAATGGTCCATGAAATTGAAGGATGCACTCTGGGCTTTTAGAACAGCCTACAAAACTCCAATTGGAACCACACCTTCTATGAAATAATGAAACCTATTGAATTCTATTTATAATAGATTTTTGAATTATTAAAGTGAATTATTAAAGTATGAATAATTAAAGTGAATTATTAAAGTATGAATTATTAAAGTGAATCATTAAAGTATGAATTATTAAAGTGAATTATTAAATATGAATTATTAAAGTGAATTATTAAAGTATGAATTATTAAAGTGAATTATTAAAGTATGAATTATTAAAGTGAATTATTAAAGTATGAATTATTAAAGTGAATTATTAAAGTATGAATTATTAAAGTGAATTATTAAAGTATGAATTATTAAAGTATGAATTATTAAAGTGAATTATTAAAGTTAAAGTAAAGGTAAAGTTAAAGTATAGTAAAAATATAAAAACTATGTATGTATAATACGTGTATAAATATATATAATATTAATTTAAATCGTTATATATATTTAATGAAATAAAATATAAATATCGTTATATTTATTATACTGGTTAAGTAATGAGTTGTCAAAAGTGATTCTAGATATTTATAAAAGTTATATACGTTTTAATAATAAAGTTCTTTTTAAACTGAAAATGTTTTTGTACGTTTGAAAATAGATTAATAGAATATTATGGAAACCAATTCTCCAATAGCTTTTGTCTAACTTTCGTAAATGACACTTTTTATTTTTATTTATAAATAGATTTACAAATTATTCCGAATATCGTTAAGAGGAATAGATTTCTCAAATCATAGTGGACCTCTCAACAGAGACTTGTAATCATAATTCAATGTTTCTGATAATTCAATCATTTAATATATTTTTTTTTTAATTTCGTCGATAATCATATTGAAACAAATACATTCATATAAAGCATTATACTTTTAAATACTTTGTTGACATTTTCAATTTATAACATATACACATATACATACATATTCATATATGTTCATTTAATGGTTCGTGAATCATTGGAATTTGGTCGAGGTTTAAATGAATGTATAAACATAGTTTAAAATCCTTGAGATTTAACTTAACAAACATTGCTTATCGTGTCAGAATAATATAAAGATAAATTTTAAATTTAGTCGAAAATTTCCGGGTCGTCACAGTACCTACCCGTTAAAGAAATTTCGTCCCCGAAATTTGATAGAGGTCGTTATGGCTAACAATGAGAATGTTATTATGACGATTATGAAGTTTTATCATGTCTAAGAAGTATGGATAAAATAATTCGATTACTCAAAGCGTATGAGGGAAGTTATCGTAAATGAAGGAAATAAGATTATAGTGATTCGTCATATCTTTTGACGTCATCACAATTGATCTCCGAATTTAAAGAAAATCTTTGTAATCTATGTTGGATTTGATGCTTCGGTGATTAAGGAGATTATGTTTCTCTTCGAATTAATACGATAATCCATCTTGATTTCTCTGTCGGGTATTTCACTATAAATCCACCTCCTTCGTTTCCTTACAACTCACACCTTCTATTCTTTCTCCCTCAACTCATATTTTAAAGTATTTGTCAATATGCTTCATCCAGTACTGATTCTCGATATACTCCTCACTTTCATATCTGTCATTCTTCTTTTTCATCTGCCTCCGGAAGAATCTATTTACTTCTACTATATTCTCGGTTTTATAGTGTTTTTAGTTCTTCCGTGTCTTTATATTGCTATATGCATCGATATATACGGTTTATAATTTTTGGGTGGTTGTTGGGTTTTATATCTTCCCTTATATTTCAAAGCCCCTGCTTTTGTCTTCTATAATCATTGACATCTAAGTTAATGCTCCCTTCTATTTGCTGCGATTTATACTCCAATTTCTATTTTGGAGTTTTGTCCTTTCGTTTCTTCTTCTTGCGATTAAGCAACGTTTGTAATGGTCAAGTATTCGCAGATATGAATTTCAGGATGAACATAGTTAATGTTCTAAGAAGGAAATGGTAATGGCACGATCTTGATTTGTTAATTTACCAGAATACCCTGAAAAGACTGAATCATCAAGAAAATATATTCTTGATATTTTTAGAGATTAAATAGAATACAAGAGTCGTGTAACATGGAACATGATGACGGCATGGTCTGTGAATCGTCATGTCCCATTAGAAACTCAGCATGACTTACTGTAATATAATCACGTTGATCAAGTGTCATTATATTATACTAAGGCATGCTTCAGTTCCCAACACTACTTCAAAACATTCATAATTTAAACTCGAAAGTTTATAGAATATAGAAACTAATAGTTTCTTATATGATGTAACACTGATAGCGCAAAGAGATAAATGACTTCAGATAAGATTAGTTGTGAAAATATCTTCAGAAATATCGCGGATATTTATAATGAAAGATATGATAATATCTTAGAATTTCTAATATTGATGGATGATGATGAAGATTTGTCTGTAAAGGTTTAGAATAAAGAGTAAGGTATTCGTTAATGACTTTAGCAGGCACTGAATCATTTGGATTCTTTGAAGGCAGATTTAGTCTTTGTGATTTGTCCACAGCCTCCTTCATAGTCTGTTCAATCCGTTTTCCAGTTCTAAACCTTCTCTTTTTCTCAGCTTTACCACCTTAATATTCTTTGTCATCAAACTTTTTACTGTTAAGATCGTTTACAGTTTTTGATGCTTCGTCAGCATTTCAAGAACTAGTTTGCAGTTCAGAATATTTTTCAGAACTTCACATTCAAAGTATGTAAGTCCAGGAGATAGACGTTTTACGTACACATATAACTGTTGGCGTAGACATGCTGCGAGATTTCAAAATACTGGTTACTGTTTTTCGATGATTCGTATGACAATTCTCGTTACAAGATGCGAATGAGTAAATGATGTGATTTCAATAAATATAATGATTTTTCGAAAAGTCAAAGATAATTGAAGTTGTTGGTAAGTTTATTACTAAGGTGGAGAGATATGAAAGGTCCCTAGTAACGATGACGAAAGGGCAACGTATCTATCGAGGTTATAATAAGACTAGTCCGACTGAAAAGTCGAAGTTGACTTGCTGGAGCTGTGACAAAACTGTCTACTTTGAAAAGGAATTGAAAAGTCATTTTAGCTAATAAATGCCAAAGGGTCTGACACGGATACGCGTCGAACTATGACTTTGGCTTCGAGAGCTTTTTAGGTACATAAATGTGGGTAATATGTGATTGGATCATCATCTCGATTGTTCATTGTTTGAAGTGTCTTCGAAAACTTCGGAGAGTTTGAACACAGTTTGTAATCGTTAATATACATATGATGTTCTAACACGGTTTTGAAGTCAAAGTATAGCTTTGAAAGATGTAGAAATCTAAGAGTGATGTCTTCTGTTAAATCATGACTTGGATTTTGATTTGTCAAAATCAGAATGCGTAATCAAATTTGGGTGAGAATGGTTGTTTTGATTTCTATACAAGAATGTATATTGTTGTGAGATTTTGAGAGTATAGTTGATGATTTGCTTAATCAGATTCAAAAAATGTAATATATTAATTGTGAATTTATATATCTCTCGGGTATTACCTACCCGTTAAAAAAAATTTCACAATTAATATTTTGTACAACAGAATTTTATTACAGTCTTTATGAAAATATATATGTGCATATTTTCTTCAGATGTAACATAGATTTAATGAGTTAATATTAAATTAAACTCATTTGATTTACGGTTGAAACTAGAACTGAATAATCCCTAAAGACTTTAGAAATTACATAACTTTTACGGAGTATTTATTCAATAAAATTGAAATTATGAATTAATACTTCGTTATTTGTTGGTGTTTGTAACCCTTGCACCATATTCTCTAAAGCCACTACTCGAGCGCGAAGCTCGTTGACTTCTTCTATTACATCGGGGTGATTGTCGGTTCGGACGAGCGGATAAATAAAATCTAGAATTTGATGTAGTATATAATCGTGACGAGATACTCTGAAAATGAGAGAGAAAATGGTGTTTCAGACCGGTTCGCTGGTAAGTACTTCAGGTTCATCGCCAAGAGGGCAATGTGGTGGATGGAAGGGATCACCTTCTTCTTGTCTCCAATTATTGAGGAGGCTACGAACCTATCCCCAATTCATTCATAATAGATGAAGGCTAATTGGTTGATCCATTCCGGTCACACTGCTTTCGGAGCTTGAGTGGGATTCCATATCGGAATTCGAGGGACTTGAACTAATGACGAATTCCATTTTGTTCGATTGAATAAAGAATTTTTCGATATGAAATGATTTTTCGGCTATCGGGTGGTATTCTAATTACATAGAATATCTATATATATAGCGCAAAAGATTTCGTAGATTACGGAGGAAATTACGGGATATGTCAGGCAAAGTTTACAGTAACAGATACGCTAAGATATGGATTAGCAGATACGCTAAGATATGAATTTTATCTATACACTATTCATGCAATCAATGCAGTAAGACATGTCTAGACTAAGAATGATAAGCAGACAATTTCCGACAAAAATGATAAGCAAAACTTTTGACATGCAGACACGGTCGAAGTCCAGGCTCATTAATGCATCCTAACAACTATCAGTCAGACACACTAATGCAGACCTGGTTCGCTAAGACCACCGCTCTGATACCAACTGAAAGGACCCGTTCATATACATTATAAACGATTCACAATAGTTGATTACATCGCGAGGTATTTTGACCTCTATATGATACATTTTACAAACATTGCATTCGTTTTTAAAAGACAAACTTTCTTTACAACAAAAGTTGACGGAATGCACACCATTTCATAATACATCCAACTATAATTGACATAATAATAATCTTGATGAACTCAATGACTCGAATGCAACGTCTTTCAAAATATGCCATGAATAACTCCAAGTAATATCCTTAAAATGAGCTAATGCACAGCGGAAGATTTCTTTAATACCTGAGAATAAACATGCTTTAAAGTGTCAACCAAAAGGTTGGTGAGTTCATAGGTTTATCATAATAATCATTTCAATATATTAATAGACCACAAGATTTCCATTTATAAATATATGTACACTCGCAAGTGTATAAAAGTATTTTATAAGTTGTAGGCACCCTGTAACAAGCCTTAACGTTCATGTTTTACCCTCTGAAGTACACCAGATCAGGTGTATTTAAAATAACCTCGAAGTACTAAAGCATCCCATAGTTAGGATGGGGTTTGTCAGGCCCAATAGATCTATCTTTAGGATTCGCGCCTACCGTACATAGACAAGTAGTTTAATGTTACCAAGCTAAGGGTATATTTCTGGTTTAAACCCACGTAGAATTAGTTTTAGTACTTGTGCCTATTTCGTAAAACATTTATAAAAACAGCGCATGTATTCTCAGTCCCAAAAAAATATATATAAAAGGGAGCAAATGAAACTCACCATACTGTATTTCGTAGTAAAAATACATATAACGTCATTTAACAAGTGCAAGGTTGGCCTCGGATTCACGAACCTATATTAATTATATATATTTATATGTTGGTCAATATTTGTCTAACAATTTTTGGTCAAGTTATAGTGTACCACAATCCTAATGCTCGAGACTAATATGCAAAAGTCAACTTGACCCAAAATGACTTCTAAAATTTATACGTGTTTATTATATAACTTAGCTATAGTCGTTTTATATATTTAAATATATTTATTAGATTTTATAATAATAAAAGTCATTTATTAATAAAAATTTATATTAACGTTTATATATGATAAAATATACTTTTATATATCTTAAGTAGTAAAATTTATAAAGTTCACTTAATATCGTAAAACTATAGTGGTAAGTATTATTAATGTAATTATATTACGCGTGGTGAAAAATATCTTTGTATCCCCTATTTATTTGATAAAATAATATTGATCATAATAATAATAAGTAAAAGTTGTATTATTTTGTAATAATAATTATTATTATTCTATAAAAAAAATAACAATATTTATATTTACTAAAAATGTTATTATGATAAAATGATAATACTAACATAATAGTAATAATGATATTTTATAATAACAATGATATTTCTATTAAAATAATAACGACGATAGTAATAATAATCATTTTAACAATAATACTAAAATTCAGTTGACTATAACTTCAAATCCGTTCATCGAAACCATTCGATATCTAAATGAAAAGTTCTTAATTTTTCGCTAGCTTTTCAATGACATGCATATCATATACCCTATCTCAGTAGCATATGTATCTAATTCAGGATTCAACAAACCTATCTAAGGACAATATCAAATGTACAAGCATGCATAATCCTATATACTCGAGCACTAGTCAGGGATACACTATTGATATATAAAAGTTAAGTTATGAGTGCTCACATATCAATATTGAGATTCAATATTGCAGGAAAGTACGTAGACGCAACGGAGATGATAAAAACTAGATTGACCTCACGAGCATACCCATGAACCATACCCATCACCTCCATAGCTATAACCCATAATTTCCTTAGCTTCGACTCATTCAAAAAACTATTTTGAAATCACTCGGACATCACTCCGTCGTAATATTTTATGTATACTAATAATATCTTGAAATAATATATATATATATATATATATATATATATATATATATATATATATATATATATATATATATATATATATATATATATATATATATATATATATATATATATATATATATATATATATATATATATGTAAATCGATTGATAGAGTTTAGAGAAATATATTTTCAAGTTTCTATGAAATAATGAAACCTATTGAATTCTATTCATAATAGATTTTTGAATTATTAAAGTGAATTATTAAAGTATGAATTATTAAAGTGAATTATTAAAGTATGAATTATTAAAGTGAATTATTAAAGTATGAATTATTAAAGTGAATTATTAAAGTATGAATTATTAAAGTGAATTATTAAAGTATGAATTATTAAAGTGAATTATTAAAGTATGAATTATTAAAGTGAATTATTAAAGTATGAATTATTAAAGTAAATTATTAAAGTATGAATTATTAAAGTGAATTATTAAAGTATGAATTATTAAAGTATGAATTATTAAAGTGAATTATTAAAGTTAAAGTAAAGGTAAAGTTAAAGTATAGTAAAAATATAAAAACTATGTATGTATAATACGTGTATAAATATATATAATATTAATTTAAATCGTTATATATATTTAATGAAATAAAATATAAATATCGTTATATTTATTATACTAGTTAAGTAATGAGTTGTCAAAAGTAATTCTAGATATTTATAAAAGTTATATACGTTTTAATAATAAAGTTCTTTTTAAACTGAAAACATTTTTGTACGTTTGAAAATAGATTAATAGAATATTATGGAAACCAATTCTCCAATAGCTTTTGTCTAACGTTCGTAAATGACACTTTTTATTTTTATTTATAAATAGCTTTACAAATTATTCCAAATATCGTTAAGAGGAATAGATTTCTCAAATCATAGTGGACCTCTCAAAGAGACTTGTAATCATAATTCAATGTTTCTGATAATTCAATCATTTAATATATTTTTTTTAATTTCGTCGATAATCATATTGAAACAAATACATTCATATAAAGCATTATACTTTTAAATACTTTGTTGACATTTTCAATTTATAACATATACACATATACATACATATTCATATATGTTCATTTAATGGTTCGTGAATCATTGGAATTTGGTCGAGGTTTAAATGAATGTATAAACATAGTTTAAAATCCTTGAGATTTAACTTAACAAACATTGCTTATCGTGTCAGAATAATATAAAGATAAAGTTTAAATTTAGTCGAAAATTTTCGGGTCGTCACAAATTTAATCATAATTTCGACACCACAGCTAACTAAGTGTGGGGAGGTTCGAATCTTTTTATGGTAATTTGTATTTCTGTTAGAGTTAGATATTCTGTTTTCGTGTAGTTCTCGAGAATGGAATCCGAATGGTCTTTCCCTAGCAGACCCTAAAGAACTAGTCTTCTCCCCCCATTCTGAATTTTTATTTTTTTAGGTTTTACGAGATGAAGAATTCCTTTGATCTAAACCATGGTATAATGCTACACGCTTTGATCACTAAATGTAATAATGACACACTCCCGAGTGACCTGGTATCAGTAATAAGAGCCAAATTGGACGGAGTAAGAAAAAAACTCAGGAACGAACATAATAAGTTACATTTTGGTAAAGGAAAATCAAAATCCGCAGCGTAAAGAAGAGCACGACACCTTGAAATATGTTACAAATGCGGAAAATGGTCACACGAAGGAAAATGCTAAACGAATCAGACATATTCCAATACCGAGTTCGTTACTTTATGCAGAGAAGGACCGTTCATATGTTTCGAAGAAAAATCGTTGAATGCTCGAGGTTATGCCTATGTAGCTATGGAAAACCAATTAGTTCGACTATCTTATGAGTGGGCTAAAGCAGGTCACTGAGAATTCTATCTCACAGGTAAGTATGTACAGTTTTTATTTTTATTTTATTACTTTTAACCTTTTGATAATAAACGCTAAATTGTTCGCTATAAAGTATTAAATTGGTATTCAATAAAATTAGGTTTTGCGACCGAAATTATTGATATCATACAAAAATTTATTACATCACTGCGAAATTTACCGTTTATTCTTAAGGTATAAATATCTTTAATCAATCAACCCAAAATATTTCAGAAATTCGTCAGGAGTAAAACTAGGTAATATAGCCGAAATTACTTTACCGAAAAGAGGGGCGTATATTTTTGATAATATTTGATTGATTAAAGTGGGATAAAAGACCAAAAAGATTTTTTATTTTATTTTTACTTTATTTTTAAAATTAATATTAAATTTAATATTGTAAATTTTTAAAATCAATATATTTAAGTTTGTAAATATTTTAAAAACTAATATTTTCAATATAAGTTTGTAAAATTTAAAATATTAATTATATTTAAATGAAGTTTTAATTTTATGCATTTTAAATTTAAGTTTGGTGTGAATTTAAAAACAAAAATTTACTTTATTTCGTTAATTTAAAAATATGATTTTTAAAATTCGTCGTGAGTTGAAAACTAGGTCGTTGAACCGAAATTGCTCTACCCAAGGGAGAGACGAGAACTTTTATTATCATTATTTTTAATCTTATTGAATTAAAGTATGCCAAAAACATTAAAAAACCCAAAAATCTTTACTTTTAAAACAGCGCTTAAAAAATGACAAATTTTAAAATTTTGTTGACGGACGGACTAGGACATCATTCCGAAACGCCCTCATCCTAAAAAGAAACAAAATTTTAATTTTTAATTAATTATATGTTTCATTAGTATAAGGTTTTTATAAAAAAAAAAACAAAAACAAAAAGGTACTGTATCCGGACCCCATGCGATCGCATGGGATTTGGCCTTCAGGACCATGCGATCGCATGGAGCTGAATTTTTGGCCAGGATCAAAAGGCAGTCGGTTCTACTTCTGTCTCCCACAATACACACACATACATACGAGCACATCTCCAAAATCCACTCTAAAATCATCAATTTTCCACCAAAATTCACCAAATTTCTTGCTACAATCCGCTCTAAACATGAATTTGATAAGGAGTTTATCAAAAAGGGTAACAATTTCATCCCTAAACCTCTTTAAATTTGATTTTTAGTGTTCTTGAGCTATATTTTACCTAATTTGATTTTGTTAGGTTCTAGTGTAATTAGAGTTAAATTGTTAGTATTTTATGCATGTATAACCTAGATTGATGCTATTTAACATGATTTGAAGCTAAAACCTTCAAAATTTTTAGGAATCTAGGGTTTGTGTTCTTGAGCAATTTGGGGCTTTTTGATATAAACAGGTTATGGCCGATTTTTGTCATGAATTATTGCTAAATTAAGTAGTGTAACATGTTTAGGTAGCTAAATGATCCAAACTTTGATCCTAAACATGATTTTTAAGAATTAAAGTGGACTTTTTAGGTATAAAATTCATGAACTTGATTAAACTGATGTAAATGCCATTTAAAACTTGTTTAATTGTTAGTAATGGATGTTTTAACATGTTATTTGAGTTAAATGCTTATGAACTTTGTATACATTTTCATATATGCTTATTTGAAAAAAGTGTAGAATTGTTAAAATTATGAAAATGTGTATAAGTTTAATTTTGATTTAACATGTTATTGTAATTGTGTTAATTTGTTATTTTGCTAACACTAATGCATATTTGGATGCACAAATTTTGTGTTTAATGTTTTTTACAGAGATTTACTAATACTGAAACTGGAGGTTCATCATCATCATCTAGACAACCACAATAGGAACCTGAGCCAGAAATGCAATATGAACCTGAACAAGAACCACAACAGGAACCACAACAACAGCCTGATCAACACGTACCTTATTATGATCCGCTACAATTTGTTGATGCCTTCACAGTATTTCTGATGCATCCACCAGTAGAATACCCAACAATTCCTTAACACACATTGCATCCTAATCTGAGATTCGATAGAAGCTGGAGGGATTACCCGGCATATCAAAGTAACAAATTTAAACTGCTACCAAAAAATGTAGAAGTACCAAGGGTAATCGATTGGGATCCTTTGGAAAGGGTCCAACTAGCTAACTCAGTTAGGGAGCATCTGATCCAAAGGTATGGCAGTTCTTCTTTTACCGATTGGGAACATCTATTCACCATTCATAGACCTGTATATAAGGAATGGTGTGTTGAGCTGATGAGTACTATAGCGTTAAATGTAGATGTAGATAGATTAGATGATAGAAGTTTTCTTAGATTTATACTTGGCCGTAGGATGTACAGGATGTCCATGCTGGACATGGCCAGGGCTTTACAGATATATACTCCTGGTGAATTACTACTACCCGATTATATGAATTTGATTTATCGTGGTGAAAGGGTAGATAGGAATTTTGACGCAAACGCCGTCTGGAGGCGTATGTCAAACTATAATGTTTTTACGCTAGGAGGAAAATACTCCTACTTACATATTAACAAAGCCGAACTTCGTATAATTCATAGATTTCTAGCTAACTCGATTACACAAAGAGGTCACAACAAGGAGAAAATGACCTTACATGATTTATTTTACCTAAAGTGTATTCGAGACTGATAATGCTAAAAACGAACATATATTTCATAGCATTATCCCTCAAGAAAGACAAGATTTTAGTTGCAACTGTTCTATTTACAAGTGATATTCGTTTAAATAATAAAAGGTGAAGTCAAAAGACAGATTCGACGAATTGAAGACGCAAACGACCAAAAAGCTCAAAAGTACAAAATACAATCAAAGTGGTTCCAATTATTGATAAGAAACGTCTCAAAATTACAAGAGTACAAGAAGCAAAACGCAAAGTACAAGATATTAAATTATACGCAAGGACGTTCGAAAATCCGGAACCGGGACCAAAGTCAACTCTCAACGTTCGACGCAACGGACTAAAAATTACAAGTCAACTATGCACATGAATATAATATAATATATAATTAATTCTTAAAATTAATATATATATTATATTATATTATAAAAACTGTCGGCAGAAAAAACAAAGACATGTGAGCCTCCCCAGCTGGCCATGCAATCGCATGGCCTTGAAGTGCAAAACTCATGCGATCGCATGAGCCCCTGTAGCAACTGACATGCCTATAAAAATTGCGTTTTTGGTGAACATCAAACACATCTTTTTCTTCATTCATCAACGTAAACATATATATATATATATATATATATATATATATATATATATATATATATATATATATATATATATATATATATATATTATAATTTTAATTTTAATCTTAATTTTAATTCTAATAATAAGGGTATGTTAGCGAATGTTGTAAGGGTGTAAGTCGAAATTCTGTCCGTGTAACGCTACGCTATTTTTAATCATTGTAAGTTATGTTCAACCTTTTTAATTTAATGTCTCGTAGCTAAGTTATTATTATGCTTATTTAATACCGAAGTAATCATGATGTTAGACTAAAAATATTTAAATTTGGGTAATTGGGCTTTGTACCATAATTGGGGTTTGGACAAAAGAACGACACTTGTGGAAATTAGACTATGGGATATTAATGGGCTTTATATTTGTTTAACTAAATGATAGTTTGTTAATTTTAATATAAAGATTTACAATTGGACGTCCCTATAAATAACCATATACACTCGATCGGACACGATGGGCGGGATATTTATATGTACGAATAATCGTTCATTTAACTGGACACAGGAATGGATTAATAGTCTATGGAATTATTAAAACAGGGGTGAAATTATGTACAAGGATACTTGGTATAATTGATAACAAAGTATTAAAACTTTGGTTTACACGCAGTCGATATCTTGGTGTAATTATTAAACAAAGTATTAAGACCTTGTTACAGTTTAAGTCCCCAATTAGTTGGAATATTTGACTTCGGATATAAGGATAATTTAACGAGGACACTCGCACTTTATATTTATGACTGATGGACTGTTATGAACAAAAACCAGACGGACATATTTAATAATCCAGGACAAAGGACAATTAACCCATGGGAATAAACTAAAATCAACACGTCAAACATCATGATTATGGAAGTTTAAATAAGCATAATTCCTTTATTTTCATATTTAATTGCACTTCTAATTATTGCACTTTTATTTATTGTCATTGTATTTAATTGCACTTTTAATTATCGTACTTTTTAATTATCGCAAGTTTATTTTATCGCACTTTTATTTATCGCAATTTCATTATCGTTATTTACTGTATGCTTTAAATTAAGTATTTTATTTATTTAATATTTTACATTAGGTTTTAACTGCGACTAAAAGTTTTAAAAATCGATAAACCGGTCATTAAACGATAAAAACCCCCCTTTTATAATAATAATATTACTTATATATATATTTTTATTTTTATAAATTAAAACTAATATAGCGTTAAGCTTGTTTAATTTTCCCTGTGGAACAAACCGGACTTACTAAAAACTACACTACTGTACGATTATGTACACTGCCTATAAGTGTTGTAGCAAGGTTTAGGTATATCCATTCTATAAATAAATAAATATCTTGTGTAAAATTGTATCGTATTTAATAGTTTTTCCTAGTAAAATATAAGCTATTTCATATACACCTCGCATAACATCAAGTATTTTTGGCGCCGCTGCTGGGGAAAATTCTGCTTAAACTCCGGAAGCGCAACGCTATATATATATATATATATATATATATATATATATATATATATATATATATATATATATATATATATATATATATATATATATATATATATATATATATAAAAGATTTTTATTAATTTTTAGTTTACTTTTATAAAAATATGTTTTTGTAAAAATACGTTTTATATATTCAAAAATATAAAAAGAAAAACAAAAATTATATATTTTTAAGAGTTTGTTAAATATATAAGTTCTATTAAAGTCTCTTTATCTTTATTTTATAAAAATATAAGTTTTATTTAATTTATATAAATATATTATATAAATATATAAAACAAAAAAATTAAAACAGAATAAAAAAAATTAATAAAACTCGAGGCCCGGTACTGTAGTAGCCCAAGGCCTGGCCCGAAACTCTAGCTCATGCGATCGCATGAGCCCGAAGGAAAAATCTCATGCGATCGCATGAGGGCACCTGACACGCCTGTTTTGACCTAATTCAGCATTAATTACGGAGTATTATTTATTATTATTACTTTAACCCTAATTAGGGTTATATTTTTATATTATTTAGTTTAGTTTATTTTTTATTTGTATTATTTAGTTTAATTAGTTTAATTAAATTATAAAATTAATAGTTTTATAAAATAAATAATATAAAAATAATATTTTTCTAAAAATTGTACTTTTTACAACTTTAAGTATATTTTTATATTTTGTATCTTTTTATTCGTTTTAGCGTAATTTTTGTATTTTTCGCTCGTGGTTAGTTTTAAGCCATAGTTTTTGCCATAGTTATTTTTATTTCTAGATTTTTAAGATTTGCCGTAAAATCCCTTAAGTGCTTTTTCTTTAGACTAAGATCTAGGTGCTTTAGAATTTTGCGACGCCTTTTTAAGTTTTAGTACCTTTTTAAGTTATTGCCCTTTGAGATATAGTAGTTCTTTTAAGCTTTAATATTTTTAGACGCAACTTTTAATTCTTAGTTTTTAGTTCCTTTTTAAGTTTCAACGCGCTACTTTCTTATTTTTATTTTTCGACGCCTATTATTTTTCAATCTTTTATTTTTCGACATTTTTCGACGCGCTCTTTTTCTTTCTTATTTCTCGACATACTAGTTTTAGGACATAGATTTTTATTCTATTTCTTCTCTAAAATTTCTTTAAATTACGAAAATTTATTTTAAGCGGTTAAATTGATAGACATCAAAATTTTCTGGTTCGTAGTAATAGTTGGATTTGTACGTGAACCGGGTTATTGGAGCCAAACAGTACTCAATTATATTGAGACCAAACAAATCCTGCCCCTCTGCTGCATCTTTTGGCTATTCGAAACGTGGGCAAAATCAGAAAAGTCTATTAATTGGATAACTTATATAATTTTTCTTTCTTTTTTATAACTAATAGGATATTCAGTGAATGCACCGAGCAAAACGTTCACCGCCTTTTGTATGTTCACCACCTGTAACTCGATCAAGACATCTAGCAAATATTGTTGCCGTTGATTTTTCTTTAGAATCGTCATCCAGTTAACCAAGTACTCCAATTCAAATTTCCGATAATCCATTTTTTGAACCCGACCTCACAATTGAGAATCCGGAGAATATTTAGGGACAATTCAGAGATCCTGAACCACTAATCTTTCCTCCGGAACCACCAATCATTCAAACAGAGATTGTTGAGGAACCAACCATTAAATCAGAATCCTCTAGTGATTCAGATTCAACAAATTCAATCATGGAAAATCTGGAACCTTTAAGTATGGAAGACCGAATGTTAGCTAAACGCACTGGCCAAGGTCACGCAATTACCCAACCTGACATTAATGCGCCAGACTATGAAATCAAAGGACAAATTCTACACATGGTGACTAATCAATGCCAATTTAGTGGTGCACCGAAGGAAGATCCAAATGAACATCTTCGTACCTTTAATAGGATCTGCACTCTATTTAAAATAAGAGAAGTGGAGGATAAACAGATATATCTCATGTTATTTCCCTGGACTTTAAAGGGAGAAGCCAAAGATTGGTTAGAATCATTACCTGAAGGGGCGATTGATACATGGGACGTTTTAGTTGAAAAATTTCTTAAACAATTCTTTCCGGCATCTAAAGCCGTGAGACTTCAAGGAGAAATTGTTACGTTCACACAGAAGCCAAATGAAACTCTATATGAAGCTTGGACAAGATTTGGAAAGTTATTGAGAGGATGTCCGCAACATGGTTTAGACACTTGTCAAATAGTACAAATATTCTACCAAGGATGCGACATCACTACAAGGAAAGACATAGACTGTAACACCCTGTTTTCCCGTACACGTCTAAATGTACGTACTTAATCAATAGTACGCTTATAACTTACTCGTTATGTGATTAAATGAACTAAAGTGTTAGTTAGGTGTGAGTGCATATATGTATATGTGTATATATATATATATGGGTATATTCGAATGCGTGCGTATACGTGTATATGAATGTGTCGTGATTGGCGTCAAGTCGTGTGAGACTTAAGGTTGAGGTTTAGACTTGCATAGGAAGGGTGGAAGTTGTTGTGTTTGTGTTTGAAACCTTGTATTATGATTTGTTGTCGAAGTGACCAGGAACAGGCGAACGCCGCACCGCGACAAACGGGTCCGCGCCGCGACAAACAAAGCAAATCCAGATCAGAACTTGAGTTAAGAGGGGTCTTTTTTCCTTCTTTATGTCGCGCCGCGGCAAGTCTGCAGTTCAGACTCCGAATTCAGCTCAAATTTAATAGGGTTTAGGGGCAAATTGGGCTTTTTACATGTAGATCTGGTTGGAGCTTTAATATCCACCACTTATCTTCATTTCTTATTTTCTTTTCCAATTTCTTTAACATTTTCCTCCCAAAACATAAAACCCACTAAGATTAATCTTGAGATTTGAAGGTGAAGTTTTGTGAATCGATCCTAGAAGCGAGAATTAAAGTTGTTCATCGTATCTCTAGCTACACGTTCATAGTCTTTGTAAGTCTTAACTCTATGTTTTGAGTTTTATCTAATTTAAGCTAGGGTTTGGTTCATATGGAACTAGTGTGACCCATTTGAGGGTTAAATGGGTGGGTTTTGGGTTGGATTGTTGAAAGGAAACCCTAAAAAGCTATTATCTAGGGTTTGGTCTTGTGATTTGAGATTTGTAAGTGCTAAATGATGATGTTAGTCATTAATGCACGTTTAAAGTGATGAAAGTGTTGTTATTGTGTAAGTTGACTTGATTTGTAAGTCAAAGAATCAAAAGAGCACTAGTTGACCTAATCGGGTGAAATGGTTATGAAATACACCAAGTTTGTGTTAGTTGATGTTGTTAAACCCTAATCACTAGCTTTTAGTGATTTATGACGGGGCATGGCCATTAATGGGCGTTTTGGTGTAGTTGAGTCATTTAATGCAAACGGGTCATTAAATGCTCAAGGGTTGTGGTTAGCATTTAATTCAACTAGTTTGTATGGTAATAAATGCATAATGTAATAGGTACATTACATTGAAGGTTTGCAAGCTCGGTTGGCTTTCACAAGAGACTTGAGGTGAGTGGAATGATTATACATGTGTGTATATAATGTATCTATTTATAGGGCAGGGAAGGGGCCGGGGTATATGTTGTTTATACCACCAAGAGTTAGTGATATATTTCGTTGTACACTAACTATGGATATTTCGTTGTGCAAATCGCCCAAGAGTTAGTGATATATTTCGTTGTACACTAACGATTGCTTGAATGGATATTTCGTTGTCCGCGTCGCCTAGGGGTTAGTGATATATTTCGTTGTACACTAACAGTTGTTATGAACACCGATGGGAAATTCGAAGTACCATTCCCTTGTGTGTTGGTTAACCTTAATTACGCGTTGTATTGTAGTATATTATATCATTCGGGTTATATATATGCTATTGTGATGCTAGCTTGTGATCTTGAAGGGTTTAGTATTATACTTGCGATGGTATGCCATGTAAATTGCTTGTGTGTATGAGGTATTTGTGTAAGTGCTTGCAAGTAGGTGTATTATATATGTATATGTATAACTATTGCATTCACTAAGCGTTAGCTTACCCTCTCGTTGTTTATCTTTTTAGATGCAGGCGCAGTTAAGGGCAAGGGGGTTATCGGACATTAGGTGTCCCGTGATGATGCTTTGTTGGTGCTTTTGGAAGTTGGCCTAGTTTTGGGTAGTTTAGTCCCAAACCATGCTCGGAATGTCATTTGGTTTATAAACTATCAATTGTAGATGGTCAAACTTGTACTACACTTTATTCGTGGCCCTCGTGCCTTTTGTAAACAATTAACTGTCGTGCATTTTGAATAGAACTCGTGAAATGGGTTACATATTTAATTGGCGTGTAATTGTGTTGTATAAATTTTTTTTTTATCGTATGGATTGCGGGTTGGGTTGTTACAAGTGGTATCAGAGCATGGTCTGAGAGATTTAGGTGACTTGAAATAGGCGCCTAGACTTAGACTTTTGTGTTGTAGAATTTTATGCGGGACTTGTAGGACTACGTGTCAGTGCGGGGTTTGATTAGTTCTTTGATGCATAGGTGGACTAACTATGCTATATTATGATGTTACTAATCATGTGATATTGTTTTGAACATCGAGCAAGATGGTTGTGATACGTTTGAGCATGGCATGGCATGTGAGCGTAATAGTGAGTCGCGACCACTATTACGGTTGCAAGTCAAGTCAAGCAAGGATGTGCGACAAGTATTGAGCTAGATGTGGTGTGCGT
This sequence comes from Rutidosis leptorrhynchoides, assembly GCF_046630445.1. Lineage (NCBI taxonomy): Eukaryota > Viridiplantae > Streptophyta > Magnoliopsida > Asterales > Asteraceae > Rutidosis > Rutidosis leptorrhynchoides. Next base: position 378,741,326 of record NC_092338.1, read on the forward strand.
GCATTCATATGCATAGGTATATATATGTGCATGAAATTGTTGACGATATCTAATCCATTTTTAACCTTTAGAATGAAGACGAGAAAGGGAACGAATACGAATGACAATGGTGGTCCCTCTCATGTAGAGGAAGATGAGATGACTACCAAGATCGAGACCGCTTTAGAAAACTATGTTTCGGTTTTCTCACGAAGGGTTAAACAAATATTCGAAGAGTCAGTTTCGGAACAAATTGTTGATATGATTCAAGAACGGATGACTAATGCTTTTAAAGAAGAAGTTGAAAGGAGGTTTCCTAGACCTCAGAATGTGGGAGAGTTGGAGTTTAGCTATAAGAACTTCTTGGCGACTAAGCCTCCTCACTTTCACGGGGATCCCGACCCCATGAAGAGTGCGGCTTGGATTTCCGATGTTGAAGGTTGTTTTCGCACGACCGAGTGCCCACCCGAGAAGAAGACTAGACTTGCTACTAGTTTGTTGAGGGGTCATGCTAAAGATTGGCTCGATGGTAAAATTGATATGGTGGGTGATGCGGCTTTTGTAGGGTTATCTTGGGCGGATTTCAAGAAAGAGTTTTTCCTTGAATATCGTACGCAAGCGGATCTTTCCAAATTGCGCAACGAGTTAAGGAACATGCGTCAAGGGTCTTTGGACCTAAACACTCTCAAAACCAACTTTCTCGCTAAGGCGCGTTTTTGCCCCGAGTATGTGGGGAATGATCAATTGTTAATGGAAGACTTTCATGCGACCCTTAGAGACGATTTGAAGGGTAAAATTAGTATTGGTCAAGTTGAGACTTTTGCTAAGCTTTTGGCGGTGGCGAAAGGGTTTGAAGCGCAAGCTCCGAGTCCAGTTAGTTATGCGCCGAGTAAAATAAAAGTTTGAAGCTTCTAATTTTTCGAACAAGAAGAGTAGGGGAGCATCCGAAAGTGTTGGTAGTGTAAAGAAAGGTGCCTCTAGTGTTCACGTGACCACATGTTACAATTGTGGGCAAAAAGGTCACTACTCTCGTGATTGCCCAAAACCGCGTACTAATGTGATCACATGTTTTAATTGTCAACAAGAAGGGCACCGAAAGTCGGAGTGTCCCGAACTCCGAAATGATCAAGTTAAAAGAATGGAGAAGGCGGCGGGGTCGGCTAGGGGACGTAATTATTTGATGACTAATGACGAAGCCAAGCAATCCAATGAAGTCGTTTCAGGTACTTTCATGGTTAACTCTAATCCGGCAAGGATTCTATTTGATAGCGGTGCAAATTTATCGTTTGTGTCTCCAAAATTTGTGCCTAAACTTAATAAACCGTTAGCTAAGTTAAGTCATTCGGTAGAAGTCGAAATAGCGGATGGCAAGACGGTGCTAGTGGTTGATGTGTGTAAGAATTGTAATGTTGTGTTTGGTTCCGAGAACTTTAATATTGATCTCATTCCGATGACATTGGGTGATTTTGATATCGTGGTTGGTATGGATTGGCTCGATCGTAATAGAGCCGATATTGCGTGCCATGAGAAATCTATTCATGTGAAGACCCCTAGTGGGGGAGAGTTAATTATTCATGGTGATAAACGAAGGAGACCGGTGCCGATATGCACTTTTGCACGCGCACGTCGTTTCCTTGATTGTGGTGGCATGGCTTTTCTTGCCCATGTTGTTGATACTCGTGATGAGCCACCACCCATTCGTGAAATTCTGGTGGCAAGTGACTTTAAAGATGTTTTTCCGGATGAGTTGCCGGGTGTTCCGGCGGAAAGACAAGTCGAATTTCGCATTGAGTTGGTTCCGGGAGCTACTCCCATTGCTAAAACTCCGTATCGTTTAGCACCGACGGAAATGCAAGAATTGTTGAATCAAATTCAAGAGTTACTTGAGAAGGGTTTTATTCGACCGAGTGCTTCGCCATGGGGTGCTCCGGTCTTGTTCGTGAAGAAGAAAGATGGTAGTATGCGTATGTGCATCGACTATCGGGAGTTAAATAAAGTGACGATCAAAAATCGTTATCCGTTGCCTAGGATTGACGATTTATTCGACCAACTTCAGGGCGCTACGTACTTCTCTAAAATTGACCTACGGTCCAGCTATCACCAAATGCGGGTCCGTGAGGAAGATATCGAGAAAATGGCCTTTCGTACACGTTATGGGCATTTTGAATTTGTGGTTATGCCTTTTGGTCTTACGAATGCACCGACGGCATTCATGGATCTTATGAACCGAGTGTGCCAACCTATGTTGGACAAGTCGGTAATCGTGTTCATTGACGATATTCTTGTCTATTCTAAGAGCATGACGGAGCATGAACACCACTTGCGTGAAGTATTGAAGACGTTGAGAAGAGAGAAATTGTATGCAAAATTCTCAAAATGTGAATTTTGGCTAAGGGAGGTTCAATTCCTTGGCCATATTGTGAACAAGAATGGTATTCAAGTGGATCCGGGGAAGATAGAGACGGTAAAGGATTGGGGATGACCGACTACGCCTACGGAAATCCGAAGTTTTCTCGGATTGGCCGGTTATTATCGTCGGTTTATCCAAAACTTTTCTAAGATTGTTTCTCCATTGACAAAATTGACGAGGAAGAACACGAGTTTTAATTGGGGGAACGAGCAAGAAATCATTTTCCAATTATTGAAAGAGAAATTGTGTCAAGCTCCGATCTTAGTATTGCCGGAAGGTGTAGATGATATGACGGTCTATTGTGATGCTTCTTTGAATGGGCTCGGGTGTGTTCTAATGCAACGAGGTAAAGTCATTGCTTACGCCTCTCGCCAATTAAAGGAACATGAAAAGAGATACCCGACTCATGATCTCGAATTAGCGGCGGTGGTCCATGCTTTGAAAATTTGGCGCCATTACTTGTATGGTGTCAAGTGTACGATTTATTCGGACCACAAGAGTTTGAAACATCTTTTTGATCAACGGGATTTGAATTATCGTCAACGTAGATGGATGGATGTGGTGAAGGACTATGATTGTGAGATACTCTATCATCCGGGCAAAGCGAATGTTGTTGCGGATGCGTTAAGCCGAAAGAGTCACCACCCGGCGTTACGATTGGGATTGTTACGTATGATTATTACTAACGATTTTCTTGAAAAACTTGGTGAAGTTCAAATAGAGGCTTACGTTCACAACAAGCATGATGAACGAATCGTGGGGCAATCGAAATTCATTACGATGGGTTCGCGCGGGTTGTTATCTTTTCAAGGAAGAGTATGGGTGCCAAAGATGGGTGACTTCCGAAAGGTGCTTCTTGATGAAGCGCATAAGTCTAAATATTCTATTCATTCGGGTGCGACGAAAATGTATGTTGATTTGAAGAAAGATTATTGGTGGCCAGGCATGAAACGCGACGTTGTTAAGTATGTGGAGTAATGCGTCTCGTGTTTGCAAGTTAAAGCCGAGCACCAAAAGCCGTATGGTAAGTTGCAACCGCTAGAAATTCCGATGTGGAAGTGGGAGCATATTACCATGGATTTTATTACCAAGTTGCCGAAAACGGCAAGAACCCAATTTGATACTATTTGGGTGATTGTCGATAGATTGACGAAGAGTGCGTTGTTTCTTCCTATTAAAGAAGCAATATCGTCGGAGGCACTCGCGAAGATGTTCATTAAAGAAGTGATATCGAGACATGGCGTTCCCGCGTCTATTGTTTCGGATCGGGACACGCGTTTTACTTCTCGATTTTGGAAGAAGTTTCATGAAGACATGGGTACGAGGGTGAATATGAGTACGGTGTATCATCCTCAATTGGATGGTCAAACCGAATGTACGAATCAAACTTTGGAGGATATGTTACGTGCGTGTATCATTGACTTCGGTGGTAGTTGGGATGAACATTTACCTTTGGTGGTATTCTCGTACAATAATAGTTTTCACTCTAGTATTGGAATGCCACCATATGAGATGTTGTATGGAAGGAGGTGTCGAACCCCGATTTGTTGGGGTGAAGTGGGTCAAAGGGAAGTCGGGAGTACCGACTTGGTATTGGAGACAAATAGCAAAATCGATGTGATTCGGGCTCGTTTAAAGGCGGCGCAAGATAGACAAAAGTCTTACGTCGATAAACGTAGGCGACCGATCGAATTTGAAGAAGGCGATATGGTGATGCTTAAGGTTTCGCCATGGAAGGGTATTATTCGGTTTCGAAAATGGGGAAAGTTAGCTCCTCGGTTTATTGGGCCGTTTAAGATTTTAGCTCGTGTTGGTGAAGTTGCTTATCGGTTGGAATTACCCGAAGAGCTTGCGGGGATCCATAATACATTTCATGTTTCCCATCTCCGCAAGTGTCTTGCGGATGATTCTTCATGGATGCCACTAGATGAGATCGAGTTAAACAACAAGTTGGAGTATGTCGAAGAGCCAATTGCTATACTTGATGAAAAGGTGAAAATGTTGCATAACAAAGAGGTGAGGACTTTTAAAGTCCAATGGCGTCATAGTAAAGGTTCCGAGTTTACTTGGGAGCCTGAAGAATTTGTGTTGGATTATCTTCCCTCGTGTCATGCGTCTTGGATCGCGAGGACGCGCTCCGATTTAAGTAGGGGAGAGTTGTAACACCCTGTTTTCCCGTGCACGTCTAAAGGTACGTACTTAATCAATAGTACGCTTATAACTTACTCGTCATGTGATTAAATGAACTAAAGTGTTAGTTAGGTGTGAGTGCATATATGTATATGTATATATATATATATATATATATATATATATATATATATATATATATATATATATATATATATATATATATATATATATATATATATATATATATATATATATATATATATATGGGTATATTCGAATGCGTGCGTATACGTGTATATGAATGTGTCGTGATTGGCGTCAAGTCGTGTGAGACTTAAGGTTGAGGTTTAGACGTGCATAGGAAGGGTGGAAGTTGTTGTGTTTGTGTTTGAAACCTTGTATTATGATTTGTTGTCGAAGTGACCAGGAACAGGCGAACGCCGCGCCTCGACAAACAGGTCCGCGCAGCAACAAACAAAGCAAATCCAGATCAGAACTTGAGTTAAGAGGGGTCTTTTTTCCTTCTTTATGTCGCACCGCGACAAAGCTGCCGCGCCGCGGCAAGTCTGCAGTTTAGACTCCGAATTCAGCTCAAATTTAATAGGGTTTAGGGGCAAATTGGTCTTTTTACATGTAGATCTGGTTGGAGCTTTAATATCCACCACTTATCTTCATTTCTTATTTTCTTTTCCAATTTCTTTCACATTTTCATCCCAAAACATAAAACCCACTAAGATTAATCTTGAGATTTGAAGGTGAAGTTTTGTGAATCGATCCTAGAAGCGAGAATTAAAGTTGTTCATCGTATCTCTAGCTACACGTTCATGGTCTTGGTAAGTCTTAACTCTATGTTTTGAGTTTTATCTAATTTAAGCTAGGGTTTGGTTCATATGGAACTAGTGTGACCCATTTGAGGGTTAAATGGGTGGGTTTTGGGTTGGATTGTTGAAAGGAAACCCTAAAAAGCTATTATCTAGGGTTTGGTCTTGTGATTTGAGATTTGTAAGTGCTAAATGATGATGTTAGTCATTAATGCACTTTTAAAGTGATGAAAGTGTTGTTATTGTGTAAGTTGACTTGATTTGTAAGTCAAAGAGTCAAAAGAGTACTAGTTGACCTAATCGGGTGAAATGGTTATGAAATACACCAAGTTTGTGTTAGTTGATGTTGTTAAACCCTAATCACTAGCTTTTAGTGATTTATGACAGGGCATGGCCATTAATGGGCATTTTGGTGTAGTTGAGTCATTTAATGCAAACGGGTCATTAAATGCTCAAGGGTTGTGGTTGGCATTTAATTCAACTAGTTTGTATGGTAATAAATGCATAATGTAATAGGTACATTACATTGAAGGTTTGCAAGCTCGGTTGGCTTTCACAAGAGACTTGAGGTGAGTGGAATGATTATACATGTGTGTATATAATGTATCTATTTGTAGGGCGGGGAAGGGGCCGGGGTATATGTTGTTTATACCACCAAGTGTTAGTGATATATTTCGTTGTACACTAACTATGGATATTTCATTGTCCAAATCGCCCAAGAGTTAGTGATATATTTCGTTGTACACTAACGATTGCTTGAACGGATATTTCGTTGTCCGCGTCGCCTAGGAGTTAGTGATATATTTCGTTGTACACTAACGGTTGTTATGAACACCGATGGGAAATTCGAAGTACCATTCCCTTGTGTGTTGGTTAAATTTAATTACGCGTTGTATTGTAGTATATTATATCATTCGGGTTATATATATGCTATTGTGATGCTAGCTTGTGATCTTGAAGGGTTTAGTGTTATATTTGCGATGGTATGCCATGTAAATTGCTTGTGTGTATGAGGTATTTGTGTAAGTTCTTGCAAGTAGGTGTATTATATATGTATATGTATAACTATTGCATTCACTAAGCGTTAGCTTACCCTCTCGTTGTTTATCTTTTTAGATGCAGGCGCAGTTAAGGGCAATGGGGTTATCGGACATTAGGTGTCCCGTGATGATGCTTTGTTGGTACTTTTAGAAGTTGGCCTAGTTTTGGGTAGTTTAGTCCCAAACCATGCTCGGAATGTCGTTTGGTTTATAAACTATCAATTGTAGATGGTCAAACTTGTACTACACTTTATTCGTGGCCCTCGTGCCTTTTGTAAACAATTAACTGTCGTGCATTTTGAATAGAACTCGCGAAATGGGTTACATATTTAATTGGCGTGTAATTGTGTTGTATAAAAAAAAAAAAAATTTATCGTATGGATTGCGGGTTGGGTTGTTACATAGACATAGCAGCTGGTGGTTCCATTATGAAGAAAACAGCAACTGATGCTTACAAAATTATTGATAACACTGCTTCCCACTCACATGAGTGGCACCATGAAAAAGATATCGTTAGATCATCTAAAGCAGCTAGAGCCGATTCTAGCCATGACTTAGATTCCATTTTCGCACAGATAGATGCTGTCGAGAGACGAATGGAAAAGATGACTAAAGATATTCACTCAATACGAATTAGTTATGAGCAGTGTGGAGGACCACATTTGACAAAAGATTGTCTCAGTATTGAACTAACAATGGAACAAAGAGAGAATGTTTCATATCTAAACCAAAGGCCTGGAAATAATTATCAGAATAATTATCAACCGCCAAGACCAATCTACAATTAAAGCCAGAATTATAACCAAAATGTTCCATACAACAACCAACAAGGTCCTAGTAATCAACAAGTATCCAATAATACTTACAATCAGCAAAGACCTAATTTTCAAAACAAACCACCACAAACCGATGATAAAAAGCCAAATTTAGAAGATATGATGTCGAAACTAGTTGATTCTCAAACTCAATTTTTCACATCTCAGAAGCAAACCAATGAACAAAATGCTCAAGCATTTAGAAATCAACAAGCTTCTATTCAAAATCGGGAACAAGAAGTAAGTAACCTAGCAAGGTTAATAGGTTAAAGAAAACCGGTAAGTCTACCTAGTGATACAAATGCTAACCTCCAGAATGAAACAGCTAAAGCTATTACCACAAGAAGTGGTATTACACTTAAACCACCTGAAATACCTGTAATTTCTAATGAAGCTATTCCTACTCCACAAGAACCACAACCTGAGCAAGATAAGGAAAAAGAACCGGTAGTTGAAAAGGTTAATGAAGATATCACAGTTAAGGCTAAACCTTATGTTAAACCATACCAACCACCACTTCCTTACCCGAGTAAAATGAGAAAAGAGTGACTTGAAGCCGAGCAATTCAAATTCTTGGATATGTTTAAACAGATAAACGTAAATCTTCCTTTCATTGATGTAATTTCAGGAATGCCTAGATATGCTAAATTTCTGAAAGATCTAATCTCAAATAGAAAGAAAATGGAAGAGCTCTCGGCTGTTACTATGAATGGTAATTGTTCTGCAGTGTTGTTGAATAAGATACCAGAAAAATTATCAGATCCAGGAAGTTTTACAATTCCATGTTTTCTGGGTAGTCTTAGTTCAATAGAAGCATTGGCAGACTTAGGTGCTAGTATAAATCTAATGCCGTATCCACTATACGCTAAACTAGACCTTGGAGAATTGAAACCAACACGAATAAGCATACAACTAGCCGATCGATCAATAAAATATCCTAGAGGGATAATGGAGAACATGCTAGTTAAAGTTGGTACTTTAGTATTTCTGGTAGATTTTGTTGTTCTGGATATGGAAGAAGATTCTCAAGTTCCTCTCATATTAGGAAGACCATTCTTAAACACGGCTAAAGCAATAATAGACGTGTTTGGTAAGAAACTGACCCTAAGTATATAGGGCGAGAGTGTTACCTTTTCAGTTGATAGAGCAATGCAACAACCGCAATCTGCAGATGATACATGTTATTATATTCAAACTATAGAATCTCATGCATAATTGTTAGAAGAATTTTCAGAATTACAAGGAACAGGAGAATGTTCTTTAGGAGAAGGAACTGAACCAATTGATGAAACTGAAATGTTAGCTACACTTATGGCTAATGGATATGAACCAACAACAGAAGAAATTCAAATGCTAAAAGAAGAAGACAGATATCGATATAAATCATCGATAGAAGAACCACCAACATTAGAGTTAAAGCCACTTCCAAACCATTTGGAATACGCTTATTTACATGGTGAATCTGAATTACCTGTAATAATATCGTCTTCTCTTACTGAAAATGAAAAATCACAACTCATTTCTGTGTTAAAAGCTCATAAAACAGCTATTGCATGGAAGATTCATGATATTAAAGGAATAAGTCCTTCGTATTGCACACATAAAAACCTTATGGAAGAAGGTCATAAAATGTATGTGCAACGCCAAAGAAGACTAAATCCTAATATGCAAGATGTTGTTATGAAAGAAATTATTAAACTGCTTGATGCAGGTTTAATTTATCCAATCTCTGATAGTCCATGGGTAAGCCAAGTTCAATGTGTGCCTAAGAAGGGTGGCATGACTGTCATTACAAATGAGAAAAATGAGCTTATTCCTACTAGGACTGTAATTGGATGGCGTGTATGTATTGATTATAGAAAATTAAATGACGCCACTAGAAAAGATCACTTTCCCTTACGTTTTATTGATCAAATGTTGGAAAGATTAGCCGAAAAATGTTACTATTGTTTTCTTGATGGTTTTTCCTGATATTTTCAAATTCCAATAGCACCCGAGGACCAAGAGAAAACCACATTCATGTGCCCTTATGGTACTTTTTCTTACAAACGCATGCCATTTGGACTTTGCAACGCCCCTGCAACCTTTCAAAGGTGCATGATGGCAATTTTTCACGACATGATAGAAGAATGCATGGAAGTTTTCATGGATGACTTTTCAGTCTTCGGTGATACATTTGAAACATGTCTAGTTAATCTTGAACGAATGCATATTAGATGCGGACAATCAAATCTAGTTCTTAATTGGGAGAAATGCCATTTCATGGTTAAAGAAGGCATCGTTCTTAGACATAAAATCTCAAAGGAAGGAATTGAAGTGGATAGAGCTAAAGTAGATGTAATTGCTAAATTTCCACATCCCACCAATGTTAGAGGAGTTAGGAGTTTTCTAGGGCATGCCGGTTTTTACCGACGTTTCATAAAAGATTTTTCTAAAATTGCCACTCCTATGAATAAACTCCTAGAAAAGGATGCTCCATTCATCTTTTCAGATGAATGTATCAAATATTTTAATATACTTAAAGAAAAACTCACTAATGCGCCGATTATGATAACTCCAAATTGGAATCTACCGTTTGAACTAATGTGTGATGCAAGTGATTTTGCAATGGGAGCCGTTTTAGGACAAAGGATTGAAAAACGATTTCAACCTATTTATTATGCTAGTAAGACATTACAAGGAGCACAAACAAATTACACAACTACTGAAAAAGAACTCCTTGCTATTGTCTTTGCTTTTGACAAATTTCGTTCATATCTCGTTCTAGCTAAAACGGTGGTCTATACCGACCATTCTGCTCTTAGATACCTATTTTCGAAACAAGATGCTAAACCAAGATTAATCCGTTGGATCTTACTCTTACAAGAGTTCGATATTGAAATCCGAGATAAAAGAGGAGCAGAAAATCTCGCCGCTGATCATCTTTCTCGTCTTGAAAATCCTGAATTAGAAGTTCTAAATGAATCGGCCATACAAGACAACTTTCCTGATGAATATCTATTGAAGATAGATTATAATGAAATTCCATGGTTTGCAGACTATGCAAACGACTTAGTATGTGGATTCCTTGAAAAAGGATTATCGTACCAAAAACGAAAGAAATTCTTTAGTGATATAAAACACTATTTCTGGGAAGATCCACATTTGTTTAAAAGTTGTCCCGATGAAATAATATGCCGATGTGTATTCGGAGATGAAGCTAGTAAAATCTTAAACCATTGTCACACAGGACCAACAGGAGGGCATTATGGGCCTTAACTAACAGCAAGAAAAGTCTTCGATGCTGGATTCTATTGGCCTACAATTTTCAAAGATGCACACCTTCTTTGCAAATCCTGTGATGCTTGTCAAAGGGCCGAAAAAATAAGTCAACGTGATGAAATGCCACAAAATGTCATTCAAGTATGTGAAGTATTTGACATTTGGGGTATTGACTTTATGGGTCCATTTCCAAAATCTCATAATAATCTATATATTCTCATTTTCATTGATTATGTATCTAAATGGGCGGAAGCACAAGCTCTCTCGACTAACGATGCACGAGTTGTAGTCAACTTTTTAAAAAGTCTTTTTGCAAGGTTCGGAACACTGAAAGCTTTAATAAGTGATCGGGGTACTCATTTTTGTAATAATCAACTTGAGAAAGTTCTCAAAAGATATGGAGTAACTCATAAAATCTCCACTGCTTATCATCCACAAACAAGTGGACAAGTTGAAAATACCAACCGAGCTTTAAAACGTATTCTAGAGAAAATTGTAGGATCAAATCCGAAGGAATGGTCCATGAAATTGGAGGATGCACTCTGGGCTTTTAGAACAGCCTACAAAACTCCAATTGGAACCACACCTTTCAGACTCGTCTACGGAAAAGCATGTCATCTTCCAGTAGAAATTGAACATAAAGCATTTTGGGCTTTGAAGACATGTAATCTTGATTTACATGAAGCTGGACGTCTACGGTTAAGTCAACTAAACGAATTAGAAGAATTAAGAGATGAAGCATACGAAAATTCGTTGATCTATAAGGAAAGAATGAAGAAATGCCATGATAAAAGAATCAGAAGTTCAAAACAATTTAAAGAAGGAGACAGAGTTCTTCTTTTCAATTCACGATTCAAGCTATTTCCTGGAAAATTGAAATCAAGATGGTCTGGACCATTCATAGTCAAAAGAGTTTTCCCATACGGAACAGTAGAATTAATAAATTCAAATGGGATTGAACTTAAGGTTAATGGTCACAGAATTAAACATTACATAGATAGTCCAATGGAAGTTGAAGATGAAGTTAATCACAATTTCGACACCACATCTAACTAAGTGTGGGGAGGTTCGAATCTTTTTAGGGTAATATGTATTTCTGTTAGAGTTAGATTTTCAGTTCTCGTGTAGTTCTCGAAAATGGAACCCGAATGGTCTTTCCCTAGCAGACCCTAAAGAACTAGTCTTCTCCCCCCATTCTGAATTTTTTTTTTAGGTTTTACGAGATGAAGACTTCCTGTGAATTAAACCATGGTCTAATGCTACACGCTTTGATCACTAAACGTAATAATGACACCCTTCCAAGTGAAATAGTATCATTAATCAGAGGTAAATTGGATGGAGTAAGAAAAGAATCCAGATGCGAAAATAATAAGTTACAATTTGGTAAAGGAAAATCAAAATCCGCAGCGAAAAGAAGAGCACGACACCTTGAAAGATGTCACAAATGCGGAAAATGGTCACACGAAGGAAAATGCTCGACGAATCAGACATATTCCAATACCGAATTTGTTACTTTATGCAGAGACGGACCATTCATATGTTTAGAAGAAAAAACGTTGAATGCTCGAGGATACGCCTATGTAGCCATGGAAAACCAATTAGTCCGACTATCTTATGAGTGGGCTAGAGCATATCACTAAGAATACTATCTCACAGGTAAGTATGTACAGTTTTATTTTTATTTTTTTTTTATTTTTAACCTTTTGATAATAAACGCTAATTTGTTCGCTATAAAGTATTAAATTGGTATTCGATAAAATTAGGTCTTGCGACCGAAATTGTTGATATCATACAAAAATTTACTACATCACTGCGAAATTTACCGTTTATTCTTAAGGTATAAATATCTTTAATCAATCAACCAAAATATTTCAAAAATTCGTCATGAGTTAAATTAGATCGTTGAACCGAAATTACTTTACTGAAAAGAGGGGCGTATATTTTTGATAATATTTGATTGATTAAAGTGGGATAAAAGACCAAAAAGATTTTTATTTTATTTTTACCATGTTTTTAAAATTAATATTAAAATAATATTGTAAAATTTTTAAATCAATATATTTAAAATTGTAAATATTTGAAAAATTAATATTTTTAATATAAGTTTGTATATATAAAAACAAAAATATAATATAAGTTTAGTGTGAATTTTTAAATTTTATTAATATGAATTTTTAATTTTATGCATCTTAAATTTAAGTTTGGTGTGAATTTAAAAACAAAAATTTACTTTATTTTGCTAAGTTAAAAATATGATTTTTAAAATTCGTCGTGAGTTGAAGACTAGGTCTTTAAACCGAAATTGCTTTACCCGAGGGAGGGACGAGAACTTTTATTATCATTATTTTTAATCTTATTGAATTAAAGTATGCCAAAAACATTAAAAAACCCAAAAATCTTTGCTTTTAAAATCGCGCTTAAAAATGACAAATTTTAAAATTTTTGTAGAGGGACGGACTAGGACAACGATCCGAAACACCCTCGCTCCTAAAGGAAAACAAAATTTTTAGAATTTAATTAATTAAATGTTTTAAACAGTTATAAGGTTTTATATTTAAAAAAAAACGCCAATATGTTTGGAAACTTTGGTAAAATTTAATTATTTTTCTACGCTAATCACCCTCAATAATTTAAATTGTTACTGATTTCTTTTAAATGAGGGCATTGCAAGATCTTGAGTGTGGGAAGGGGTTAAATTCTTTCGGATTTTTAAAATTTTTAATTTATACACTTGGTTACCATTAAAAATACTAGTAACGCAGTAGTTGTATTAGAATCTAGTGCTCTCTGATAATAAAAAAAAGCCCTAGTCTTATATACTGACTACCCAATTCTAGTAAAATTTTTCAAAATTTTCAATTAAATGAATTCAAATTCATGTTTATACATATTTATGAACGATAAAACTAGGTGTTAACACCGAAATTATTGTTACCTCGAAAAGGACATAAATTGAGAAACAACCCAAAATGTTAGAATTCATTTAAAATAGAATAGAGGACAATAAAAAGGCAAATAAAAGAAAATAAAAGCCAAGTGTGGGAAAATTTACCAAGTTATTTAAAACATAAGTCACATATTTTTGTAACAAATAAATGAAGATACTTTTGCTTTGGACTAAACTAAACAGTTTTACCCGATTTACTGTAATATATTTAAAAGAAAGATGGATCTGCACGATGAATCAATTCCATCATTAAAAGGAAGTAAAGTCTTCCGAAAAAGACGCGCGCTTCTTGATTTAGGTCATGAAGTTGTCGTCCAGACCAGCTGTAGGTTGACGAAAAATCTAGAAAAGTCATCTCTAAAATCAGCAGGAAATCCACGGACCTCAGCATCAAACAGGGTTGCCAAGTGGTCAGACTTATCCTAACCATGAGAGAATCTGTCCCGTAAAATGGGGAGGACGCCGTGCAAATTAGCTGGATAAGACTAATGAATCAGATCCCCAGAAAAGGATAATCTCCTTAAAGATCAAAAATCAGGTTTTAAGCCTGATATTACTCAATCCTAGAGATTGACCTTAAAGATTGAGAATTACAAACTCATGTAATTCGATGATATCTAAACTCGAGCTTGAACGAGAAAATATTTTGATCAAAATTACAAACCGATTTGTTTTCTGAAAACCCATTTTCAATGCGTTCATTACCATTGAACGTAAAATCTTAGGAATTCACCTGGAATTCATTAGGTCACCTGAACCAAATCGGGTGTCAACCGTAAGAACGGTGGTTGCATAGCATGGTCAAAGACAGGACCTTGTGCCAGACCAAAAAATTATAAGGGTGAGCTTTACTATTGCTCCTACCAAGGATAGTAATTGCATCCGATACGTTATAGACCATAATTAAAAGCATGTCAGGGGACAATGCCTTAACAGTTGCTTGTTCAACGCTTTCCTTTACAACCGGACGGTAGTTTATCGAAAGGTAATATACGGAGCAAGTATACTAGACGTGTTGCTTTCCCAATACAAGGTTAACAAGTGGGTGACACAAAACCCTAAGTTTTGAGCTAAAAATTTCAAATATGAAACCCACCAAACCCACAAAAAGAATTTGCAAACACAGGTGAATGGTTATCCCGGAAAACTTATCTAGGGTAAAAGCTAGATTTAATTTTCAAAAGATCAAATGTTTTCATAAAGATCCAATTTTCTTAATGGATCTAAATTTTTATAGTCATGTGGGACTGTAAACCATAACGTTACTACCATTGTTCATACCGCCATATAGAAATCACTGATGTACAAAGTGTGAAGAATAAAGAAGTGATTCTAGTATATTTCAAGACTATATTGCTTGAGGATAAGCAATGCTCAAGTGTGGGAATATTTGATAATGCTAAAAACGAACATATATTTCATAGCATTATCCCTCAAGAAAGACAAGATTTTAGTTGCAACTGTTCTATTTACAAGTGATATTCGTTTAAATAATAAAAGGTGAAGACAAAAGACAGATTTGACGAATTGAAGACGCAAACGACCAAAAAGCTCAAAAGTACAAAATACAATCAAAGTGGTTCCAATTATTGATAAGATTCGTCTCAAAATTACAAGAGTACAAGAAGCAAAACGCAAAGTACAAGATATTAAATTATACGCAAGGACGTTCGAAAATCCGGAACCGGGACCAAAGTCAACTCTCAACGCTCGACGCAACGGACTAAAAATTACAAGTCAACTATGCACATGAATATAATATAATATATAATTAATTCTTAAAATTAATATATATATATATTATATTATATTATAAAAACCGTCGGCAGAAAAAACAAAGACATGTGAGCCTCCCCAGCTGGCCCTGCGATTGCATGGCCTTGAAGAGCAAAACTCATGCGATCGCATGAGCCCCTGTAGCAGCTGACATGCCTATAAAAATCGCGTTTTTGGTGAACATCAAACACATCTTTTTCTTCATTCATCAACGTAAACATATATATATATATATATATATATATATATATATATATATATATGTATATATATATATATATATATATATATATATATATTATAATTTTAATTTTAATTTTAATTTTAATTTTAATTCTAATAATAAGGGTATGTTAGCGAATGTTGTAAGGGTGTAAGTCAAAATTCTGTCCGTGTAACGCTACGCTATTTTTAATCATTGTAAGTTATGTTCAACCTTTTTAATTTAATGTCTCGTAGCTAAGTTATTATTATGCTTATTTAATACCGAAGTAATCATGATGTTAGACTAAAAATATTTAAATTTGGGTAATTGGGCTTTGTACCATAATTGGGGTTTGGACAAAAGAACGACACTTGTGGAAATTAGACCATGGGCTATTAATGGGCTTTATATTTGTTTAACTAAATGATAGTTTGTTAATTTTAATATAAAGATTTACAATTGGACGTCCCTATAAATACACTCGATCGGACACGATGGGCGGGATATTTATATGTACGAATAATCGTTCATTTAACCGGACACGGGAATGGATTAATAGTCTATGGAATTATTAAAACAGGGGTGAAATTATGTACAAGGACACTTGGCATAATTGATAACAAAGTATTAAAACCTTGGGTTACACGCAGTCGATATCCTGGTGTAATTATTAAACAAAGTATTAAGACCTTGTTACAGTTTAAGTCCCCAATTAGTTGGAATATTTGACTTCGGATATAAGGATAATTTGACGAGGACACTCGCACTTTATATTTATGACTGATGGACTGTTATGGACAAAAACCAGACGGACATATTAAATAATCCAGGATAAAGGACAATTAACCCATGGGAAGAAACTAAAATCAACACGTCAAACATCATGATTATGGAAGTTTAAATAAGCATAATTCCTTTATTTTCATATTTAATTGCACTTCTAATTATTGCACTTTTATTTATTGTCATTGTATTTAATTGCACTTTTAATTATCGTACTTTTTAATTATCGCAAGTTTATTTTATCGCACTTTTATTTATCGCAATTTCATTATCGTTATTTACTTTACGCTTTAAATTAAGTCTTTTATTTATTTAATATTTTACATTAGGTTTTAACTGCGACTAAAAGTTTTAAAAATCGACAAACCGGTCATTAAACGGTAAAAACCCCCCTTTTTATAATAATAATATTACTTATATATATATTTGAATTTTTATAAATTAAAACTAATATAGCGTTAAGCTTGTTTAATTTTCCCTGTGGAATGAACCGGACTTACTAAAAACTACACTACTGTACGATTAGGTACACTGCCTATAAGTGTTGTAGCAAGGTTTAGGTATATCCATTCTATAAATAAATAAATATCTTGTGTAAAATTGTATCGTATTTAATAGTTTTTCCTAGTAAAATATAAGCTATTTCATATACACCTCGCATAACATTAGAGACCCAAGAAGCTTTGTTAATATCCCCTACTGTGTTGGTTTTTATTTTTCTAAAATGGTGGAAGGAATACAGGAAGGGGGGATTATAGGAGGAGGTATTTTTGTTACTCTCATTGGAGAGTATTTGGGTGTAGATAGGGACCAAGGGGGTCCACTTTTAGAATGTAGGGAACAGGTTGAGCCTTTAAGATTGAAGGTCTATCAGGGTGCTAAGGTATTAAAGAGCAGACGTAACCAGCCAGTACCCTATGAAGGTAGTCATCCTCAGGTAGAGATAGTTTCAGATGAGGAAATGGAGGAAGCGGATGACATTAGGGATGTCATTAGGGAGGCTATGACTGACGTCTACCAGTGTGTAGATGAGGTAGATATGACAAACGCGGAGAGATTTCATCGGATGGAGCAGTGGCAAGCCCGAAATGATTACGAGCATTCCAGGCAACGACAGCATGATAGATGGGACTATCATCAGCATCAGATTATGAGCCGGCTGTCACCTCAGGATCACTACGTTTCGACCCGACCCGCTTACTATCCTCCACACCAGCCCGAGATGAGACCACCATATACTTCCTATGACCCTAACCAGGCCTACCAGTACACCTATCACCAACCATGGAACCCGGACGACGACATGAACTGGAACCCCTATCCAGATTGATATAGTTCCTGTTGGTGATTTCTATGATTTTTATCTTTTTATTATTTTTATTTATTTATGTTTAAACATATGATATTGTGATACATTAATGTATTGTTTAATATTTTTATTATTTGGTACTAATATTTCATATTTGATTTGAAAGTGGGATTTTAAGTCCCATTTCAAATTACCGTGCATGTTTATATTTGTATGTATGTATATTGTCAATTGTACACAACAGGTTAAAACAGCGCATTTTCAAAGACTGGCATTAAGTTCAGCAAAAGCTAGTACTTTTTAACGACAAAACGAAAAACAAATGTAATGTAACAACAAGACGAAATGAACAAATGAAGTGCACCATTTATTATTCAACAAACAAACGCCAATATGTTTGAAAACTTTGGTAAAATTTAATCATTTTTCTACGCTAATCACCCTCAATAATTTAAATTGTTACTGATTTCTTGCAAATGAGGGCATTGCAAGATCTTAAGTGTAGGAAGGGGTTAAATTCTTTCGGATTTTTAAAATTTTTTTGACTTATACACTTGGTTACCATTAAAAATACTAGTAACACAGTAGTTGTATTAGAATCTAGTGCTCTCTGATAATAAAGAACAGCCCTAGTCTTATATACTGACTACCCAATTCTAGTAAAATTTTTCAAAATTTTTAATTAAATGAATTCAAATTCATGTTTATACATATTTATGAACGATAAAACTAGGTGTTAACACTGAAATTATTGTTACCTCGAAAAGGACATAAATTGAGAAACAACCCAAAATGTTAGAATTCATTTAAAATGGAATAGAGGACAATAAAAAGGCAATGAAAGGAAAATAAAAGCCAAGTGTGGGAAAAATTTACCAAGTTCTTTAAAACATATATCACATATTTTGTACAAAGATACTTTTGTTTTGGACAAAATTAACCATTTTACCCGGAAAACTGTAATATATTTGAAAGAAAGATGGATCTACACGATGAATCAATTCCATCATTAAAAGGAAGTAAAGTCTTCCGAAAAAGACACGCGCTTCTTGATTTAGGTCATGAAGTTGTCATCCAGACCAGCTGTAGGTTGACGAAAAATCTTGAAAAGTCATCACTAAAATCAGCAGGAAATTCACGGACCTCAGCATCAAAGAGGGTCGCCAAGTGGTCAGACTTATCCTAACCATGAGAAGGATCAGTCTCGTAAAATGGGGAGGGCGCCGTGCAAATTAGCTTGATAAGACTAATGAATCAGACCCCCAGAAAGGATAATCTCCTTAAAGATTAAAAATCAGCTTTAAAGCCTGCTATTACTCAATCCTTAAGATTGACTTTAAAGATTGAGAATTACAAACTCATGGAATTCAATGATATCTAAACTCGAGCTTGAACGAGAAAATATTTTGATCAAAATTACAAACCGATTTTTTTTCTGAAAACCCATTTTTAATGCGTTCATTACCATTGAACGTAAAATCCTAGGAATTCACCTAAAATTCATTAGGTCACCTGAACCAAATCGGGTGTCAACCGTAAGTACGGTGGTTGCATAGCATGGTCAAAGACAGGACCTTGTGCCAGACCGAAAAACCATAAGGGTGAGCTTTACTATTGCTCCTACAAAGGATAGTAATTGCATCCGACACGTTATAGACCATAATTAAAAGCATGTCAGGGGACATTGCCTTAACAATTACTTGTTCAACGCTTTCCTTTACAACTGGACGGTAGTTTACCGAAAGGTAATATACGGAGCAAGTATACTGGACGTGTTGCTTTCCTAAATACAAGGTTAGCAAGTGGGTGACACAAAACCGCAAGTTTTGAGCTAAAATTTTCAAATCTGAAACCCACCAAACCCACAACAAAAACATTTTGCAAACACCGGTGAAGGGTTATTCCGGAAAACTTATCTAGGGTAAAAGCTAGATCGTATTTTCAACAGATCAAATGTTTTCATAAAGATCCAATTTCCTTAAGGATCTAAATTTTTATAGTCATGTGGGACTGTAAACCACATTGTTACTACCATTGTTTATACCGCCGTATAAAAATCACGGATGTACAAAGTGTGAAGAATAAAGAAGTGATTCTAGTATATTTTTATTTCAAGACTATATTGCTTGAGGACAAGCAACGCTCAATTGTGGGAATATTTGATAATGCTAAAAACGAACATATATTTCATAGCATTATCCCTCAAGAAAGACAAGCTTTTAGTTGCAATTGTTCTATTTACAAGTAATATTCATTTAAATAATAAAAGGTGAAGACAAAAGACAGATTCGACGAATTGAAGACGCAAACGACCAAAAAGCTCAAAAGTACAAAGTACAATCAAAGTGGTTCAAATTATTGATGAGAAAAGTCTCAAAATTACAAGAGTACAAGAAGCAAAACGCAAAATACAAGATATTAAATTGTACGCAAGGACGTTCAAAAATCCGGAACCGGGACCAGAGTCAACTCTCAACGCTCGATGCAACGGACTAAAAATTACAAGTCAACTATGCACATAAATATAATATAATATTTAAATAATTCTTAAAATTATTTATATATTATATTTATTTATTAAACCGTTGGCAAACTAGAAAACAAAGACATGTGAACTTCACCAGCTGGCCATGCGATCGCATGGCCTGAAAGAGTTAATTGTAAGTTATGTTCAACCTTTTTAATTTAATGTCTCGTAGCTAAGTTATTATTATGCTTATTTAATGCCGAAGTAATCGTGATGTTGGGCTAAATATTAAAATTGGGTAATTGGGCTTTGTACCATAATTGGGGTTTGGATAAAAGAACGACACTTGTAGAAATTAGACTATGCTATTAATGGGTTTTATATTAACTAAATGATACCTCGTTGATTTAATATATAGACTTATAATTTGACGTATTTATATATAACCACATACGCTTGACTGGGCATGGTGGGCGGGATATCTATAAATACCAATAATTGTTCATTTTACCGGACACGGAACTGGATTAATAGTTAATAGACTTGTTGAAACAGGGGTGGATTACATTCAAGGGTAATTGGTGTAATTATTAACAAAGTAGTAAAACCTTGGACTACACGCAGTCGATAACCTAGTGTATTCATTAAACA
This sequence comes from Rutidosis leptorrhynchoides, assembly GCF_046630445.1. NCBI lineage: Eukaryota > Viridiplantae > Streptophyta > Magnoliopsida > Asterales > Asteraceae > Rutidosis > Rutidosis leptorrhynchoides. Next base: position 378,761,923 of record NC_092338.1, read on the forward strand.
AAGTATTAAGACCTTGTTACAATTCGAATCCCCAATTAGTTGGAATATTTGACTTCGGGAATAAGAATAATTTGACGAAGACTTCCGCATTTTATGATTATGACTGATGGACTATTATGGACAAATCCGTATGGACATATTGAATAATCCAGGACAAAGAACAATTAACCCATGGGAATAAACTAAAATCAACACGTCGAACATCATGATTACGGAAGTTTAAATAAGCATAATTTATATATTTCATATTTAATTGCACTTTTAATTATCGCACTTTTATTTATTGTCATTTTATTTAATTGCATTTTTAATTATCGTACTCTTTAATTATCGCAATTTTATTTTATCGCACTTTTATTTATCGCAATTTCATTATCGTTATTTACTTTACGCTTTAAATTAAGTTATATTTATTTTTAATATTTTACATTAGGTTTTAACTGAAACTAAAGTTTTAAAATCGACAAAACGGTCATTAAACGGTAAAAATCCCCTTTTTATAATAATAATATTACTTATATATTTTTGTATTTTTACAAATATAGTTTTTAAAAATATAGCGTTAAGCTTGTTTTAAAGATCCCTGTGGAACGAACCGGACTTACTAAAAACTGCACTACTGTACGATTAGGTACACTGCCTATAAGTGTTGTAGCAAGGTTTAGGTATATCCACTCTATAAATAAATAAATTACTTGTGTAAAATTGTATCGTATTTAATAGTATTTCCTTGTAAAAAATATAACTATTTTATACACCACCTCGCACACATCAACAAGATATGAACGAAATTTGTCAAAAGCAAAGACAATAGCAAGGAGTTCTTTTTCAGTAGTTGTGTAATTCGTTTGTGCTCCTTGTAACGTCTTACTAGCATAATAAATAAGTTGAAATCGTTTTTCAATCATTTGTCCTAAAACGGCTCCCATTGCAAAATCACTTGCATCGCACATGAGTTCAAATGGTAGATTCCAATTTGGAGTTATCATGATTGGCGCATTAGTGAGTTTTTCTTTAAGAATATTAAAAGATTTGGTGCATTCATCTGAAAAGATAAATGGAGCATCTTTTTCAAGGAGTTTGTTCATAGGAGTGGCAATTTTAGAAAAATCTTTTATGAAACGTCGGTAAAAACCGACATGCCCTAGAAAACTCCTAACTCCTCTAACATTGATGGGATGTGGAAGTTTAGCAATTATATCTACTTTAGCTCTATCCACTTCAATTCCTTCCTTTGAAATTTTATGACCAAAAATCGATGCCTTCTTTAACCATGAAATGGCATTTCTCCCAATTAAGTACTAGATTTGATTGTTCGCATCTAATAAGCATTCGTTCAAGATTAACTAGACATGTTTCAAAAGTATCACCGAAGACTGAAAAGTCATCCATGAAAACTTCCATGCATTCTTCTATCATGTCGTGAAAAATTTCCATCATGCACCTTTGAAAGGTTGCAGGGGCGTTGCAAAGTCCAAATGGCATGCGTTTGTAAGCAAAAGTACCATAAGGGCACGTGAATGTGGTTTTCTCTTGATCTTCGGGTGCTATTTGAATTTGAAAGTATCCGGAGAAACCGTCAAGAAAACAATAGTAACTATTTCTGGATAACCTTTCCAACATTTGATCAATGAAAGGTAAGGGAAAGTGATCTTTTCTGGTGGCGTCATTTAATTTTCTATAATCTATACAAACACGCCATCCTGTTACAGTCCTTGTAGGTATAAGCTCATTTTTTTCATTTGTGATGACAGTCATGCCACCCTTCTTAGGTACGCATTGAACTGGGCTTACCCATGGACTATCAGAGATTGGATAAATTAAACCTGCATCTAGCAGTTTAATAATTTCTTTCTTAACAACATCTTGCATATTAGGATTTAGTCTTCGTTGGCATTGCACATAGGTTTTATGACCTTCTTCCATAAGGATTTTATGTGTACAATACGAAGGACTTATGCCTTTAATGTCATGAATCTTCCATGCAATAGCTGGTTTATGAGCTTTTAGCACAGAAATGAGTTGAGATTTTTCATTTTCCGTAAGAGAAGACGATATTATAACAAGTAATTCAGATTCACCATGTAAATAAGCGTATTCCAAATGGTTTGGAAGTGGGTTTAATTCTAATGTCGGTGGTTCTTCTATCGATGATTTATATCAATATCTGTCTTCTTCTTTTAGCATTTGAATTTCTTCTGTTGTTGGTTCATATCCATTAGCCATGAGTGTAGTTAACATTTCAGCTTCATCAAATTGGTTCAGTTCCTTCTCCTAAAGAACATTCTCCTGTTCCTTGTAATTCTGAAAATTCTTCTAACAATTCTGCATGTGATTCTATAGTTTGAATATAATAACATGTATCATCTGCAGATTGCAGTTGTTGCATGGCTCTATCAACAGAAAAGGTAACACTCTCGTCCTCTATACTTAGGGTCAGTTTCTTACCGAACACGTCTGTTATTTCTTTAGCCGTGTTTAAGAATGGTCTTCCTAATATGAGAGGAACTCGAGAATCTTCTTCCATGTCCAGAATAACAAAATCTACTGAAAATACTAAAGTACCAACTTTAACTAGCATGTTTTCCATTATCCCTCTAGGATATTTTACTGATCGATCGGCTAGTTGTACGCTTATTCGTGTTGGTTTCAATTCTTCGAGGTCTAGTTTAGCGTATAGTGAATACGGCATTAAATTTATACTAGCACCTAAATTTGCTAATGCTTCTATTGAACTAAGATGAAATGTCCCGTTCTTATTGATTAAAAACGTTCCATATTAATTGATTTCGTTGCGAGGTTTTGACCTCTATATGAGACGTTTTTCAAAGACTGCATTCATTTTTAAAACAAACCATAACCTTTATTTCATAAATAAAGGTTTAAAAAGCTTTACGTAGATGATCAAATAATGATAATCTAAAATATCCTGTTTACACACGACCATTACATAATGGTTTACAATACAAAAATGTTACATCGAAATCAGTTTCTTGAATGCAGTTTTTACACAATATCATACAAACATGGACTCCAAATCTTGTCCTTATTTTAGTATGCAACAGCGGAAGCTCTTAGTATTCACCTGAGAATAAACATGCTTTAAACGTCAACAAAAATGTTGGTGAGTTATAGGTTTAACCTATATATATCAAATCGTAACAATAGACCACAAGATTTCATATTTCAATACACATCCCATACATAGAGATAAAAATCATTCATATGGTGAACACCTGGTAACCGACATTAACAAGATGCATATATATAAGAATATCCCCATCATTCCGGGACATCCTTCGGATATGATATAAATTTCGAAGTACTAAAGCATCCGGTACTTTGGATGGGGTTTGTTGGGCCCAATAGATCTATCTTTAGGATTCGCGTCAATTAGGGTGCCTGTTCCCTAATTCTTAGATTACCAGACTTAATAAAAAGGGGCATATTCGATTTCGATAATTCAACCGTAGAATGTAGTTTCACGTACTTGTGTCTATTTTGTAAATCATTTATAAAACCTGCATGTATTCTCATCCCAAAAATATTATATTTTAAAAGTGGGACTATAACTCACTTTCACAGATTTTTACTTCGTTGGGAAGTAAGACTTGGCCACTGGTTGATTCACAAACCTATAACAATATATACATATATATCAAAGTATGTTCAAAATATATTTACAACACTTTTAATATATTTTGATGTTTTAAGTTTATTAAGTCAGCTGTCCTCGTTAGTAACCTACAACTAGTTGTCCACAGTTAGATGTACAGAAATAAATCGATAAATATTATCTTGAATCAATCCACGACCCAGTGTATACGTATCTCAGTATTGATCAAAACTCAAACTATATATATTTTGGAATCAACCTCAACCCTGTATAGCTAACTCCAACATTCACATATAGAGTGTCTATGGTTGTTCCGAAATATATATAGATGTGTCGACATGATAGGTCAAAATAATGTATACGTGTCTACGGTATCTCAAGATTACATAATATACAATACAAGTTGATTAAGTTATGGTTGGAATAGATTTGTTACCAATTTTCACGTAGCTAAAATGAGAAAAATTATCCAATCTTGTTTTACCCATAACTTCTACATTTTAAATCCGTTTTGAGTGAATCAAATTGCTATGGTTTCATATTGAACTCTATTTTATAAATCTAAACAGAAAAATTATAGGTTTATAGTCATAAAAATAAGTTACAAGTCGTTTTTGTAAAGGTAGTCATTTCAGTCGAAAGAATGACGTCTAGATGACCATTTTTGAAAACATACTTCCACTTTGAGTTTAACCATAATTTTTGGATATAGTTTCATTTTCATAATAAAAATAATTTTCCCAGAATAACAACTTTTAAATCAAAGTTTATCATAGTTTTTAATTAACTAACCCAAAACAGCCCGCGGTGTTACTACGACGGCGTAAATCCGGTTTTACGGTGTTTTTCGTGTTTCCAGGTTTTAAATCATTAAGTTAGCATATCATATAGATATAGAACATGTGTTTAGTTGATTTTAAAAGTCAAGTTAGAAGGGTTAACTTTTATTTGCGAACAAGTTTAGAATTAACTAAACTATGTTATAGTAATTACAAGTTTAAACCTTCGAATAAGATAGCTTTATATGTATGAATCGAATGATGTTATGAATATCATTACTACCTCAAGTTCCTTGGATAAACCTACTGGAAATGAAAAAAATAGATCTAGCTTCAAAGGATCCTTGGATGGCTTGAAAGTTCTTGAAGCAGAATCATGACACGAAAACAATTTCAAGTAAGATTTCCACTCGAAATAAGATTGTTATAGTTATAGAAATTGAATTAAAGTTTGAATATGATTATTACCTTGTATTTGAAAGATAACCTACTATAAGTAACAAAGATTTCTTGATCTTGGATGATTACTTGGAATGGATTTAGAAAATTTGGAAGTAAACTTGCAATCTTGGAAGTATTCTTGATTTTATGAAACTAGAACTTTTGGAATTTATGAAGAACACTTAGAACTTGATGATAGAACTTGAGAGAGATCAATTAGATGAAGAAAATTGAAGAATTAAAGTGTTTGTAGGTGTTTTTGGTCGTTGGTGTATGGATTAGATATAAAGGATATGTAATTTTGTTTTCATGTAAATAAGTCATGAATGATTACTCATATTTTTGTAATTTTATGAGATATTTCATGCTAGTTGCCAAATGATGGTTCCCACATGTGTTAGGTGACTCACATGGGCTGCTAAGAGCTGATCATTGGAGTGTATATACCAATAGTACATACATCTAAAAGCTGTGTATTGTACGAGTACGAATACGGGTGCATACGAGTAGAATTGTTGATGAAACTGAACGAGGATGTAATTGTAAGCATTTTTGGTAAGTAGAAGTATTTTGATAAGTTTCTTGAAGTCTTTCAAAAGTGTATGAATACATATTAAAACACTACATGTATATACATTTTAACTGAGTCGTTAAGTCATCGTTAGTCGTTACATGTAAATTTTGTTTTGAAACCTTTAGGTTAACGATCTTGTTGAATGTTGTTAACACATTGTTTATTATAACAAATGAGATGTTAAATTGTTATATTATCATGATATTATGATATATAATATATCTTAGTATGATATATATACAGTTAAATGCCGTTACAATGATAATCGTTACCTATATGTCTCGTTTCGAAATCATTAAGTTAGTAGTCTTATTTTTACATATGTATTTCATTGTTAATACACTTAATAATATATTTACTTATCATTTAACATAATTAACCAAGTGTATCAATATCTTAATATGATTCATATGTACCTAGTAAGACGTTGATATAACGATAATCGTTATATATATCGTTTTCGAGTTTCTTAAATTAATAGTCTCATTTTTATGTATATAAATCATTGTTAAAATACCTAATGAGATACATACTTATAATAAAATCATGTTACCTATATATATAACCATATATATGTCATCGTATAGTTTTTACAAGTTGTAACGTTCGTGAATCACCGGTCAACTTGGGTGGTCAATTGTCTATATGAAATCTATTTCAATTAATCAAGTCTTAACAAGTTTGATTGCTTAACATGATGGAAACACTTAATCATGTAAATAACAATTTCATTTAATATATATATAAACATGGAAAAGTTCGGGTCACTACAGTACCTACCCGTTAAATAAATTTCGTCCAGAAATTTTAAGCAGTTGGAGGTGTTGACGTATCTTCTGGAAATAAATGCGGGTATTTCTTCTTCATCTGATCTTCACGCTCCCAGGTGAACTCGGGTCCTCTACGAGCATTCCATCGAACCTTAACAATCGGTATCTTGTTTTGTTTAAGTCTCTTAACCTCACGATCCATTATTTCGACGGGTTCTTCAATGAATTGAAGCTTTTCATTGATTTGGATTTCGTCCAACGGAATAGTGAGATCTTCTTTAGTAAAACATTTCTTCAAATTTGAGACGTGGAAAGTGTTATGTACAGCCGCGAGTTGTTGAGGTAGCTCCAGTTGGTAAGCTACTGGTCCGACACGATCTATAATCTTGAATGGTCCAATGTACCTTGGATTTAGTTTCCCCCGTTTACCAAATCGAACAACGCCTTTCCAAGGTGAAACCTTAAGCATGACCATTTCTCCAATTTCAAACTCTATATCTTTTCTTTTACTGTCCGCGTAGCTCTTTTGTCGACTCTGGGCGGTTTTCAATCTTTGTTGAATTTGGATGATTTTCTCGGTAGTTTCTTGTATTATCTCCGGACCCATAATCTGTCTATCCCCCACTTCACTCCAACAAATCGGAGACCTGCACTTCTACCATAAAGTGCTTCAAACGGCGCCATCTCAATGCTTGAATGGTAGCTGTTGTTGTAGGAAAATTCTGCTAACGGTAGATGTCGATCCCAACTGTTTCCGAAATCAATAACACATGCTCGTAGCATGTCTTCAAGCGTTTATATCGTCTTTTCGCTCTGTCCATCAGTTTGTGGATGATAGGCAGTACTCATGTCTAGACGAGTTCCTAATGCTTGCTGTAATGTCTGCCAGAATCTTGAAATAAATCTGCCATCCCTATCAGAGATAATAGAGATTGGTATTCCATGTCTGGAGACGACTTCCTTCAAATACAGTCGTGCTAACTTCTCCATCTTGTCATCTTCTCTTATTGGCAGGAAGTGTGCTGATTTGGTGAGACGATCAACTATTACCCAAATAGTATCAAAACCACTTGCAGTCCTTGGCAATTTAGTGATGAAATCCATGGTAATAATTTCCCATTTCCATTCCGGGATTTCGGGTTGTTGAAGTAGACCTGATGGTTTCTGATGCTCAGCTTTGACCTTAGAACACGTTAAACATTCTCCTATGTATTTAGCAACATCGGCTTTCATACCCGGCCACCAAAAATGTTTCTTGAGATCCTTGTACATCTTCCCCGTTCCAGGATGTATTGAGTATCTGGTTTTATGAGCTTCTCTAAGTACCATTTCACTCATATCTCCAAATTTTGGTACCCAAATTCTTTCAGCCCTATACCGGGTTCCGTCTTCCTGAATACTAAGATGCTTCTCTGATCCTTTGGGTATTTCATCCTTTAAATTTTCCTCTTTTAAAACTCCTTGTTGCGCCTCCTTTATTTGAGTAGTAAGGTTAGTGTGAATCATTATATTCATAGATTTTACTCGAATGGGTTCTCTGTCCTTTCTGATCAAGGTGTCGGCTACCACATTTGCCTTCCCCGGGTGGTAAAAAATCTCAAAGTCATAATCATTCAACAATTCAATCTACCTACTGAAAGGACCCGTCCTAATCCATCCGGACGAAGTCCATATCGACTATAAACGATTCACAACAGTTGGTTACATCGCGAGGTACTTGACCTCTATATGATACATTTTACAAACATTGCATTCGTTTTGAAAAGACAATCTTTCATTACATCTTAAGTTGACAGATATGCATACCATTTCATACTATATCTAATTATAATTATCTTAATAATAAACTTGATGAACTCGACGACTCGAATGCAACGTCTTTGGAAATATGTCATGAATGACTCCAAGTAATATCTTTAACGTGAGCAATTGCACAGCGGAAGATTTCTATCATACCTGAGATTAAACATGCTTTAAAGTGTCAACCAAAAGGTTGGTGAGTTCATTAGTTTAACATAAATAATCATTTCCATCATTTTAATAGACCACAAGATTTCATATTTACATTTCTCATAAACATACGTCCCGTGCATAGAGACAAAAATATCATTCATATGGATTGAACACCTGGTAACCGACATTCACAATATGCATATAAGAATATCCCCATCATTCCGGGATCCTCCTTCGGACATGATATAAATTTCGAAGTACTAAAGCATCCGGTACTTTGGATGGGGCTTGTTGGGCCCGATAGATCTATCTTTAGGATTCGCGTCAATTAGGGTGTCTGTTCCCTAATTCTTAGATTACCAGACTAAATAAAAAGGGGCATATTCGATTTCGATAATTCAACCATAGAATGTAGTTTCATTTACTCGTGTCTATTTCGTAAAACAATTATAAAAGCATTTCATGTATTCTCAGTTCTAAATACATTTCAAAAGTATTTAATAAAGCAGTTGTAAAAATAGGGCATGTATTCTCAGTCCCAAAAATGTAAAGAGTAAAAGGGAATTAAATGAACTCACCATACTGTATTTTGTAGTAAAAATACATATAACAACATTGAACAGATGTAGGGTTGGCCTCGGATTCATGAACCTATATCATTGGTATGTATATTAATACATATACTTGTAATCGAACTATATCATATATTATATATATTTACTCTGTGTATATATTCAAAAGATTAATATTTATATGATTTTATTAATATATATATAACTTATTAAAAAAAATACCTAATTTGTTATATAATAGATTGTTAATATGATTAATGCATTTTTATATGTAATATTACTTCTAAGTATAGTTTCGTATAAATAATATTTATTTGGTAAACTAACATTTATAATGGTAATAAAAATCGTATTTGATTATAATGATAACAATACTGATATTAATGATAATTATAGTAATGATATTAGTAGTGATAATTAAATGGTAATAATACTTACTACTTAATACTAATAAAAATAATAATAATAGAAATCTTATTATTAAAGATAGTAATAATATAACATTAGTGATATTAATAATGATAATTGTGATTATATTCATGATAGTAATAATAAATAATAACTAATACTTATATTGATAACAATAACAATAACAATAATATTAATACTAGTAATAATAACATCAATTAATAATAACAATAGTATTAATAATAAAATAATAAATGATAATTAAACTACCTTATAAGCTCATCTTAAAAGAATTGCACCCAACAGGGATTGAACCCGAGACCTCCTGGATACCAGAACCAACTCTTAACCACTCGTCCGTTTTGATTTTTCTGTTATATACCCAATCGACTAAATTTATAACCTGATACCAGTTTCATGTCCTAAATCACAACTTCATCATCAATTCATGATTTCTATCACCATATTTTTGTAATTATCACCACATAATCCCGATCATAATCTCATCTATAACAAATAATCATGTAATCATTATCACCATCATCTTTCTTTTATCGAACCATAAGCATGATCATTTCAATACCCACTTTGCAAATCCATTAAATCACTAACGGTTCAATTAGAGGATTAGTTAGATTTCGGTTTAACTAAATCTACAACTTAGTAACCCAACATGTAATCATCATTATCCTTCGTTTATATTATCCAAACCAGAAGACAAGTCCTAGTAGCAGCTTACGTCAGTCGAAAAATGGAAATGGACGGGGCCTCCGGTATTATTTATTCAACTAATACTTCACTACATAAAATCATAAGCATAATTGTCACTATCGACCCCAATATCTGTCCAAGGGTGACCAACTTGACCCACAACAACAAAGTAACTTATTTAATTAGACAAGTGGGATTTGTATTAGGTAACTTTCGGCCGAAATAAAGACAAGTAGCAGCACTTAACAAAAGCAAGTCCATTTCAACTTTTCTACTTTAGCTATATAAATTATTTAATGCATTTATCATTGATATATTGGAGAATAGAAATAGCTGTAGGACAGAAGAGGGAACCGTAAGAATTTGGGCTATAAACTCGAGCAAAAATTGATATATAGCAGAAGAAAAAAGTGTGGCAGAAGATTATAGCAGCTGCAGTAGCAGGAGACGGTTTAAAGGAAATAGTTTGTGAGGGTTTTTGATAGTAAAGAGAATAGCAGAAGTTGCAGTTGCAGATATAGTAGTTACTCTATTGGTTTGATCACGTTTTTGTTTCTTGGGTTGTAAACAGAAAACAATAACGATGATATATGAGTCGGTTCTTGGTTACTACAACAATCGTACAGCACTAGCTCCATGATGGAAGAGGGGTGGGTATATGCTTGTTGTGTGTGAAAAAGGTATAAAGAGAGTAGAGTGGTTTCGATATTGATCAACTGGGTTTGGTTTCATTTTCGTTGGTGTTGGTTAATCACAATTGAGATGAAAGATGCAGTGGAGTTTTCTAATTCAGTCTTGTGTATGTGTTGCATTGTATATACAGAGTGTCGAGCCTTTTTCTTCTTTATTTTCTGTTTCCCTCTCTTATTGCAGTAGGTGAATTGTATTGAGTGATTTCTTGTTGGTTTCTGAATGGTTATGGTAGGAATAACAGGACGCTCGATTGTTTTCTAGCAATTAAGCTCCACAGCAGGAATCTTCACGTACAGAAAATAAATAAAATAAATAAAAAGTTGTAGGAGTTTGGTAATCAGATTTTGGATTCATTCATGTAACATCAACACTAATTTGTACGATTTAATTAGACAGCAAACCAATCACTACAGTTTGAAAACACATGTAATAGAATATTGATTTGTATCTATATATGTATATGTAATTATAATTATCTCTTTTTGTATACATTGACTATATATCAGAATATGTATATCAAATTCTTATTTTTTATAAGTAACTAAAATAATTATATTAATAGTATTAATATTAATAATACTATTAATAATATTATAAATCATAATTTTTAATAATAAAGACTATAATGATAATAATCATATTTGTAATAACAACACTATATTAATAAATTTCATATCTATATATTATATTTATAATAATAATATTCATAATACTGATATTAATATTAATGTTATTATTAATTAGGATTATGAAATTAATAATACTATTACTATAACAACTAAATTTTAACTTATAATAAGATTTCATATTTAACCTTACATATTATAACTTATTTAATACATATGTTATATAATAACTTTCTTTTTTAATATGTAATATTTGTATAGTTTATATATAATACAATGTACATATATTATTAGTTATATAGATATCATTCATGTACATATATATATATATATATATATATATATATATATATATATATATATATATATATATATATATATATATATATATATATATATATATATATATATATATATATATATATATATATATATATATATATATATATATATATATATATATTCATTCTAATAGTAACTTAGCTATTATATATTTTATTTTACATTCTTAACTTAAATGTTTTTATTAAATTTTATTATTTCCAAATATTAACATATATATACTTACATTTATATATTTGTTTACACACAATTGTTCGTGAATCTTCGGGCATGGTCAAAGGTCAAATGTATACATGATCACAATTCAAAGTTTTTGAGACTCAACTTTACAGACTTTGCTTATCGTGTCGAAATCATATTAAGATTAAGTTTAAATTTAGTCGAAAATTCCCGGGTCGTCACACCTACGCTGCCTCATATTCAGTTGTTTCTGATTAAATATGTGTTGAAGACTTTTGTGGTCGGTATATATAATACTTTTGACCCCATATAAGTAGTGCCTCCAAGTCTTTAATGCAAAAACAACCGCACCTAATTCCAAATCATGCGTCGTATAATTTTGCTCATGAATCTTCAATTGTCTAGACGCATAAGCAATCACCTTCGTCCGTTGCATTAATACACAACCGAGACCTTGCTTTGATGCGTCACAATAAATCACAAAATCATCATTCCCTTCAGGCAATGACAATATAGGTGCCGTAGTTAGCTTTTTCTTCAATAATTGAAACGCCTTTTCTTGTTCATCCTTCCATTCAAATTTCTTCCCTTTATGCGTTAATGCAGTCAAGGGTTTTGCTATTTTGGAGAAATCTTGGATGAATCTTCTGTAGTAACCAGCCAATCCTAAAAATTGACGTATATGCTTCAGAGTTTTTGGGGTTTTCCACTTTTCAACGGTTTCGATCTTTGCCGGGTCCACCTGGATACCTTCTTTGTTCACTATGTGACCGAGGAATTGAACTTCTTCCAACCAAAATGCACACTTTGAAAACTTAGCGTACAGTTTTTCTTTCCTCAATACTTCTAGCACTTTTCTCAAATGTTCTTCGTGCTCTTGATCATTCTTTGAGTAAATAAGTATGTCATCGATGAAAAAAATGACAAACTTGTCAAGATATGGCCCACACACTCGGTTCATAAGGTCCATGAACACAGCTGGTGCGTTAGTCAATCCAAACGGCATAACCATAAACTCGTAATGACCATAACGCGTCCTAAAAGCAGTTTTTGGAATATCATCCTCCTTTACTCGCATTTGATGATATCCAGAACGTAAATCGATCTTCGAATAAACCGACGAGCCTTGTAGTTGATCAAATAAGTCATCAATTCTCGGTAGTGGATATCGGTTTTTGATGGTAAGTTTGTTCAACTCTCTGTAGTCAATACACAACCTAAATGTACCATCCTTCTTCTTGACAAACAAAACATTCATATGGTGAACAAGATTTCATATTTCAATACACATCCCATACATAGAGATAAAAATCATTCATATGGTGAACACCTGGTAACCGACATTAACAAGATGCATATATATAAGAATATCCCCATCATTCCGGGACACCCTTCGGATATGATATAAATTTCGAAGTACTAAAGCATCCGGTACTTTGGATGGGGTTTGTTAGGCCCAATAGATCTATCTTTAGGATTTGCGTCAATTAGGGTGTCTGTTCCCTAATTCTTAGATTACCAGACTTAATAAAAAGGGGCATATTCGATTTCAATAATTCAACCATAGAATGTAGTTTCACGTACTTGTGTCTATTTTGTAAATCATTTATAAAACCTGCATGTATTCTCATCCCAAAAATATTATATTTTAAAAGTGGGACTATAACTCACTTTCACAGATTTTTACTTCGTCGGGAAGTAAGACTTGGCCACTGGTTGATTCACGAACCTATAACAATATATACATATATATCAAAGTATGTTCAAAATATATTTACAACACTTTTAATATATTTTGATGTTTTAAGTTTATTAAGTCAGCTGTCCTCGTTAGTAACCTACAACTAGTTGTCCACAGTTAGATGTACAGAAATAAATCGATAAATATTATCTTGAATCAATCTACGACCCAGTGTATACGTATCTCAGTATTGATCACAACTCAAACTATATATTTTGGAATCAACCTCAACCCTGTATAGCTAACTCCAACATTCACATATAGAGTGTCTATGGTTGTTCCGAAATATATATAGATGTGTCGACATGATAGGTCGAAACATTGTACACGTGTCTATGGTATCTCAAGATTACATAATATACAATACAAGTTGATTAAGTTATGGTTGGAATAGATTTGTTACCAATTTTCACGTAGCTAAAATGAGAAAAATTATCCAATCTTGTTTTACCCATAACTTCTTCATTTTAAATCCGTTTTGATTAAATCAAATTGCTATGGTTTCATATTGAACTCTATTTTATGAATCTAAACAGAAAAAGTATAGGTTTATAGTCGTAAAAATAAGTTACAAGTCGTTTTTGTAAAGGTAGTCATTTCAGTCGAAAGATCGACGTCTAGATGACCATTTTTGAAAACATACTTCCACTTTGAGTTTAACCATAATTTTTGGATATAGTTTTATGTTCATAATAAAAATAATTTTCCCAGAATAACAACTTTTAAATCAAAGTTTATCATAGTTTTTAATTAACTAACCCAAAACAGCCCGCGGTGTTACTACGACGGCGTAAATCCGGTTTTACGGTGTTTTTCGTGTTTCCAGGTTTTAAATCATTAAGTTAGCATATCATATAGATATAGAACATGTGTTTAGTTGATTTTAAAAGTCAAGTTAGAAGGATTAACTTTTATTTGCGAACAAGTTTAGAATTAACTAAACTATGTTCTAGTGATTACAAGTTTAAACCTTCGAATAAGATAGCTTTATATGTATGAATCGAATGATGTTATGAACATCATTACTACCTCAAGTTCCTTGAATAAACCTACTGGAAATGAGAAAAATAGATCTAGCTTCAAAGGATCCTTGGATGGCTTAAAAGTTCTTGAAGCAGAATCATGACACGAAAACAATTTCAAGTAAGATTTCCACTCGAAATAAGATTGTTATAGTTATAGAAATTGAATTAAAGTTTGAATATGATTATTACCTTGTATTATAAAGATAACCTACTGTAAGTAACAAAGGTTTCTTGATCTTGGATGATTAATTGGAATGGAATTAGAAAACTTGGAAGTAAACTTGCAATCTTGGAAGTATTCTTGATTTTATGAAACTAAAAATTTTGGAATTTATGAAGAACACTTAGAACTTTAAGATAGAACTTGAGAGAGATCAATTAGATGAAGAAAATTGAAGAATTAAAGTGTTTGTAGGTATTTTTGGTCGTTGGTGTATGGATTAGATATAAAGGATATGTAATTTTGTTTTCATGTAAATAAGTCATGAATGATTACTCATATTTTTGTAATTTTATGAGATATTTCATGCTAGTTTCCAAATGATGGTTCCTACATGTGTTAATTGACTCACATGGGCTGCTAAGAGCTGATCATTGGAGTGTATATACCAATAGTACATACATCTAAAAGCTGTGTATTGTACGAGTACGAATACGGGTGCATACGAGTAGAATTGTTGATGAAACTGAACGAGGATGTAATTGTAAGCATTTTTGGTAAGTAGAAGTATTTTGATAAGTGTGTTGAAGTCTTTCAAAAGTGTATGAATACATATTAAAACACTACATGTATATACATTTTAACTGAGTCGTTAAGTCATCGTTAGTCGTTACATGTAAATGTTGTTTTGAAACCTTTAGGTTAACGATCTTGCTGAATGTTGTTAACCCATTGTTTATTATAACAAATGAGATGTTAAATTGTTATATTATCATGATATTATGATATATAATATATCTTAGTCTGATATATATACAGTTAAATGCCGTTACAACGATAATCGTTACCTATATGTCTCGTTTCGAAATCATTAAGTTAGTAGTCTTATTTTTACATATGTATTTCATTGTTAATACACTTAATAATATATTTACTTATCATTTAACATAATTAACCAAGTGTATCAATATCTTAATATGATTCATATGTACCTAGTAAGACGTTGTTATAACGATAATCGTTATATATATCGTTTTCGAGTTTCTTAAATTAATAGTCTCATTTTTATGTATATAACTCATTGTTAAAATACCTAATGAGACACATACTTATAATAAAATCATGTTAACTATATATATAACCATATATATGTCATCGTATATTTTTTACAAGTTTTAACGTTCGTGAATCACCGGTCAACTTGGGTGGTCAATTGTCTATATGAAATCTATTTCAATTAATCAAGTCTTAACAAGTTTGATTGCTTAACATGTTGGAAACACTTAATCATGTAAATAACAATTTCATTTAATATATATATAAACATGGAAAAGTTCGGGTCACTACATAAGACTTCCCAGAAAACATGGAATTGTGAAACTTCCTGGATCTGATAATTTTTCTGGTATCTTATTCAATAGCACTGCAGAACAATTTGCATTCATAGTAACAGCCGAGAGTTCTTCCATTTTCTTTCTATTTTTGATTAGATCTTTCAAGAATTTAGCATATCTTGGCATTCCTGAAATCACATCAATGAAAGGAAGATTTACATTTATTTGTTTAAACATATCCAAGAATTTGGATTGCTCGGCTTCAAGTCTTTCTTTTCTCATTTTACTCGGGTAAGGAAGTGGTGGTTGGTATCGTTTAACATAAGGTTTAGCCTTAACTGTTTTATCTCTCTTTTTAGATATCTATAGATAAAGAGAGAGAGGTGTGAAAGTAATAGCTTTATGTTATGGCCGCCCCCCGGCTTACGGCTTCATTAACCTTTTCAACTACCGGTTCTTTTTCCTTTTCTTGCTCAGGTTGTGGTTTTTGTAGAGTAGGAATAAAGTCATCAGAAATTACAGGTATTTCAGGTGGTTTAAGTGTAATACCACTTCTCGTGGTAATGGCTTTAGCTGTTTCATTCCGGGGGTTAGCATTTGTATCACTAGGTAAACTTCCCGATTTTCTTTCACCTATCAACCTTGCTAGGTTGCTTACTTCTTGTTCTAGATTTTGAATAGAAGCTTGTGTATTTCTAAATGCTTGAGCATTTTGTTCATTCGTTTATTTCTGAGATGTAAAAAATTGAGTTTGAGATTCAACTAGCTTCGACATCATATCTTCTAAATTTGGCTTTTTATCATCGGTTTGTGGTGGTTTATTTTGAAAAATAGGTCTTTGCTGATTGTAAGTATTGTTAGATACTTGTTGATTGCTAGGACCTTGTTTGTTGTTGTATGGAATATTTCGGTTATAATTCTGATTTTGATTGTAGATTGGTCTTGGCGGTTGATAATTATTCTGATAATTATTTCCAGGCCTTTGGTTAATGTATGAAACATTCTCTCTTTGTTCCATTATTTGTTCAATACTGAGACAATCTTTTGTCAATTGTGGTCCTCCACACTGCTCACAACTAATTCTTATTGAGTGAATATCTTTAGTCATCTTTTCCATTCATCTCTCGACATCATCTATCTTTGCGGAAATGGAATCTAAGTCATGGCTAGAATCGGCTCTAGCTGCTTTAGTTGATCTAACGATATCTTTTTCTTGGTGCCACTCATGTGAATGGGAAGCAGTGTTATCAATAATTTTGTAAGCTTCAGTTGCGGTTTTCTTCATAATGGAACCACCATCTGCTATGTCGATGTCTTTTCTTGTAGTGATGTCGCATCCTTGGTAGAATATTTGTACTATTCGATAAGTATCTAAACCATGTTGCGAACATCCTCTCAATAGCTTTCCAAATCTTGTCCACGCCTCATATAGAGTTTCATTTGGCTTTTGCATGAACGTAACAATTTCTCCTTGAAGTCTTACGGCTTTAGATGCCGGAAAGAATTGTTTAAGAAAATTTTCAACTAAGACATCCCATGTATCAATCGCCCCCTCAGGTAATGATTCTAACCAATCTTTGGCTTCTTCCTTTAAAGTCCAGGGACATAACATGAGATAGATCTGTTCATCCTCCACTTCTCGGATTTTAAATAATGTACAGATCCTATTAAAGGTACGAAGATGTTCGTTTGGATCTTCCTTCGATGCACCACTAAATTGGCATTGATTAGTTAGCATATGTAGGATTTGTCCTTTGATTTCATAATCTGGCGCATTAATGTCTGGTTGAGTAATTGCATGACCTTGGCCAGTGCGTTTAGCTCTCATTCGGTCTTCCATATTTAGAAGTTCCAGATTTTCCATTATTGAATTTGTTGAATCTGAATCACTAAAGGATTCTGACTTAATGGTTTCTTCCTTGACAATCTCTGGATGAGTGATTTGTAGTTCAGGAGGAATGATTAGTGGTTCAGGATCTCTGAATTGTCCCTAAATATCCTCCGGATTCTCAATTGTGAGGTCGGGTTCAAAAAATGGATTATCGAAAATTTGAATTGGAGTACTTGGTCGACTAGATGACGATTCTAAAGAAAAATCAATGGTGACAATATTGGCTAGATGTCTTGATCGAGTTACAGGTGGTGAACGTATAAAAGGTGGTGAACGTTTTGCTCGGTGCATTCACTGAATATCCTATTAGTTATAAAAAAAATAAAAATTATATAAGTTATCAAATTAATAGACTTTTCTGATTTTGCCCACATTTCGAATAGCCAATAGATGCAGCAGGTAGCCAGGACCCTTTAAATCGGAAGCCCACAACTCGCCACTAACAAGTCCAACTATTACTACGAACCAGAAAATTTTGGATGTCTATCAATTTAACCACTTAAAATAATCTTTTGTCGAAATTTAAAGAAATTTTAGAGAAGAAATAGAAAATTCTATGTCCTAAAAACTAGAGCGTTGAGAAATAAGAAAGAAAAAGAGTGCGTCGAAAAATAAAAGGTCGAAAAATAAGCGTCGAAAAATAATAAAATGCAGCGTCGAAACTTAAAAGTCTAAAAACTAAAATTTAAAACTTACGTCTAAAGGTATTAAAGCTTAAAAGGAATTATATATCCAAAACGGTAATAAATTAAAAAGGTACTAAAGTCTATTAAATATTAAAGCGATGAGCGACGTCGTAAAATTCTAAAGCACCTAAATCTTAATCTAAAGAAAAAGTACTTAAGGTATTTTACGGCAAAGTCTAAAAATCTAGAAATAAAAATAACTACGGCAAAATACTAGATTAAAAACTAATTACGAACGATAAAAATACAAATATTACGAATAAAAAGATATAAAATATAAAAATAAAACTTAAAGTTGTAAAAAATACAATTTTTATAAAAATATTATTTTTATATTATTTATTTTATAAAAGTATTAATTTATTATATTAATAAAACTAATTAAAACTAAAAATACAAAATAAATAAAACTAAACTAAATATTATTATACTTAACCCTAATTAGAATTAATTAATAATAATAATAATAATAACCGTAACCCTAATTTCGTACGTACTAGGATCAGGCCAGTCAAATCACTCCATGCGATCACATGGAGTGCTAGTTAAATATTCATACGGTCGCATGAATTAGGAAACCAGGCCAGAAGTTGTGGGCTGCTACAGTATCGGGCCGTATACTTTTTATATTTATATTTTTGATTTTTAATTTTCTGTTTTATATTTATATAAAGTATTTATATAAAATAAATAAAAACTTATATTTTTACAAACTAAAATAGAAATAGAAATATTTTATAATTTATATATTTTAAACAAATTCTTATATATATATATATATATATATATATATATATAAATATATATATATATATATATATATATATATATATATATATATATATATATATATATATATATATATATATATATATATATATATTATTTATTTTTGTATTTTTAATATTTAAAACATATTTTTACAAAAATAAATTGAAACCTAATAAAAATCTTTTTTATATATATATAGCGTTGCGCTTTCGGCGTTTAGGTCCCCGGCAGCGGCTCAAAAAATACTTGATGTGTCCAAAGGTGTATACGAAATAGTTATATATTTATTTTGAAAAACTATTAAATACGATACAATTTTACACAAATTATTTATTTATTTATAGAGTGGATATACCTAAACCTTGCTACAACACTTATAGGCAGTGTACCTAATCGTACGGTAGTGTAGTTTTTAGTAAGTCCGGTTCGTCCACAGGGAATTAGCCCAGTTTAACGCTATATTTTTAAACTATATTTGTATAAATATAAATATATATATAAGTAGTATTATTATTATAAAAGGGGGTTTTTACCGTTTAATGACCGGTTTGTCGATTTTAAAACTTTAATCGCAGTTAAAACCTAATGTAAAATATTAAAAATAAATATAACTTAATTTAAAGCGTAAAGTAAATGACAATAATTAAAGTGCGATAAATAAAATGACGGCAAATAAAATTGCGATAATTAAAAAGTACGATAATTAAAAGTGCGATAAATAAAATGACAGTAAATAAAAGTGTGATGAGATATAAAATAAAGGAATTCTGCTTATTTAAACTTCCGTAATCATGATGTTTGACGTGTTGATTTTAGTTTATTACCATGGATTAATTGTCCTTTGTCCTGGATTATTCGATATGTCCATCTGGTTTTTGTCCATAACAGTCCATCAGTCATAAATATAAAGTGCGAGTGTCCTCATCAAATTATCCTTATATCCGAAGTCAAATATTCCAACTAATTGGGGACTTAAACTATAACAAGGTTTTAATACTTTGTTAACAATTACGCCAAGTGTCCTTGTATATAATTCACCCCTGTTTTAATGAGTCTATTGACTATTAATCCATTCCCGTGTCCGGTTAAATGAATGATTATTAGTATTTATAAATATCCCGCCCATCGTGTCCGATCGAGTGTATGTGGTTATTTATAATTACGTCCAATTGTAAATCTTTATATTAAATTAACGAACTATCATTCAATTAAACAAATATAAAGCCCATTAATAGCCCATAATCTAATTTCCACAAGTGTCGTTCTTTTGTCCAAACCCCAATTATGGTACAAAGTCCAATTACCCTGTCTTTAATATTTAGCCCAACATCACGATTACTTCGATTTAAATAAACATAATAATAACTTAGCTATGAGACATTAATTTAAAAAGGTTGAACATAACTTACAATGATTAATAATAGCGTAGCGTTACACGGACAGAATTTCGACTTACACACTTACAACATTCGCTAACATACCCTTATTATTATTAATCTTAAATTAAAATTAAAATTATAAATTATATATATATATATATATATATATATATATGTATATATATATATATATATATGTATATATATATATCGTGAGAGAGAGAGAGATTGAATTAGGTGTAAAAAATACGGCCAAAACACGCGAACTTTATAGGACCTCAGCTGCAACAGTACTCCATGCGATCGCATGGAGTTTGTTCCTCCAGGCCATGCGATCGCATGGCCGCCTTTTACTGGACACGTAACATTCCAAAACGTGGGCTGCTGAGATTTTAATAATATATAATATAATATATATATATAATTTTATATAATTATATATATATTATATTATATTCTTGTGCATAGTTGACTCGTAATTTTAGGTCCGTTGCGTCGCGCGTTGAAAGTTGACTCTGGTCCCGGTTCCGGATTTTCGAACGTCCTTGCGTACAATTTAATATCTTGTATTTTGCGTTTTGCGGCTCGTACTCTTGTAACTTTTAGACGTTTCTAATCAATAATTTGAACCACTTTGATTATACTTTGTACTTTTTAGCTTTTTGGTCATTTGCGTCTTCAAAACGTCGAATCTGTCTTTTATCTTCTCCTTTTATTATTTAAACGAATATTACTTGTAAATAGAACAATTGCAACTAAAAGCTTGTCTTTCTTGAGGGATAATGCTATGAAATATATGTTCATTTTTAGCATTATCAGTAAGCAATAACCTTCTTTCGTTGCATCAATACACACCCAAAACCTTGTCGGGAGGTATCGCAATACACAACAAAGTCATCACTGCCTTCGGGAAGGGATAGAATAGGAGCGGTGGTTAACTTCTGCTTCAGGGTTTGGAATGCCGACTCTTGCTCGGTTTCCCAAACAAACTTCTTCCCCTTGTGAGTTAACGCAGTCAAAGGACGCGCAATCAAAGAGAAACCTTCGATGAATCTACGATAGTAACCGGCGAGGCCTAAGAATTGGCGGATATGAGTAGGAGTAGTGGGGGTTTCCCACTTGCTGATTGGTTCGATCTTTGCGGGATCGACTTTGATACCCCGATCGCTCACAATATGACCGAGAAATTGAACTTCCTTCAACCAAAATTCGCACTTAGAGAATTTGGCATAAAGTTGCTCTTGTCTCAAGAGTTCTAGCACGAGTCGAAAATGTTGCTCATGTTCTGTTTCACTTTTGGAATAGATGAGGATATCATCTATGAAAACGATAACGAACTTGTCCAGGTACGGCTTGCATACGCGATTCATGAGATCCATAAACATGGCAGGTGCGTTGGTTAAACCGAATGGCATCACGAGAAACTCATAATGACCATAACGAGTTCGAAACGCAGTCTTCAGCACATTGCTCTCCTTCACCCTCAACTGGTGATAACCTGATCGTAAATCAATCTTGTAGTAAACACTTGATCCTTGTAGCTGATCGAAAAGATCGTTAATCCTGGGAAGGGGATACCGATTCTTGATCGTCAACTTGTTCAGTTCACGATAATCGATACACATGCAGAAAGATCCGTCCTTCTTCTTCACGAACAAAACAGGGGTGACCCAAGACGATGAACTCAGTTAGATAAACCCTCGGTCTAGCAATTCCTGTAGTTGACTCTGCAACTCTTGCAGTTCGGAAGGTGCAAGTCGATAAGGTGCGCGAGCTACAGGTGCAGCTCTTAGCACTGGATCGATCTGAAACTCTACTGATCTCGCGGCGGTAATCCAAGCAACTCCTCTGGAAAGACATCGGGAAATTCGTTTACAATTCGCACGTCATCCACGCTCTTCTCTTCAACTTTTAGCTTCTTCACATGTGCCAGAATAGCAAAGCGCCCCTTCTTCATAACCTTTTATGCCTTCAAGCAACTAATAAGGTTCAGCTTCGGGCTACATCTATCTTCGTAAACAATCAGTGGCTCACCATCTTCGCGAGGTATACGAAGAATCTTCTCACTACAGATAACTTCGGCTCTTACCTTGGACAACCAGTCCATACCAACAATCACATCAAAACTTCCCAACTTGATAGGTATTAGATCAATCTCAAAATCCACTCCAGCTAGGTTGATAATACCTCCTCGGCCAATTTGGTCAACTTTCTCATGTTTTCCATTGGCTACCTCAACAAACATACTCTCCTCCAAAGGAACTAACGAGCAACCTATCTTAGAGCAAAAGTGTCTACATACATAACTCCTATCGAAACCAGTATCAAACAGAACAGAAGCTAATAGGTTATTGATAGTGAATGTACCTGTAACCAAGTCAGGATTCTCGTGGGCATCTCATGCATTCATGTTGAAGGCTATTCCACGTGCTGGCCCGCCATCCTTCTTCTTGTTGGGACATTCATTCCTGAAGTGGCCTTGCTGTCCGTGCTCATAGCACTTCCTTGGTCCATTTGGGTTTGTCCTCACAGCTGGGGCGGTGCTTTTACAATCTTTTCCAATGTGTCCAATCCTTTTGCACTTCTCACACACTACGTTTCATTGTCTAGTATGATGCTTGTAGCATCTCTTACACTGAGGAAGGGTACCTTTGTAGTTAGGGTTGGAGCTAGGATTCGGGTTCAGGTTCCTCCAGTCGTTGTTCCCTTTCAAATTTTCATACCTCTTAACTGGGTTCTGGTCAAAACCTTTTCCCTTGTTTCCATCCCACTTACGTTTCCCATTACTAGTTCCCGATTCTGATTTCGCCTGCTCTGGCTCTTGGCGGGTAAGTTAATTCATCAGGGTGTGTGCCATACGCATAGCTTCTGGGACATTCGCTGGTTTCGATGAAGTGACATTTCCTTGAATGTCCTTGGTGTAACGACCCGACAAAATTGTCATTGACGGCGCCGTTAACTTAGGTCCTGTTGCGTGGTCATAGTCTCTATATGAGACGTGTTTGACCAAAATCATGTCGCATTCATTTGAAATGTACAAAACTTTCAAAGTTTAGTTTACCAAACGGCTCGACAACAAGTTTAAGTTTACAAAAGTTATAAAGTGTAAAATGAAATAACTTGCGACATAATTAGTTTAAAATCACGGTTTACTATAAATAGCGAAAGTATGTATGCTTAAAGTTTAAATCCAAAAGCGCTATCCCTAGCGTATGCATGTATGCTTGACTCCAAGCAAGTAATCAAAGTGTGCGGAAGCATGTATCAAGTAGCCAAGTATGAACCTGAGAAACATATAGAAAACTGTCAACGAAAAACGTTGGTGAAATCATAGTTGTATTTATAAATGTTGTTTTTGAACCACAAGATTTGTATTTCCATATAATTGATCATCCAAAAGTTGCATTCCAAAAGTTTGTTCGCGAGCACCCAATTATCAATGCTTAACATTCCTTCCATAGAACCCCATCACAATAGTGTTAGAACATACACTATTTCTCGAAAATATATTCCATTCGTAAACGGTAGCGAACCGTTTGTATGAGGGTTTGTCAAACCCATATGGATCCATACAACATAAGTTCTCGCTTACACCCGGCAAGTGTAACTAATGATAATCGAATTGAGGATTTTGTTCTAAACTTGCTGTAGAATGTTTGTTTCATCGAACTTGTGTTCAAAACATAAAAGTAAGTAGTACAAGAAGTAACAAAGTATATGTTTCTCAGCCCACGATTTAAAAGTATAAAAGTTGTTGAAAAGGTGGAACTATGTGTAGTGACCCGAACTTTTTCATGTTTATATATATATTAAATGAAATTGTTATTTACATGATTAAGTGTTTCCAACATATTAATAAATTAAACTTGTTAAGACTTGATTAATTGAAATAGGTTTCATATAGACAATTGACCACCCAAGTTGACCGGTGATTCACGAACGTTAAAACTTGTAAAAACTATATGATGACATGTATATGGTTATATATATAGTTAACATGATATTATGATAAGTAAACATATCATTAAGTATATTAATAATGAACTACATATGTAAAAACAAGACTACTAACTTAATGATTTTGAAACGAGACATATATGTAACGATTATCGTTGTAACGACATTTAATGTATATATATCATATTAAGAGATATTCGTACATCATAATATCATGATAATATAATAATTTAAAATCTCATTTGATATTATAAACATTGGGTTAACAACATTTAACAAGATCGTTAACCTAAAGGTTTCAAAACAACACTTACATGTAACGACTAACGTTGACTTAACGACTCAGTTAAAATGTATATACATGTAGTGTTTTAATATGTATTCATACAATTTTGAAAGACTTCAAGACACTTATCAAAATACTTCTACTTAACAAAAATGCTTACAATTACATCCTCGTTCAGTTTCATCAACAATTCTACTCGTATGCACCTATATTCGTACTCGTACAATACACAGCTTTTAGATGTATGTACTATTAGTATATACACTCCAATGATCAGCTCTTAGTAGCCCATGTGAGTCACCTAACACATGTGGGAACCATCATTTGGCAACTAGCATGAAATATCTCATAAAATTACAAAAATATGAGTAATCATTCATGACTTATTTACAAGAAAACAAAATTACATATCCTTTATATCTAATCCATACACCAACGACCAAAAACACCTACAAACACTTTAATTCTTCAATTTTATTCATCTAATTGATCTCTCTCAAGTTCTATCTTCAAGTTCTAAGTGTTCTTCATAAATTCTACAAGTTCTAGTTTCATAAAATCAAGAATACTTCCAAGTTTGCTAGCTTACTTCCAATCTTGTAGAGTGATCATCCAACCTCAAGAAATCTTTCTTATTTATAGTAAGATATCTTTCTAATACAAGGTAATACTCATATTCAAACTTTGATTCAATTTCTATAACTATAACAATCTTATTTCGAGTGAAAATCTTACTTGAACTGTTTTCGTGTCATGATTCTGCTTCAAGAACTTTCAAGCCATCCAAGGATCCTTTGAAGCTAGATCTATTTTTCTCATTTCCAGTAGCTTTATCCAGAAAACTTGAGGTAGTAATGATGTTCATAACATCATTCGATTCATACATATAAAGCTATCTTATTCGAAGGTTTAAACTTGTAATCACTAGAACATAGTTTAGTTAATTCTAAACTTGTTCGCAAACAAAAGTTAATCCTTCTAACTTGACTTTTAAAATCAAATAAACACATGTTCTATATCTATATGATATGCTAACTTAATGATTTAAAACCTGGAAACACGAAAAACACCGTATAACCGGATTTACGCCATCGTAGTAACACCGCGGGCTGTATTGGGTTAGTTAATTAAAAACTATGATAAACTTTGATTTAAAAGTTGTTCTTCTGGAAAAATAATTTTTCTTATGAACATGAAACTATATCCAAAAATCATGGTTAAACTCAAAGTGGAAGTATGTTTTCTAAAATGGTCATCTAGACGTCGTTTTTTCGACTGAAATGACTACCTTTATAAAAACAACTTTTAACTTATATTTACGACTATAAACCTATACTTTTTCTGTTTATATTCATAAAATAGAGTTCAATATGAAACCATAGCAATTTGATTCACTCAAAACGGATTTAAAATGAAGAAGTTATGGGTAAAACAAGATTGGATAATTTTTCTTGTTGTAGCAACGTGAAAATTGGTAACAAATCTATATTAATCATATCCTAGCTAACTTATATTATATTATACATGTATTCTAATATATTATGTAATCTTGGGATACCATAGACACGTATGCAAATGTTTTGACATATCATATCGACCCATGTGTATATATTATTTGGAACAACCATAGACACTCTATATGCAGTAATGTGGGAGTTAACTATACAGGGTTGAGGTTGATTCCAAAAATATATATACTTTGAGTTGTGATCTAGCCTGAGACGTGTATACACTGGGTCGTGGATTGATTTAAGATAATATATATCAATTTTTTTCCGTACATCTAACGTTGGACAACTAGTTGTAGGTTACTAACGAGGACAGCTGACTTAATAAACTTAAAACATCAAAATGTATTAAAAGTGCTGTAAATATATTTTGAATATACTTTGATATATATATACATATTTGTTATAGGTTCATGAATCGACCAGTGGCCAAGTCTTACTTCCCGACGAAGTAAAAATCTGTGAAAGTGAGTTATAGTCCCACTTTTAAAATCTAATATTTTTGGGATGAGAATACATGCAGGTTTTATAAATGATTTACAAAATAGACACAAGTACGTGAAACTACATTCTATGGTTGAATTATCGAAATCGAATATGCCCCTTTTTATTAAGTCTGGTAATCTAAGAATTAGGGAACAGACACCCTAATTGACGCGAATCCTAAAGATACATCTATTGGGCCTAACAAACCCCATCCAAAGAACCGGATGCTTTAGTACTTCGAAATTTATATCATATCCGAAGGGTGTCCCGGAATGATGGGGATATTCTTATACATGCATCTTGTTAATGTCGGTTACCAGGTGTTTACCATATGAATGATTTTTATCTCTATGTATGGGATGTATATTGAAATATGAAATCTTGTGGTCTATTGTTACGATTTGATATATATAGGTTAAACCTACAACTCACTAACATTTTTGTTGACGTTTAAAGCATGTTTATTCTCAGGTGAATATTAAGAGCTTCCACTGTTGCATACTAAAATAAGGACAAGATTTGGAGTCCATGTTTGTATGATATTATGTAAAAACTGCATTCAAGAAACATATGTCGATGTAATATATTTCTATTGTAAACCATTATGTAATGGTCATGTGTAAACAGTATATTTTAGATTATCATTATTTGATAATCTACGTAATGCTTTTGAAACCTTTATTGATAAAATAAAGGTTATGGTTGTTTTAAAAATGAATGCAGTCTTTGAAAAACGTCTCATATAGAGGTCAAAACCTCGCAACGAAATCAATTAATATGGAACGTTTATAATCAATATGAACGGGATATTTCAGTTGGTATCCGAGCGTTGGTCTTAGAGAACCAGAATTTTGCATTAGTGTGTCTTATCAAGTTTGTTAAGATGCATTAGTGAGTCTAGACTTCGACCGTTTTTACTTGAAAATTGATTGCTTAACAAATTTTGTTGGAAACTATATATTTTTAACATGTGAATATTATGTGATATATTAATCTCTTAACGCGTTTGATATCATGTGATAGATGTCTACCTCTAGAACAAGTCCCATTAACTCACCTAATAATAATGAAGAGTCAAATGTAAATTGGAATGATTCGTGGACTGATTCACAATTCCAGAAGAGGAACCGGAAGAAGAGTCGGAACCGGAAGAAGAATCGGAACCGGAAGAAGAATCGGAACCGGAAGAAGAAATAGAACCGGTGGGGGAAATAATAAAACGGTTAAGTAGAAGAAAATCCTCAACCAACCGACCAAAGTTAATTATGGTCAATGGTGTTTCCGCCAAGGAAGCAAAGTATTGGGAGGATTACCAATTCTCCGATGAATCGGATCCCGACAAGGATTCCGATGATGTTATATAAATTACCCCAACACAATTTAATAAGGCAAAAGATAACAATAAGGGAAAGGGTATAAAAATAGAGAAATTTGATTCCAAACCCGATGAACTTTATATGTATCATCAACACCCGTATTTCTTAAGTTGTGACAATAACCCGAGAACCTCTAAACCACCAGGTTTTTCTAAACCAATGTGGAAAACGACGGCTCGTATTAGGGGAACATCATATATCCCTAGAAACTTGGCAAAACGAACCAAAATCGAAGAAGAAGAAACGAGTGAGTCAGAATAAGATAGTTGTATTCGTGTGGTGTAATATATGTAATATAGTGTGCTTATGCTTTATGATGTATGTAAAATTTTTTTATATTAATGAGTATTTTTTTTTATGAATCTAACTCTTGTCTATTTTACAGTATAAAAACACAAAATGGATAGACAACCCAATATTTTAAGAGACCTACCCGGAGACATGATTGATGAAATCTTGTCTAGAGTCGGTCAGAATTCCTCGGCACAACTATTTAAGGCGAGATCAGTTTGTAAGACATTCGAAGAACGTTCCAAGAATGCCTTGATTTATAAAAGGCTTTCGTTCGAAAGATGGGGGATATCACATTGGGAAATCCATAAGTTACGATGTGTTTACTTTGACGCATATATTGCGGGGAACCCAAATGCAATTTTACGCAACGGGTTAAGAAATTATTTTGACTCAATATATCCGAATATAGGACTTCGTGATTTAGAAAAAGCGGCTAACATGCAACATAGAGAAGCATGTTATGCTTACGGGTTAGTAATGTTCGCTTCTCACCAAAGTGAGAACAAGAACATCGGGCTACAACTATTAAACAAAACATTCCCACAAGTGACGGAGTCGGTAATTGGGGTAAGAAATGAGGTTTTTAGGTTATTACGAGACTGTTGGTCATTACGTAACCTTCATCCTTTTGAAGACGTTACAACACATTGTCTTACTATCGGTCACAACGGTTACTATCGGTCACAACGGTTATGTTCCACAAAACCAAGGATGGGAAGTGGTATTAGTAAAACCAGAATGCATGACTTGTTTCTGGACGTATGAATTACGTGTCTTTATTGCCTTTGCTGAACGCCTTATTTATTAACTAGAATTATCTTCGCAACTACTTTGTATCAAAGTTTTATGTGCTATATTTCATTCTATATGTAAAAAAAAGCGGTATTGTGAATATGATATTTTTTTTTGTGATTAGTTTTTCATATAGAATTGTAGTAGTTGAAATGGTATGTTAACTACTAAGTATGAACTTAACGGGTAGGTACTACCCAAATTAAAGAGTATAAAACGCTAATATGAAGAAAGAGCTTTTATAAATAAGTTCATATTACGCTACGAAATACTATTGACTACTCTTGATATTCTATATGATTAACACGTTTCATTTGACTATTTTGAAGGAAATGGCACCGACTACTCGACACACCTTGAATATGAGCGAAGAGGAATTTCGTGCCTTTCTTGCTTCAAACATAGCCGCAGTACAGGCTGTGCTACATACCAACAATAACCTTGGATCTAGCAGTACAGGAAATCGTGTAGGATGCACCTACAAAGAATTCACTGCCTGCAAACCTTTGGAATTTGATGGAACCGAAGGACCGATCGGATTGAAACGGTGGACCGAGAAGGTCGAATCGGTGTTTGCCATAAGTAAGTGTACTGAAGAGGACAAAGTGAAGTACGCTACGCATACCTTCACAGGTTCTGCGTTAACATGGTGGAATACCTATCTAGAGCAAGTGGGACAAGATGATGCTTACACACTACCGTGGTCAGCATTCAAGCACTTGATGAACGAGAAGTACCGTCCCAGAACCGAGGTCAATAAGCTCAAGACAGAACTTAGAGGGTTACGAACCCAAGGATTTGATATTACCACGTACGAAAGACGATTCACAGAATTATGCCTATTGTGTCCGGGATCGTTCGAAGATGAGGAAGAGAAGATCGATGCGTTTGTGAAAGGATTACCAGAAAGAATCCAAGAAGATATAAGTTCACACGAGCCCGCCTCTATACAACAGGCATGTAGAATGGCTCACAAACTAGTGAACCAAATTGAAGAAAGAATTAAAGAACAGACTACTGAAGAGGCCAATGTGAAGCAAGTCAAAAGAAAGTGGGAGAAAAACGGTGATAAGAATCACCAATACAACAACAACAGCAATTACAACAATAATCGCAACAACTATCCCAACAATCGCAACATCAATCGCAACTACAACAAACGGCCCAACAACAACAACAACAACAACAACAACAACAACAACAACAACAACAACAACAACAACAGCAACTACAACAATCATCCCAACAACAATAATAACCGCAACAACAACAACAATCAGAAGCAGCTATGCCAAAGGTGTGAAAAGTATCACTCGGGGTTCTGCACTAAATTTTTCAACAAGTGTAAAAGAAATGATCATAGCGCGGCTAAGTGTTAGGTCTACAGACCAGGGGTTAACAGAACGAAAGGAACAAATGGTGTCGGAACGAGTAATGGCGGTGCAAGTAGTGTCGGAGCAAGTTATGCCAATGTAGTTTGTTATAAATGTGGAAAATCGGGCCACATTATTAGAAATTGCCCAAACCAAGAGAACACGAATGGACAAGGCCGCGGAAGAGTTTTCAATATTAATGCGGCAGAGGCACAGGAAGACCCGAAGCTTGTTACGGGTACGTTTCTTATTGACAATAAATCTGCTTATGTTTTATTTGATTCGGGTGCGGATAGAAGCTATATGAGTAGAGATTTTTGTGCTAAATTAATTTGTCCATTGACGCCTTTGTATAGTAAATTTTTACTCGAATTAGCAAATGGTAAATTAATTTCAGCAGATAATATATGTCGGAATCGAGAAATTAAACTGGTTAGCGAAACATTTAAGATTGACTTGATACCAGTAGAGTTAGGGAGTTTTGATGTGATAATCGGTATGGACTGGTTGAAAGAAGTGAAAGCAGAGATCATTTGTTACAAAAATGCAATTCGCATTATACGAGAAAAAGGAAAACCCTTAATGGTGTACGGAGAAAAGGGCAACACGAAGCTACATCTTATTAGTAATTTGAAGGCACAAAAACTAATAAGAAAAGGTTGCTATGCTGTTCTAGCACACGTCGAGAAAGTACAAACTGAAGAAAAGAGCATCAATGATGTTCCCGTCGCAAAAGAATTTCCCGATGTATTTCCGAAAGAATTACCGGGATTACCCCCACATCGATCCGTTGAATTTCAAATAGATCTTGTACCAGGAGCTGCACCAATAGCTCGTGCTCCTTACAGACTCGCACACAGCGAGATGAAAGAACTGCAAAGCCAATTACAAGAATTTTTAGAGCGTGGTTTCATTGGACCAAGCACATCACCGTGGGGAGCTCCTGTTTTGTTTGTCAAGAAGAAAGATGGTACATTCAGGTTGTTTATCGACTACCAAGAGTTGAACAAACTTACCATCAAGAACCGCTACCCACTACCGAGAATCGACGACTTATTTGATTAACTACAAGGCTCGTCTGTTTATTCAAAGATTGACTTACGTTCCGGGTATCATCAAATGCGGGTGAAAGAAGATGATATTCCAAAGACTGCTTTCAGAACACGTTACGGTCATTACGAGTTTATGGTCATGCCGTTTGGTTTAACTAATGCACCAGCTGTGTTCATGGACCTTATGAACTGAGTGTGTGGACCATACCTTGATAAGTTTGTCATTGTTTTCATTGATGACATACTTATTTACTCAAAGAATGACCAAGAACATGGTGAACATTTGAGAAAGGTGTTAGAAGTATTGAGGAAGGAAGAATTGTACGCTAAGTTTTCAAAGTGTGTATTTTGGTTGGAAGAAGTTCAATTCCTCGGTCACATAGTGAACAAAGAAGGTATTAAGGTGGATCCGGCAAAGATAGAAACTGTTGAAAAGTGGGAAACGCCGAAAACTCCGAAACACATACGCCAGTTTTTAGGACTAGTTGGTTACTACAGAAGGTTCATCCAAGACTTTTCCAGAATAGCAAAACCCTTGACTGCATTAACGCATAAAGGGAAGAAATTTGAATGGAAGGATGAACAAGAGAAAGCATTTCAGTTATTGAAGAAAAAGCTAACTACGGCACCTATATTGTCATTGCCTGAAGGGAATGATGATTTTGTGATTTATTGTGACGCATCAAAGCAAGGTCTCGATTGTGTATTAATGCAACGAACGAAGGTGATTGCTTATGCGTCTAGACAATTGAAGATTCACGAACAAAATTATACGACGCATGATTTGGAATTAGGCGCGGTTGTTTTTGCATTAAAGACTTGGAGGCACTACTTATATGGGGTCAAAAGTATTATATATACTGACCACAAAAGTCTTCAATACATATTTAATCAGAAACAACTGAATATGAAGCAGCGTAGGTGGATTGAATTATTGAATGATTATGACTTTGAGATTTGTTACCACCCGGGGAAGGTAAATGTGGTAGCCGACGCCTTGAGCAGGAAGGACAGAGAACACATTCAAGTAAAATCTTTGAATATAACGATTCACAATAACCTTACTACTCAAATAAAGGAGGCGCAACAAGGAGTTTTAAAAGAGGGAAATTTAAAGGATGAAATACCCAAAGGATCGGAGAAGCATCTTAATATTCGGGAAGACGGAACCCGGTATAGGACTGAAAGGATTTGGGTACCAAAATTTGGAGATATGAGAGAAATGGTACTTAGAGAAGCTCATAAAACCAGATACTCAATACATCCTGGAACGGGGAAGATGTACAAGGATCTCAAGAAACATTTTTGGTGGCCGGGTATGAAAGCCGATGTTGCTAAATACGTAGGAGAATGTTTGACGTGTTCTAAGGTCAAAGCTGAGCATCAGAAACCATCAGGTCTACTTCAACAACCCGAAATCCCGGAATGGAAATGGGAAAACATTACCATGGATTTCATCACTAAATTGCCAAGGACTGCAAGTGGTTTTGATACTATTTGGGTAATAGTTGATCATCTCACCAAATCAGCACACTTCCTGCCAATAAGAGAAGATGACAAGATGGAGAAGTTAGCACGACTGTATTTGAAGGAAGTCGTCTCCAGACATGGAATACCAATCTCTATTATCTCTGATAGGGATGGCAGATTTATTTCAAGATTCTGGCAGACATTACATCAAGCATTAGGAACTCGTCTAGACATGAGTACTGCCTATCATCCACAAACTGATGGGCAGAGCGAAAGAACGATACAAACGCTTGAAGACATGCTACGAGCATGTTTTATTGATTTCGGAAACAGTTGGGATCGACATCTACCGTTAGCAGAATTTTCCTATAACAGCAGCTACCATTCAAGCATTGAGATGGCACCGTCTGAAGCACTTTATGGTAGAAAGTGTAGGTCTCCGATTTGTTGGAGTGAAGTGGGGGATAGACAAATTACGGGTCCAGAGATAATACAAGAAACTATCGAGAAGATCATCCAAATTCAAGAACGGTTGAAAACTGCCCAAAGTCGACAAAAGCGCTACGCTGACATTAAAAAAAAGATATAGAATTTGAAATTGGAGAGATGGTCATGATTAAAGTTGCACCTTGGAAAGGTGTTGTTCGATTTGGTAAACGAGGGAAATTAAATCCAAGGTATATCGGACTATTCAAGATTATTGATCGTGTCGGACCAGTAGCTTACCGACTTGAGTTACCTTAACAACTCGCGGCTGTACATAACACTTTCCACGTCTCTAATTTGAAGAAATGTTTTGCTAAAGAAGATCTCACTATTCCATTAGATGAAATCCAAATCAACGAAAAACTTCAATTCATCGAAGAACCCGTCGAAATAATGGATCGTGAGGTTAAAAGACTTAAGCAAAACAAGATACCAATTGTTAAGGTTCGATGGAATGCTCGTAGAGGACCCGAGTTCACCTGGGAATGAGAAGATCAGATGAAGAAGAAATACCCGCATTTATTTCCAGAAGATACGTCAACACCTCCAACTGCTTAAAATTTCGGGACGAAATTTATTTAACTGGTAGGTACTGTAGTGACCCGAACTTTTGCATGTTTATATATATATATATTAAATGAAATTGTTATTTACATGATTAAGTGTTTCCAACATAGTAAGCAATCAAACTTGTTAAGACTTGATTAATTGAAATAGGTTTCATATAGACAATTGACCACCCAAGTTTACCGGTGATTCACGAACGTTAAAACTTGTAAAAACTATATGATGACATATATATGGTTATATATATAGTTAACATGATATTATGATAAGTAAACATATCATTAATTATATTAATAATAAACTACATATGTAAAAACAAGACTACTAACTTAATGATTTTGAAACGAGACATATATGTAACGATTATCGTTGTAACGACATTTAATGTATATATATCATATTAAGAGATATTCGTACATCATAATATCATGATAATATAATAATTTAAAATCTCATTTGATATTATAAACATTGGGTTAACAACATTTTACAAGATCGTTAACCTAAAGGTTTCAAAACAACACTTACATGTAACGACTAACGTTGACTTAACGACTCAGTTAAAATGTATATACATGTAGTGTTTTAATATGTATTCATACACTTTTGAAAGACTTCAAGACACTTATCAAAGTACTTTTACTTAACAAAAATGCTTACAATTACATTCTCGTTCAGTTTCATCAACAATTCTACTCGTATGCACCTGTATTCGTACTCGTACAATACACAGCTTTTAGATGTATGTACTATTGGTATATACACTCCAATTATCAGCTCTTAGTAGCCCATGTGAGTCACCTTACACATTTGGGAACCATCATTTGGCAACTAGCATGAAATATCTCATAAAATTACAAAAATATGAGTAATCATTCATGACTTATTTACATGAAAATAAAATTACATATCCTTTATATCTAATCCATACACCAACGACCAAAAACACCTACAAACACTTTCATTCTTCAATTTTCTTCATCTAATTGATCTCTCTCAAGTTCTATCTTCAAGTTCTAAGTGTTCTTCATAAATTCTACAAGTTCTAGTTTCATAAAATCAAGAATACTTCCAAGTTTGCTAGTTTACTTCCAATCTTGTAGAGTGATCATCCAACCTCAAGAAATCTTTCTTATTTACAGTAAGATATCTTTCTAATACAAGGTAATACTCATATTCAAACTTTGATTCAATTTCTATAACTATAACAATCTTATTTTGAGTGAAAATCTTACTTGAACTGTTTTCGTGTCATGATTCTGCTTCAAGAACTTTCAAGCCATCCAAGGATCCTTTGAAGCTAGATCTATTTTTCTCATTTCCAGTAGCTTTATCCAGAAAACTTGAGGTAGTAATGATGTTCATAACATCATTCGATTCATACATATAAAGCTATCTTATTCGAAGGTTTAAACTTGTAATCACTAGAACATAGTTTAGTTAATTCTAAACTTGTTCGCAAACAAAAGTTAATCCTTTTAACTTGACTTTTAAAATCAACTAAACACATTTTCTATATCTATATGATATGCTAACTTAATGATTTAAAACCTAGAAACACGAAAAACACCGTAAAACCGGATTTACGCCGTCGTAGTAACACCGCGGGCTGTTTTGGGTTAGTTAATTAAAAACTATGATAAACTTTGATTTAAAATTTGTT
This sequence comes from Rutidosis leptorrhynchoides, assembly GCF_046630445.1. NCBI lineage: Eukaryota > Viridiplantae > Streptophyta > Magnoliopsida > Asterales > Asteraceae > Rutidosis > Rutidosis leptorrhynchoides. Next base: position 378,797,885 of record NC_092338.1, read on the forward strand.
CTTCTGGGAAAATGATTTTTCTTATGAACATGAAACTATATCCAAAAATCATGGTTAAACTCAAAGTGGAAGTATGTTTTCTAAAATGGTCATCTAGACGTCGTTCTTTCGACTGAAATTACTACCTTTACAAAAATCACTTGTAACTTATATTTCCGACTATAAACCTATAATTTTTATGTTTATATTCATAAAATATAGTTCAATATGAAACCATAGCAATTTGATTCACTCAAAACGGATTTAAAATGAAGAAGTTATGGGTAAAACAAGATTGGATAATTTTTCTTGTTGTAGCAACGTGAAAATTGGTAACAAATCTATATTAATCATATCCTAGCTAACTTATATTGTATTATACATGTATTCTAATATATTATGTAATCTTGGGATACCATAGACACGTATGCAAATGTTTTGACATATCATATCGACCCATGTGTATATATTATTTGGAACAACCATAGACACTCTATATGCAGTAATGTGGGAGTTAGCTATACAGGGTTGAGGTTGATTCCAAAAATATATATACTTTGAGTTGTGATCTAGCCTGAGACGTGTATACACTGGGTCGTGGATTGATTCAAGATAATATATATATATATCAATTTTTTTCCGTACATCTAACGTTGGACAACTAGTTGTAGGTTACTAACGAGGACAGCTGACTTAATAAACTTAAAACATCAAAATGTATTAAAAGTGTTGTAAATATATTTTGAATATAATTTGATATATATGTACATATTTGTTATAGGTTCGTGAATCGACCAGTGGCCAAGTCTTACTTCCCGACGAAGTAAAAATCTGTGAAAGTGAGTTATAGTCCCACTTTTAAAATCTAATATTTTTGGGATGAGAATACATGCAGGTTTTATAAATGATTTACAAAATAGACACAAGTACGTGAAACTACATTCTATGGTTGAATTATCGAAATCGAATATGCCCCTTTTTATTAAGTCTGGTAATCTAAGAATTAGGGAACAGACACCCTAATTGACGTGAATCCTAAAGATAGATCTATTGGGCCTAACAAACCCCATCCAAAGTACCGGATGCTTTAGTACTTCGAAATTTATATCATATCCGAAGGGTGTCCCAGAATGATGGGGATATTCTTATACATGCATCTTGTTAATGTCGGTTACCAGGTGTTCACCATATGAATGATTTTTATCTCTATGTATGGGATGTATATTGAAATATGAAATCTTGTGGTCTATTGTTACGATTTGATATATATAGGTTAAACCTATAACTTACCAACATTTTTGTTGCCGTTTAAAGCATGTTTATTCTCAGGTGAATATTAAGAGCTTCCGCTGTTGCATACTAAAATAAGGACAAGATTTGGAGTCCATGTTTGTATGATATTATGTAAAAACTGCATTCAAGAAACATATGTCGATGTAATATATTTCTATTGTAAACCATTATGTAATGGTCATGTGTAAACAGTATATTTTAGATTATCATTATTTGATAATCTACGTAATGCTTTTGAAACCTTTATTGATAAAATAAAGGTTATGGTTGTTTTAAAAATGAATGCAGTCTTTGAAAAACGTCTCATATAGAGGTCAAAACCTCGCAACGAAATCAATTAATATGGAACATTTATAATCAATATGAACGGGACATTTCACTATGATCTCACCTCGAGTGCACGAGTATAAATGTACTTCACAAATTAAACGTGTGCATGAAAGTTGCTTAGCCTTGACCTAAACAAGTAAGTTGTATCAATTAACCGGTTACGACACAAGGTCGGGCGAAATGTGTTCAATTAGTCCTATGGCTCGTTACGACTCGATTAATATAGCATGTGAATCACGTTGTCAAGTTTCATGCAAGAATCAAGTATAAAAGCATGTTAGAACGATTGCATAAACGTTTAGTTAAGTTTGACTAAAAGTCAAACTTGGTCAAAGTCAACGAAAAAGTCAACACGTTCGGTTTGGGTCCCGAACTATTTTTCTAAGCTTAGAAGTCATATATAAGCATATTGGCCAAGTTTCATGTCAATCGGAGTTGCGTAGCATAGTTAGAATTTTACGAAAAATGGAAGTTTTGGACAGCCCATAATGTTACTCCCGCAATGTCCTGGGTTACGACCGCAATGGCATGGGTTACGGCCGCAATGTCCTGGGTTACGGCCGTAATTTTGGTCCTCCAGGTGCTGAATGCTGAATTTTCTAAGTGTCGAGCCAAATTTCAAACAAGCGTAATTTGTGAACCGTAAACACTTAAAACGCGTATCTTATATCGTTGGAAAGGTAATTTAACAAGGAATACAACTAAATACATTTCATCAATCAAATATATCATTAAAAACAATGAAAACCTCAATAATTGATCATTATTTAACGTTTCAAGCTCAAAAATGTAAACGGTGATTCGGGAATCCAATTTACGTATACGATACGCCTTTTCAAAGGTAATTAAGCATACATTGCAACTAAACACTTACTAACAATATTTCATAGCATTCAATGTATCAAAAGTCCATTTCAAAGTTCATCAAACCCTAACCAAAATCAAGAATTCAATCATTTTGTAAATGAAGCTTTTCTAAATCAACCTATACATCAAAATGAAGCTAATGATGCTAGTAATACTTTTAATACATGAACTTAAACATTTAATCAACATTTAATCATCCAAAATCAAAGATTAAGCACACTCATTTCAAGTGTTCATGCTAGTTACTCCAAAACAACAAATCGAGCAAATAATTCATATATTTATGCTAGACACGAGCCATAGACACTAACTAACACCATTTCAAGTCAAAAACACGAATTTAGAGAAATCTAGAGTTTTAGAAATGTTACCCAAACGAGATGAAGTTGGTATCAAATTGTAGAGGATGAAGAGAGGATTCCAAATATGTAATTTGTTTTGATGTTGGCCTCCTAGATCGAATTTAGATGATGATTGAATGAATTGGGTGTTATGGTTATTCTTGCAACTAGAGAGAAAAGGAGGAGAAAGGAGGTGGAAGGTGGATGGAAATGAATGGATGAGAATGGTGGGTTGACTAGTTGACCTAGTCAACTAGTTTGCCCACTTGACAACTTCGATCCCTCAAGTTTCAAAGCGGGTGCGTGAATTAACCGAACGAATATTTTAAAAATGCTAAAGTAACCGAGAGATGTTATAATTAAATAACGGAAATATTAAGACCGTTAGTTAATGAAAGACACGAATTTAGATAACGGAAGATATTATGTAAAAAAAGACAGTGTTAAAAATAAATTTAACGGAAAAACGCGGGATGTTACATTACCCACACCTTAAAAGAAATTTCGTCCCGAAATTTAGTTGGAAGTAGTAGTTGTTGTTTCTTCTTCGAAATCTTGCGTTGCAAATTCTACGAATAAGTGAAGGTATTTCCTCGGGCATTTCAACGAACCTTGACATTCGGGATTTTACGTTGTTTCAGAGTTTGGTTTCATGATTCAAAATTTCAACCGGTTCTCCTAGGAAGGAAAGTTTGTCATCGATAGTAGGTTCGTCGAAGAGGATAACAAGTTCTTGTTTCGCAAGACATGTCTTTAAGTTTGATACGTAGAATGTAGGATGAACGGATACTCGAATGAGTTGAAAAATCTAAACGGCTAGTAACGGGTCCAAAACGCTCCAAGATTTTAAAAAGTCAAAATATCGAGGATTTAGCTTTCGACGTTTCCCGAAACGGATTACACCTTTTCAAGGTACGACTTTTAACATTACGCGGCCATCCACTTGGAATTCGAGAGGTTTACGTCTAACATCGGCATAGTGGCGATTACGGCCGTCTTGAGCCTTTCTCGGATTTGAACGATTTTTCAGTTGTTTCATGAATGGGTTCGGGTCCGGTGGTTTGCTTGTCACCTACTTCGGCCCAACGAATAGGAGAACGACATTTGTGGCCATATAAAGTTTCGAAAAGTGTGGCGTTAATACTCGGGTGATAACCATCGTGGTAAGAGAATTCGGTTAAAGGCAAATACTTTTCTCAAGTAAATTTGAAGTTGATAACACAAACTCGTATTATGGTTTCCAAGGTTTGAATCGTATGTTTGCTCGGTCCGTCAGGTTGTGGTTGATGTGCGGTACTCATGTCTAAACGTGGCCCCGAGACTTGTTGTAAGGCACTCCGAAATCTAGAAGTGAAACGAGGATCTCGATCCGAAACGAAGTATATCTCCTTAAGATATATTTTGAACAAGTTTTTGTTTCTCAAGAATTTCGCGTCGCGGAAGATTTATCGGTTTCCGAAAATGTTCGTTAGGACTATCCACCCTCGAGGCGAATACTAGTATAATGTGAAGAGTATCTCTCCCCATTGAGAATTTAGAATAAAAGATTTCCTTATTCGAAAGTACGAGTGTAATGCTAGAGAAGTTTCCGCCTCGATGTGAGCATAACAAGTATATTGTAGTTCGTTGATAAAATTGTGCGAAAACGAGATAGTATAAACGTATAACATATGTTGAAGTCGAAAGAATTTGCCATTCATTCGGAAGCATAACTATGGTTCGACAATAATCGAAGATGTGTCCCGGGTATGGTCGTTATCAGTATTCTCGGGGTTTTCGGATATCCAATCAAGAAAGATGAAGTCATGTACATGGCATATGGTGGTGATTAGGTTGATCGAGTCCAACCACCATCACGTGTCATTAGAATTTTGGTATGACTTACCGTAATATAACCACGTTGATCGAGTGTCATTATATTATGCTAAATCATCACTCCATAGATTCAAGTTCGTATAATCATAAAGTTTTAAAATGAACAAAGTGTAACGATGTCTCTAACGTGACTCGTATTGAATCGAAAGAATTAGTGCAACTCTAAAGAAGCGTTCCTCGAGGGAAGTGTATAAATGATTGTTCACGTCACAGCGATTCGAGTTAAACAATAATGTATTTCGGTACGAGAAGTGCAATGAATCATGATAACGAGTAGTACGCAACCGTAGTGATAAGTATTGATGACGATACTCACCTAGAGTAGTGATGGTAGTAACAGGAAGTGGTAGATAGTAAGGAACACCGGTGTGACACCGATAGTAAGTTGAAATGGTGGCGAATAACAATCCGAGAGACAGAGTTCCCAAACAAGTGTGACTAATGAAGTCGTTGTCATCCTTTCGTGTATGAATCTTGAAATTAACGTGGGTTACCGGAAAGTGGCAGAATACCGATTCGTATGATGAAAGTTTGGTACCATTAAGAAGTTTGCCTAAGAATGATTCAAGTATAATGCACAAGTAGTCAAGTAAGTGCTATCTATAGCAAATGTATATCAGAATGCAATGGCTAACTATCCGGTTGTAGTCTAGATTCACTAATACGTCCTAACGACTCTGTCAGACACACTAATGCATATCCTAGTTCCCTAAAACCAATGCTCTGATACCATCTGTAACGACCCGACAAAATCGTCATTGACGGCGCCGTTAACTTAGGTCCCGTTGCGTGGTCATAGTCTCTATATGAGACGCGTTTGACCAAAATCATGTCGCATTCATTTGAAATGTACAAAACTTGCAAAGTTTAATTTACCAAACGACTCGACAACAAGTTTAAGTTTACAAAAGTTATAAAGTGTAAATGAAATAACTTACGACATAATTAGTTTAAAATCACGGTTTGCTATAAATAGCGAAAGTATGTATGCTTAAAGTTTGAATCCAAAAGCGCTATCCCTAGCGTATGCATGTATGCTTGACTCCAAGCAAGTAATCAAAGTGTGCGGAAGCATGTATCAAGTAGCCAAGTATGAACCTGAGAAACATATAGAAAACTGTCAACGAAAAACGTTGGTGAAATCATAGTTGTATTTATAAATGTTGTTTTTGAACCACAAGATTTGTATTTCCATAAAATTGATCATCCAAAAGTTGCATTCCAAAAGTTTGTTCGCGAGCACCCAATTATCAATGCTTAACATTCCTTCCATAGAACCCCATCACAATAGTGTTAGAACATACACTGTTTCTCGAAAATATATTCCATTCGTAAACGGTAGCGAACCGTTTGAATGAGGGTTTGTCAAAACCATATAGATCCATACAACATAAGTTCTCGCTTACACCCGGCAAGTGTAACTAATGATAATCGAATTGAGGATTTTGTTCTAAACTCGCTGTAGAATGTTTGTTTCATCGGACTTGTGTTCAAAACATAAAAGTAAGTAGTACAAGAAGTAACAAAGTATATGTTTCTCAGCCCATGATTTAAAAGTATAAAAGTTGTTGAAAAGGTGGGACTATGATCTCACCTCGAGTGCATGAGTATAAATGTACTTCACAAAGTAAACGTGTGCATGAAAGTTGCTTAGCCTTGACCTAAACAAGTAAGTTGTATCAATTAACCGGTTACAACACAAGGTCGGGCGAAATTTGTTCAATTAGTCATATGGCTCGTTACGACTCGATTAATATAGCATGTGAATCACGTTGTCAAGTTTCATGCAAGAATCAAGTATAAAAGCATGTTAGAACGATTGCATAAACGTTTAGTTAAGTTTGACTAAAAGTCAAACTTGGTCAAAGTCAACGAAAAAGTCAACACGCTCAGTTTGGGTCCAGAACTATTTTTCTAAGCTTGGAAGTCATATATAAGCATGTTGGCCAAGTTTCATGTCAATCGGAGTTGCGTAGCATAATTAGAATTTTACGAAAAATGGAAGTTTTGGACAGCCCATAATGTTACGCCCGCAATTTCCTGGGTTACGGCCGCAATGGCATGGGTTACGGCCGCATTGTCCTGGGTTACGGCCGTAATTTTGGTCCTCCAGGTGCTGAATGCTGAATTTTCTAAGTGTCGAGCCAAACTTCAAACAAGCGTAATTTGTGAACCGTAAACACTTAAAACGTGTATCTTATATCGTTGGAAAGGTAATTTAACAAGGAATACAACTAAACACATTTCATCAATCAATTCTATCATTAACAACAATAAAAACCTCAATTTAACCTCAAAAATGTAAACGGTGATTCGGGAATCCAATTTACGCATACGATACGCCGTTTCAAAGGTAATTAAGCATACATTGCAACTAAACACTTACTAAGAATATTTCATAGCATTCAATGTATCAAAAGTCCATTTCAAAGTTCATCAAACCCTAACCAAAATCAAGAATTCAATCATTTTGCAAATGAAGCTTTTCTAAATCAACCTATACATCAAAATGAAGCTAATGATGCTAGTAACACTTTTAATACATGAACTTAAACATTTAATCAACATTTAATCATCCAAAATCAAAGATTAAGCACACCCATTTCAAGTGTTCATGCTAGTTACTCCAAAACAACAAATCAAGCAAATAATTCATATATTTATGCTAGACACGAGCCATAGACACTAACTAACACCATTTCAAGTCAAAAACACGAATTTAGAGAAATCTAGAGTTTTAGGAATGTTACTCAAACGAGATGAAGTTGGTATCAAATTGTAGAGGATGAAGAGAGGATTCCAAATATGTAATTTGTTTTGATGTTGGCCTCCTAGATCGAATTTAGATGATGATTGAATGAATTGGGTGTTATGGTTGTTCTTGCAACTAGAGAGAAAAGGAGGAGAAAGGAGGTGGAAGGTGGATGGAAATGAATGGATGAGATTGGTGGGTTGACTAGTTGACCTAGTCAACTAGTTTGCCCACTTGACAACTTCGATCCCTCAAGTTTCAAAGCGGGTGCGTGAATTAACCGAACGAATATTTTAAAAACGCTAAAGTAACTGAGAGATGTTATAATTAAATAACGGAAATATTAAGACCGTTAGTTAATGAAAGACACGAATTTAGATAACGGAAGATATTATCTAAAAAAAAGACAGTGTTAAAAATAAATTTAACGAAAAAACGCGGGATGTTACATTACCCACACCTTAAAAGAAATTTCGTCCCGAAATTTAGTTGGAAGTAGTAGTTGTTGTTTCTTCTTCGAAATCTTGCGTTGCAAATTCTACGAATAAGTGAAGGTATTTCCTCGGGCATTTCAACGAACCTTGACATTCGGGATTTTACGTTGTTTCAGAGTTTGGTTTCATGATTCAAAATTTCAACCGGTTTTCCTAGGAAGGAAAGTTTGTCATCGATAGTAAGTTCGTCGAAGAGGATAACAAGTTCTTGTTTTGCAAGACATGTCTTTAAGTTTGATACGTAGAATGTAGGATGAACGAAGACTCGAATGAGTTGAAAAATCTAAACGGCTAGTAACGGGTCCAAAACGCCCCAAGATTTTAAAAAGTCAAAATATCGCGGATTTAATTTTCGACGTTTCCCGAAACGGATTACACCTTTTCAAGGTGCGACTTTTAACATTACGTGGCCATCCACTTGGAATCTAGAGGTTTACGTCTAACATCGGCATAGTGGCGATTACAGTAGTCTTGAGCCTTTCTCGGATTTGAACGATTTTTCGGTTGTTTCATGAATGGGTTCGGGTCCGGTGGTTTGCTTGTCACCTACTTCGGCCCAAAGAATAGGAGAACGACATTTGTGGCCATATAAAGTTTCGAAAAGTGTGGCGTTAATACTCGGGTGATAACCATCGTGGTAAGAGAATTCGGTTAAAGGCAAATACTTTTCTCAAGTAAATTTGAAGTTGATAACACAAACTCGTATTATGGTTTCCAAGGTTTGAATCGTATGTTTGCTCAGTCCGTCGAGTTGTGGTTGATGTGCGGTACTCATGTCTAAACGTGGTCCCGAGACTTGTTGTAAGGCACTCCGAAATCTAGAAGTGAAACGAGGATCTCGATCAGAAACGAAGTATATCTCCTTAAGATATATTTTGAACAAGTTTTTGTTTCTCAAGAATTTCGCGTCGCGGAAGATTTATCGGTTTCCGAAAACGTTCGTTAGGACTATCCACCCTCGAGGCGAATACTAGTATAATGTGAAGAGTATCTCTCTCCATTGAGAATTTAGAATAAAAGATTTCCTTATTCGAAAGTACGAGTGTAATGCTAGAGAAGTTTCCGCCTTGATGTGAGCATAACAAGTATATTGTAGTTCGTCGATAAAATTGTGCAAAAGCAAGATAGTATAAACGTATAACATATGTTGAAGTCGAAAGAATTTGCCATTCATTCGGAAGCATCACTATGGTTCGACAATAATCGAAGATGTGTCCCGGGTATGGTCATTATCAGTATTCTCGGGGTTTTCGGATATCCAATCAAGAAAGATGAAGTCATGTACATTGCACATGGTGGTGATTAGGTTGATCGAGTCCAACCACCATCACGTGTCATTAGAATTTTGGTATGACTTACCGTAATATAACCACGTTGATCGAGTGTCGTTATATTACGCTAAATCATACCTCCATTCCCACATCACTCCATAGATTCAAGTTCGTATAATCATAAAGTTTTAAAATGAACAAAGTGTAACGATGTCTCTAACGTGACTCGTATTGAATCGAAAGAATTAGTGCAACTCTATAGAAGCTTTCCCCGAGGGAAATGTATAAATGATTGTTCACGTCACAGCGGTTCGAGTCAAACAATAATGTATTTCGGTACGAGAAGTGCAACGAATCATGATAACGAGTAGTACGCAACCGTAGTGATAAGTATTGATGACGATACTCACCTAGAGTAGTGATGGTAGTAACAGGAAGTGGTAGATAGTAAGGAACACCGGTGTGACACCGATAGTAAGTTGAAACGGTGGCGAATAACAATATGAGAGACAGAGTTCCCGAACAAGTGTGACTAATGAAGTCGTTGTCATCCTTTCGTGTAAGAATCTTGAAATTAACGTGGGTTACCAGAAAGTGGCAGAATACCGATTCGTATGATGAAAGTTTGGTACCATTAAGAAGTTTGCCTAAGAATGATTCAAGTATAATGCACAAGTAGTCAAGTAAGTGATATCTATAGCAAATGTATGTCAGAATGCAATGGCTAACTATCCGGTTGTAGTCTAGATTCACTAATGCGTCCTAACGACTCTGTCAGACACACTAATGCATATCCTAGTTCCCTACAACCAAAGCTCTGATACCATCTGTAATGACCCGACAAAATCGTCATTGACGGCGCCGTTAACTTAGGTCCCGTTGTGTGGTCATAGTGTCTATATGAGACGCGTTTGACCAAAATCATGTCGCATTCATTTGAAATATACAAAACTTGCAAAGTTTAGTTTACCAAAGCGGCTCGACAACAAGTTTAAGTTTACAAAAGTTATAAAGTGTAAATGAAATAACTTGCGACATAATTAGTTTAAAATCACGGTTTGCTATAAATAGCGAAAGTATGTATGCTTAAAGTTTGAATCCAAAAGCGCTATCCCTAGCGCATGCATGTATGCTTGACTCCAAGCAAGTAATCAAAGTGTGCGGAAGTATGTATCAAGTAGCCAAGTATGAACCTGAGAAACATATAGAAAACTGTCAACGTAAAACGTTGGTGAAATCATAGTTGTATTTATAAATGTTGTTTTTGAACCACAAGACTTGTATTTCCATAAAATTGATCATCCAAAAGTTGCATTCCAAAAGTTTGTTCGCGAGCACCCAATTATCAATGCTTAACATTCCTTCCATAGAACCCCATCGCAATAGTGTTAGAACATACACTGTTTCTCGAAAATATATTCCATTCGTAAACGGTAGCGAACCGTTTGAATGAGGGTTTGTCAAACCCATATGGATCCATACAACATAAGTTCTCGCTTACACCCGGTAAGTGTAACTAATGATAATCGAATTGAGGATTTTGTTCTAAACTCGCTGTAGAATGTTTGTTTCATCGGACTTGTGTTCAAAACATAAAAGTAAGTAGTACAAGAAGTAACAAAGTATATGTTTCTCAGCCCACGATTTAAAAGTATAAAAGTTGTTGAAAAGGTGGGACTATGATCTCACCTCGAGTGCACGAGTATAAATGTACTTCACAAAGTAAATGTGTGCATGAAAGTTGCTTAGCCTTGACCTAAACAAGTAAGTTGTATCAATTAACCGGTTACGACACAAGGTCGGGCGAAATGTGTTCAATTAGTCCTATGGCTCGTTACGACTCGATTAATATAGCATGTGAATCACGTTGTCAAGTTTCATGCAAGAATCAAGTATAAAAGCATGTTAGAACGATTGCATAAACGTTTAGTTAAGTTTGACTAAAATTCAAACTTGGTTAAAGTCAACGAAAAAGTCAACACGTTCAGTTTGGGTCCCGAACTATTTTTCTAAGCTTAGAAGTCATATATAAGCATGTTGGCCAAGTTTCATGTCAATCGGAGTTGCGTAGCATAGTTAGAATTTTACGAAAAATGAAAGTTTTGGACAGCCCATAATGTTACGCCCGCAATGTCCTGGGTTACGGCCGCAATGGCATGGGTTACGGCCGCAATGTCCTGGGTTACGGCCGTAATTTTGGTCCTCCAGGTGCTGAATGCTGAATTTTCTAAGTGTCGAGCCAAACTTCAAACAAGCGTAATTTGTGAACCGTAAACACTTAAAATGCGTATCTTATATCGTTGGTAAGGTAATTTAACAAGGAATACAACTAAACACATTTCATCAATCAAATCTATCATTAACAACAATGAAAACCTCAATAATTGATCATTATTTAACATTTCAAGCTCAAAAATGTAAACGGTGATTCGGGAATCCAATTTACGCATACGATACTCCGTTTCAAAGGTAATTAAGCATACATTACAACTAAACACTTACTAACAATATTTCATAGCATTCAATGTATCAAAAGTTCATTTCAAAGTTCATCAAACCCTAACCAAAATCAAGAATTCATCATTTTGCAAATGAAGCTTTTCTAAATCAACCTATACATCAAAATGAAGCTAATGATGCTAGTAACACTTTTAATACATGAACTTAAACATTTAATCAACATTTAATCATCCAAAATCAAAGATTAAGCACACCTATTTCAAGTGTTCATGCTAGTTACTCCAAAACAACAAATCGAGCAAATAATTCATATATTTATGCTAGACACGAGCCATAGACACTAACTAACACCATTTCAAGTCAAAAACATGAATTTAGAGAAATCTAGAGTTTTAGAAATGTTACTCAAACGAGATGAAGTTGGTATCAAATTGTAGAGGATGAAGAGAGGATTCCAAATATGTAATTTGTTTTTATGTTGGCCTCCTAGATCGAATTTAGATGATGATTGAATGAATTGGGTGTTATGGTTGTTCTTGCAACTAGTGAGAAAAGGAGGAGAAAGGAGGTGGAAGGTGGATGGAAATGAATGGATGAGAATGGTGGGTTGACTAGTTGACCTAGTCAACTAGTTTGCCCACTTGACAACTTCGATCCCTCAAGTTTCAAAGCGGGTGCGTGAATTAACCGAACGAATATTTTAAAAACGCTAAAGTAACCGAGAGATGTTATAATTAAATAACGGAAATATTAAGACCGTTAGTTAATGAAAGACACGAATTTAGATAACGGAAGATATTATGTAAAAAAAGACAGTGTTAAAAATAAATTTAACGGAAAAACGCGGGATGTTACACTTGGGGAGTCCCCAAAGTTACCTCTCCATCCGCTTGTACTCCGGAGTAACCATCGTGGGGCACATCAATGCTAACTCCAAGTACCTTCGGTTATAGCCATCAAGGTCAGTTCCTACAACTTTCAGTTCCCAAAACTCTGCTTCCATCTTCTGAATTTCTGTCCTGGGGCAGTACTCCTCGATCATAGCCCTCTTAAACTCTTTCCATGGGATAGCATAAGCTTCGTCAATTCCCTGAGCTTGGGCGAACGTATTCTACCAAGTCAAAGCGCCATCCGACAAAGTGCAGGATGCGAACTTAGTCTTATTCCCCTCGGAGCAGTTACTCACACGGAACACAGATTCCAACTTCTCAAACTATCTCGTCAGCCCAACTGGCCCTTCTGTTCCACTAAAATTGTGGGGCTTGCAGCTCTGGAACTCCTTGTAAGTACACCCGTTCAGAACAGCTGGGTTAGCCGGTGGAGCTGGAGCAGGGTTGGCATTCGCTATAGCCGCAGCTACTCGATTAGCTATCATCTCCTCGATCTGAGATGCATTGGGGATCTCTCGCGGACCTCTTCCATTATCCATCGATCTTCCAAACAAAAATTTCGATTTAAGTCAAAATCAGGTAATCGGTAACGTCATAGCATAAGGTAAACAGTACGAAAACAACACAATACACGATAACTAAGCATGGAAACAAGCAGCAGGTAGCACAAAAGCTAACATGTAATAAAGCGCCATACAACAATTAAGCAGCAGTAATCCCATTCATAAAAAGAAAGTTACGTACAATGGCATGAGGTTTGTACATTACATTAATGAAAAACAGGAAACTACAAACGGAATACATAAGGAAATCTAATACAATAGTCCTAGGGCGAAGGTGGGTAAATGATGTCCATCAGGTGGGATATCTGATCCTCGAGCTCAGTTACCCGAGCACGGAGGGTATGCACTTCCCTCATTAGTTCCTTGACGACGGGGGATGCTGGTGGGGCAGGTGGTGCAGATGGTGCAGGTAGTCCAGATGATGCAGATGTAGACGGCACAGTGCGGGTGATCTTACGCACAAATGGATCGGCAGGATACGGTACGACAAGCTTACGGGTTGTGACCCTAACAACTGTCCATGTGCATCCACGAACGGTCTTCCTCCGTTAATGTGACAACCCGGAAATTTCCAACCAAATTTAAACTTTATCTTTATATTATTCTGACACGATAAGCAAAGTTTGTTAAGTTGAATCTCAAGAATTTTAAACTGTGTCCATACATTCATTTAAACCTCGACCAAGTTCCAACGATTCACGAACCATTAAATTGAACGAACATGATTATATATGTATATGTGTATATATTATAACTTGAAAACATTAACAAAGTATTAGGCGTATAATACTTTATATAAATGTATTTGTTTCAAATATATTCTAATAGTTATCAACGGAATTAGAAGATAATATCAAATGACTGATTTATCATATACAATTTGATATGATTACGGGTCTATATTATGAGGTCCACTGTGATTTAAGAAATCTATTCTTTTTGACAACATTCGAAAAATGGTAAAGTGATTTATAAGTAAGAACGTGGAGTGTAAATAACTTAGATGTTGGATATCGACAAGTTAAGTAACTCGAAATTTTTCATTAAGATGATTTCATACGTTTATTTAACCTTTGGACTTTATCCCATGCTTCACCAACAGACTGTAATTTAAAAACTTGAAACCTATTATGAAATATGATTCTACTTTTCTAAAACGTTTTATGATATAACGATTTCCATTCTTTTAACCTTTAACCAAAATAATTCTTAAATATATTTAGTTTTGGAAAACAAAATTATCATATTTATTTGATTTAGTTTCAAACGTACAAAAACGTTTTCAGTTTAAAAAGAACTTTATTATTAAAACGTATATACCTTTTATAAATATCTAGAACCACTTTTGATAACTCATTACTTAAAAAGTATGATAAAGATAACGATATTTATATTTTATTTTATTAAGTATATATAACGATTTAAATTAATATTATATATATTTATACGCGTATTATACGTACAGAGTTTTATACTTTTACTATACTTAAACTTTACCTTTATTTTATTTTTACTTTACTTTAACTTTAATAATTCACTTTAATAATTCATACTTTAATAATTCACTTTAATAATTCATACTTTAATAATTCACTTTAATAATTCATACTTTAATAATTCACTTTAATAATTCATACTTTAATAATTCACTTTAATAATTCATACTTTAATAATTCACTTTAATAATTCAAAAATCTATTATAAATAGAATTCAATAGGTTTCATTATTTCATAGAAACTTGAAAATATTTTCTCTAAACTCTCTCAATCGATTTACATATATGTATTTACTCTGTATTATTTCAAGATATTATTAGTATACATAAAATATTACGGCGGAGTGCTGTCCGAGTGATTTCGAAATTGTTTTTCGAGCGGGATAGAGCTAAGGAAATTATGGGTTATAGCTATGGAGGTTATGGGTATGGTTCGGGAGTATTGCTCGTAAGTCAAACTAGTGTTTATCATCTCCGTTGCGTCTACGTACTTTTCCTACAATATTGAATCTCAATATTGATACGTGAGTACTCATAATTTAATTTGTATATATTAATAGTGTATCCCTGACTAGTGCTCGAGAATATAGGATTATGCATGCTTGTACTTTTGATATTGCCATTAGATAGGATATGTTGAATCATGAATTAGTTACATATGCGGTTGAGATAAGGTATAAGATATGCATATCGTTGGAAAGCTAGCGAAAAATTAAGAACTTTTCATTTAGATATCGAATGGTTTCGATGAACGAATTTGAAGTTATAGTCAATTGAATTTTTGTATTATTATTAAAAATGATTATTATTATCGTCGTTATTATCATCGTTCTAGTTTTATATTATTATTACTATTATCATTATCAATAAAAGTAATTATCATTAAAAATTGTTATTTTTATTATTATTACTATCGTTATTATCGTTAAAGTTATAATTAGTATTATTATTATTATCTAATTATTATTATTATTATTATTATTATTATTATTATTATTATTATTATTATTATTATCATCATCATTATTAATATATATATATATCATTATTTAAAAATGGTTATTGTTATTGTTATTATTATTATTATTAATTATTATCATTAAAATAGTTATTAGTATTATCGTTAATAATATCATAGTAATTATCATTATTAATATTATTGTAATTAAAACTAATATTAGTAACACCTAATTATTTTGATTACTATTATTATCGTTATTATGAACACGATATAAAAGATGATTAAAAGTTATTAAACGAAACGATTAGGAAATAATGAGTATGAGTATCATGATGAAATTAAAATATTATAAGATATTGATTTAGATAAAATTATCGTTCTTATTATTTCTATCATTACTATTATTATTAAAAGTATCGTTAGTATTAAAAAATATCATTTTAACAAAAATTATCATTTTAATAGAAATGTCATTGTTATTATAAAATATGATTGTTATTATCATTTTAAATAGAATTATTATTTTAAAGTTAATATTAAAAAGTATCGTAAATATTAAAGTTATCATAATTCGAATTATCATTTTATCATAATGTCATTTTTAGTAATTATAAATATTGATATTTTTATTAATAGAATAATAATAATTATTATTACAAAATAATATAACTTTTACTTACTATTATTATAGATATTATTTTATCAAATAAATATGTGATACAAACATATTTTACTACGTGTAATAAAATTACTTTAATAATATCTATCATATTATCTTTATGATATTAAATGAACTCTATAAATTTTATTACTTAATATATATAAAATTATATTTTATTATATAAATTTTAATATAAAATTTTATTTATTAATAAATGAATTATATTATTTACTCTAATAAATCTTTTAAAAATATTTAAAAATATAAAACGACGATATTTAAACTATATATTAATCATGTATAGATTTTGGAAATTATTTTGAGTCAAATTGACTTTTGTTGACCTTTACATATTATTCTCGAGCCTTAGGATTGTGATACACTATGACTTGACCTAATTTGTTAGACAAATATTGACCAACACATAAATATATATAATTAATTTAGGTTCGTGAATCCGAGGCCAACCTTGCACTTGATCAATGACGTTATATATATTTTTACTACGAAATACAGTATGGTGAGTTTCATTTGCTCCCTTTTTAAATGCTTTTGCAATATATATTTTTGGGACTGAGAATACATGCACTGCTTTTATAAATGTTTTACAAAATAAGCACAAGTTCATGAAACTACATTCTACGATTGTTTTGTTATACCGGATATCTGTACTTATTATTATTATGCTTGGTAACCTAAGAATTAGTGAAAAACACTAATTGACGCGAATCCTAAAGGTAGATCTACGGGCACCAACCACCCCCATTTTCGAATAGTGGAAATACTTTAGTACTTCGAAGGGTTCTTGTCATACATTTGAATAGTGGAATGTATGATGTCAGATATCTTAAGCGCTCTATGTGAAGGTCGGTTACCAGGCGATTCATCGTATGAATGATTTTTGCAGTTGTAATGATCCTGCACATTTAATTAAATGAAATCTTGTGGCTTATTAAATATTATGATTATTATATAGAAATTAAACCTATGAACTCACCAACCTTTTAGTTGACACTTTAAAGCATGTTTATTCTCAGGTGTTAAAGAAATCTTCTGCTGTGCATTTGCTCATTTTAGAGATATTACTTGGAGTCATTCATGGCATATTTTGAAAGACATTGCATTCGAGTCGTCGAAATTCATCAAGATTATTATTAAGTCAATTATAGTTGGATGTATTATGAAATGGTATGCATGCCGTCAACTTTCGTTGTAAAGAAAGTTTGTCTTTTAGAAACGAATGCAACATTTGTAAAATGTATCATATAGAGGTCAAATACCTCGCGATGAAATCAACTATTGTGAATCATTTATAATGTATATGAACGGGTCCTTTCAGTTGGTATCAGAGCGGTGGTCTTAGCGAACCAGGTCTGCATTAGTGTGTCTAACTGATAAGTCGTTAGGATGCATTAGTGAGTCTGGACTTCGACCGTTTCTGCATGTCAAAAGTTTTGCTTATCATTTTTAGTTGGAAATCATCTGCTTATCATTCTTAGGAAATTACCTTCTTATCATTACTAGTCTAGACACGTCTTGCTACATTAATTGCATGAGTAGTGTATAGACAAAATTCATATCTTAGTGTATCTGCTAAATCATATCTTATCGTATCTGTTACTTTAAACTTTACCTGACATATCCCGAAAATTCCTCCGTAATCTACGAAATCTTTTGTTCTATATCTATGGATATTCTATGTAATTAGAATACCATCCGATAACCAAAAATCATTTCATATCGAAAAATTCTTATTCAATCGTACGAAATGGAATTCATCATTAATTCAAGTTCCTCGGATTCCGAAATGGAATCCCACTCCAGCTCTGAAAGCAGTGTGACCGGAATGGATCAACCAATCAGCCATCATCTATTCTGGATGAATTGGGGATGGGTTCATAGCCTCCTCAATTGTAACACCCCGTCAAAATCAACATTGACGCAAATGTTAACTCTGGTCCCAGTGCATGGCTTGACTTCTAAGTATCAACAAAGTTCTAGAGCGGAAGCATAATATCTAAGTACCTGAGACAAAACATGCTTAAAAGTATCAACCAAATGGTTGAGTGAAGTTCATAGGTTTATAAATAATAACCAAAGTTTTAGAACACAAGATTTAGTTTCATAAATAACCATACAATCCAGTGTACAAAAGTATTCTATAAGTTGCGGGCACCCGGTAACTAGCCTTAACAAATAATAGTGATTACCCCTGTGTTATAATAATATGTGCACCGAATCAAGTACGTTCCGTTAACCTCAAAGTACTAAACACCCGCCCACTAGCTCTAATGTCTAGTACAGCATCCTGGGTGGGGGTGTAAAACCCGATAGATCTACCTTTAGGATTCGCGCCTACCAGTTCATAAACCAATAGTTAAAGTTACCAAGCTAGGGGATTTTTGATTCAAACCCACGTAGAATTAGTTTTAGAACTTGTATCCATTTCATAAAACAGTTATAAAAGCAAGCATGTGTCTCACCCCAAAAGTTGTAAAACAGTTGTGAAATATTAAAAAGTGGGGCTATGAAGTTCACCTTAGAGTGCATTGAAGATATAATAAGTACACGAATGAAGAAGATCAAAAGTGATCTAGACTCCAACCTAAGTAATACGATAAGTCAGAATATATCAAACTTATGTCATGTCATTGTATGATAGTCCTAGTGCTTGAAGTGGCTTTGGAATTATGTGACAAAAGATTTGAATAAGTATTACGTGTACTTTCTATTTTTAGTAAGTTTTCAATTTTAAAAATATTCTATTTTAGGTAAGTTTCTTTTTATATAAGTTTCTATTTTTAAAAGTTTCTTTATTTAGAAAGTCCATTAAGTCAAACAAAAGTCAAATGAGAAAGTCAACTGAAAAGTCAACCCAAAAGTGAACAATCAGCGTTGAAAGTCAACAAGACTAAAAAAAAATCTTTAAAACTTATTCATACTTATTTCATAATAATATTGTCATAATATTAACTTTGGTAGTTGAATGACTTTGGAAAAAAAAAAAGTACAAACTTTAATATATTGTAAAAATGGCTAAAGTGTCCATTTTGGAAATTTTTGTAAAATTAGTGGGACCTGATTTGACAAACGGTTAACACCAAGTACTTCTTTTTACCACAAAGAGACTACATAAAAAATTTCAGGAGCCAACTCGATTTGAGCAACTCGTGGCAACCGATGCCGTTTCGACATTTCAATGATTTTGTTTCAGCTTTTCAAAAAAAGTATAAATATGACCAAGTGACCTAATTTGACTATTTTTATAAATATTCACTGACCTTGGCTTGACAAACGGGCAAAACCAAACGCATCTCCTTACGACAAAGTTATAACATGATTTATTTCAGAACCTAATTAGTATTCAAATGGCCTCGACGAACGATAAGATTTTGATATTTTAAGTTTCTGATTTTTCAGCATTTCAGAAAAATGTACAAGTGCGCTCAGGTGACCGAATTTAAAAATTTTTAAAACGACGCTCGGGACTCGGTTTGGAAAACGAGTAGAACCAATAGCTTCCCCTTGCTATCAAGATACTACTGGATTTATTTGAAGATTTTTATAGCTTTTAAATGACCGTGGTGATCGACACGATTTCGACAAAAACTCATTTTCTCAATCAGCATTATTTTAAGAAAATTTATTTTTATAAACTTTGAAAAATCATAACTAATTCATAAAAATTGCAAACGGCATGAATCAAGAGTCCAAACTTATTAATTTTTTGACACGTATGCAACCGTCAACCCAGATTTCTGAGTTTGGGTCGCACGCATCGCGAGGTCGGATCTGATCAAATTCGTATATTTTTATTTACTCCAAAACTTGTTTTAATCCTAACTTACAAACCGTTCATCCGATTTTAACGTTCTTTATATATATTTGAGTCGCATCATCGATCCCGACATGATGGTGACGTTCAATCAGCCCAAAAACATCATGTTTTTTGAGGCTATATCAGCTGGGATTATATGTATTTATATATAATTTTATATAAACTTTAAGAATTCATATCTTGAGTTCTACACATTCGTTTAACGCAAATCTTATATGTAAATTGCACTACTCTTCATGAGGATCACGATGAGTAAGTTAGTTTCATCATAAAAATGTGGCACGATCCCCGAA
The DNA here is from genome assembly GCF_046630445.1 of Rutidosis leptorrhynchoides. NCBI lineage: Eukaryota > Viridiplantae > Streptophyta > Magnoliopsida > Asterales > Asteraceae > Rutidosis > Rutidosis leptorrhynchoides. The sequence continues at coordinate 378,818,249 of NC_092338.1, forward strand.
ATCAGCGATTTCAGTTCTGTCCAATTAAATAATAATCGTAAGAACGCGTTTTTAACATATTTTAATTATTCAAACAACACCACAATTAAATCCAAGCACTATAACTATACATACAAATATAGTAATCAATTTGAATGATGATGGATGATTATGAATATGAGATTAAAACTAGATGATGAAGGTGATGGTGAAAGTGGCGGCCAAAAGAGAGAAAAAGAGGAGGGAAAAGAGATAATTTTGTGATTAGGTTTGATAATGAGAGATAACACTAAATACATGGAATTTGCAAAAATAAAAATAAAAAAATAAAAATATTTTGTGGCTTATACCTCAAGGGCTCGGCCGACAAAAGGGAGTCCCATATACATTTTTTTTAATATATTTATATAATACAATCTTATCTAAATGAATTTACTATTTCTTTAATTTAAATTTAAAAAAAAACATGGCTAAATGTAATATATAAGCCTTCGGGCGTCGGTACTTGGACCGAGATAACAACAATTAATAATTTGTTTATTATTGATATATATTTTTTATTCATAATCAAATTTATCTTATTAATGTAAATTTAAATGAACTGATAAATTAATTAAAGATAAGAAAAGAAAATCCTTGAGTCTCTTGGGCTATCCTTTGCCCGAAACGGGCTAGGAATGGTCCAACCATTGAAACTTGAATACATAATTTGACCCGAACAAATAAAAGAAACTCGATCCGATAAACAGAACGTCACGTGAATTTAATACACGAGAAGGATAGGGATCCAATGGAAAAAAAATATAGGAATATTTTATTAACTCATACGACATTGAAATATCGTATTAAAAATAATTCGGATTGAGAAATCTCAATAATCTAATCGTTGGTTTGGAAAACCGAGACAATTCATTGAATAAAAATGTTATATGTAAGAATTTACTAACACGTAGTCACACATTAGTTTTAATACTTGTAATATTAACTAAAGTTAATTATATAAATAATATATATACTTTAATTAATATAATGTGTTTCCCAAAAATAAATATTTAGTCAACGTTGTATTAAAGTAGAGTAATTACTTATTAATATTGATATTAATAAGCATGCAGAAACCCTAGGGGCATTTTAGTCAATTCAGAAGTGGAAAAGTGAGGGTTGTTATAGTATCCCCCTGTTAATGGAAACTTCATCCCGAAGTTTTAGGTAGACTTCTCGGATGCATCAGCGGTTGAGAAGAGAGAGATGGGAATATTTTCCATTTCATTTGGTCTTCACGTTTCCAGGTATACTCGAGGCCATGTCGTGAATTCTAATGGATTTTTAATATAAGAATATTGTTCTGTTTCAAGCATTTGAATCTTACGATCCATAACTTCTACAGCTTCTTCTATGATGTGCATTTTATTATCAATGCGAAGGTCATTCAAAGGAATAACAAGAGTGTCATCTGACTAAGTTTCCTCAAAAGAGATGATGATGCCATACAAGCTTTTCAGTAAGCTGGGTGCATGAAATGCGGCATGAACATTACTAGGCTCAAAACCTCGAGTGTTTATGCCACAATACCAGGGCAGACAAACAGGTAGGAGTACGTGGAGATTACGACCATGTAGTTTGATGCATGGCATGTGTTTGTACAAATTTTTAATTCCGGAAGGTAACCATAGACATGATGTCTAATGTGAATAAATGAGACGAGATACCAGCTGAAGAATCACTAATCAGGCTTATATGCAAAGTAAGCCTTGACTAAAATGCCCTCAGAATGGTCAGAGCGAAAAGATATCGTTTAGTACACTATAATACATGTGAACTTATCGTTGGAAAGAAATTTTTATTTTTTTTTTGAAATCACATTTGCAGAGTATAGCTATATGATTATGATTTCAGTTACAAATGTTGAAATCTGACTAGGATGACACCTAGTTGCAGTCAATGAAGGAAGAGCAGACACATCAATGTCATAAAGGTTTAAGTTATCCCCTTCAGGGAGGATAGCGAGGATCATAGATTAAAATAATTTATATTACGTTTTCGAAAGGGAACCGTACGAAAGGTGTGATCACTTAACGAGAGGGACGTCCTCTCACAGACGGCGAGTCGATCTAGGATTCATTCTCACTTATGGGTTTAAGTGTGGATGAGAAGAAATGAGAATCATTGGTTATAGGGAATAGTTTACACCAGGTGAGAAAATCTCCAAAAATGCTTTCTTGTGCCAAAAAGATCTTAAATCATAGAATTGACGTTTACGAGGGTGTTGTGGTTTAGCCGTGATATATCGAAAGTAGAAACTTCTAAACGGTCAACCTTAAAATGGAAAATTTGATGAGAACAGAGAGTTTTGATTGATGAACTTAATGATAAGTTTAGGAGGGCGAGAGGAATTGTAATTAATATGTGGTGTAGAATAATACGAGAAACAAAAATTTTTATATAAACAAGCAATGCAAATTTTTATAGAAGTTCGAGTCGTTCAGGGTGACAATGTAAAAAGGAACGAAGTTCTTAGTAAATTTAGAGTTATCCACATCGTGTACTATTTTAAGTCAAATAATTTTTGAATTAGTTAAAATGTAAAAGAATTGATTCGTAAAAGTGAAAGTATAATTTGATATGTACTAGTTAAAATATGTAAAGGTAAATTTATTTATATAATATATATGATTTTATAAATGGCATAAGTGAAAGTAATTTTTATAAGTTTTGAAATAATATGAAAGCAAAATAATGTGTAAGAAATTTTGGAAAATAGGATATTTGTATTTCAGAGGTTATGTGTTTGAGAAATATTGATTGAAGATCGAGTGGAGGACCTTTGACTATCGGGTGACAGTTGAGCAACAAAGGTTACGAGGTAATGAAAACTAATGAATTGATTGTTATCAGGGCATAAGTTCTTGAACCAAAATGTTCATGTGTGAAGCTGTTGCTGACAAGCGAGATATGAATGGTAGAGTATGAAGATGAGAATTTATCACCCATTGATTTTGCAAAATTCCGAACCTGTATGACTAACATTAAAGTAAGAAGGATGATGGTGTGATTATCATCAAATGAGTAATCTCTTTGAATGAGTTAGGAATTAGAGTTGCGTAAGAAAGAGTATCAAATAAGATCTGCAACTTTGAATCGTTCGAGTGATAGTGAGAGTTCGAGAACTCCGACAGTGACATAGACAAGTATAAAGACATGCTAAAGCAGTGACTTTCGACTATGTAGTGATCATTTGAATTCAGCCTTAATTGGACCGAGAAGAGGATACGCTAGAGTATGATGGAATTATTTCAATTGTTATAGCAGATTTCAGATTTAATGAGTTTAGCTCAAGCCGCAACCCAGGGGGAAATGGAGGAACTTAAGATGGTGTATTTCACCTTTGATTTTCGAATTGACAGTGATCGATTATTATTTGAGTATGACATCATTACCTGCATGGTGCCAAGTAATCTACTATAAATAAATGCACAAGCGCGAAAGTTTCTTGACTATGGTAATCAAAACAATGCCCGTAGGAAGGTTCTATTATTAAAAGGATTATGCCTGTGAGATATTTACTATCTCGGAATAGAAAAAGTAATAGTGAACATGGTGTTGTAAGATCGACATTTGAGGGTTCAAATGAAATAGGTTTATGAAAGTCGTGAAAATCTACACCAAAAGTGTAATAACAGAGTGAATCCGGATACAACAAGTGATGATTAATTATCAAGGATAAAGAGATATTCCGTTTAAGAAAAAAATGAATGTAGAATTTCAGGGTTCCTCTGTTCACAACCTTTATGTCATATGGGAAATTGTTAATGAGTATGAGCTAGACAGTTTGGTTAAAACGAGTTCTTCGTATATCTTTAAAGATGGTGATTATCCTTCATGTAATAACATTAGGATTTTGGAACGAATAGCGTGAGAATTTTCCTCGATTCACTTTCTATTCCTTATGTCGCAACATTGGAATTTCTATATGAATCACTGTAATATAATCCCATTGGCCAGACACCATTATATTGCACTAATTCATACTTTCATTTCAATATTACCCCATAAGGTTAGGATATGTGATAAATGATGATTCTAATACAGTGTGCTAAGGATAGCACGAGAAGACAAAATTTCTAAGAGTGATATATATGAATGATGACATAAGAATGTCTTTGAATTATCGAGAATTTGTATAAGTCGATAATGATGTTTTTATAGTGAGCAACCAATGCACAAAGGTACATATTATAACAAGAATGTTAGGTACATGATTGTGATAGATGACAGAAGTTAGGAATGACATCCCATGGTTTCACTAACCAAGGTGGTCTTATAAAAAAAACCCGCGTGAGTCAAAGAATACTTTGAATCACAAATGGGAGTTCCTCCCGGAGTCTGAATATAAGAGAGATGTGGATATGATCGTTTGATGTAAGTAATAATATTCTAAAGCTATAGGTCGGCTGTAGACTAGACTCTAATGCACCCTATTATTCAGGGTTGACCACATTAGGACTGCCTAGTTCCCTACAACCACCGTTCTGATACCAACTGTAACACCACGTCAAAATCAACATTGACGCAAATGTTAACTCTGGTCCCAGTGCATGGCTTGACTTCTAAGTATCAACAAAGTTCTACAGCGGAAGCATAATATCTAAGTACCTGAGACAAAACATGCTTAAAAGTGTCAACCAAATGGTTGAGTGAAGTTCATAGGTTTATAAATAATAACCAAAGTTTTAGAACACAAGATTTAGTTTCATAAATAACCATACATCGCAGTGTACAAAAGTATTCTATAAGTTGCGGGCACCCGGTAACTAGCCTTAACAAATAATAGTGATTACCCCTGTGTTATAATAACATGTGCACCGAATCAAGTGCGTTCCGTTAACCTCAAAGTACTAAACACCCGCCCACTAGCTCTAATGTCTAGTGCAGCATCCTGGGTGGGGGTGTAAAATCCGATAGATCTACCTTTAGGATTCGCGCCTACCAGTTCATAAACCAATAGTTAAAGTTACCAAGCTAGGGGATTTTTGATTCAAACCCACGTAGAATTAGTTTTAGTACTTGTATCCATTTCATAAAACAGTTATAAAAGCAAGCATGTGTCTCACCTCAAAAGTTGTAAAACAGTTGTGAAATATTAAAAAGTGGGGCTATGAAGTTCACCTTAGAGTGCATTGAAGATATAACAAGTACACGAATGAAGAAGATCAAGAGTGATCTAGCTTCCAACCTAAGTAATACGATATGTCAGAATATTTCAAACTTATGTCATGTCATTGTATGATAGTCCTAGTGCTTGAAGTGGCTTTGGAATTATGTGACAAAAGATTTGAATAAGTATTACGTGTACTTTCTATTTTTAGTAAGTTTCCAATTTTAAAAATATTCTATTTTAGGTAAGTTTCTTTTTATATAAGTTTCTATTTTTAAAAGTTTCTTTATTTAGAAAGTCCACTTAAGTCAAACAAAAGTCAAATGAGAAAGTCAACTGAAAAGTCAACCCAAAAGTGAACAATCAGCGTTGAAAGTCAACAAGACTCAAAAAAAATCTTTAAAACTTATTCATACTTATTTCATAATAATATTGTCATAATATTAACTTTGGTAGTTGAATGACTTTGGAAAAAAAAAAAGAAAAAAGAAAAAAAAAAGAAAAAAGTACAAACTTTAATATATTGTAAAAATGGCTAAAGCGTCCATTTTGGAAATTTTTATAAAAATTAGTGGGACCTGATTTGACAAACGGTTAACACCAAGTACTTCTTTTTACCACAAAGAGACTACACAAAAATTTTCAGGAGCCAACTCGATTTGAGCAACTCGTGGCAACCGATGCCGTTTCGACATTTCAATGATTTTGTTTCAGTTTTTCAAAAAAAGTATAAATATGACCAAGTGACCTACTTTGACTATTTTTATAAATATTCACGGACCTTGGCTTGACAAACGGGCAAAACCAAACGCATCTCCTTACGACAAAGTTATAACATGATTTATTTCAGAACCTAATTAGTATTCAAATGGCCTAGACGATCGATAAGATTTTGATATTTTAAGTTTCTGATTTTTCAGCATTTCAGAAAAATGTACAAGTGCGCTCAGGTGACCGAATTTAAACATTTTTAAAACGACGCTCGGGACTCGGTTTGGAAAACGAGTAGAACCAATAGCTTCCCCTTGCTATCAAGATACTACTGGATTTATTTGAAGATTTTTATAGCTTTTAAATGACCGTGGTGATCGACACGATTTCGACAAAAACTCATTTTCTCAATCAGCATTATTTTAAGAAAATTTATTTTTATAAACTTTGAAAAATCATAACTAATTCATAAAAATTGCAAACGACATGAATCAAGAGTCCAAACTTATTAATTTTTTGACACGTACGCAACCGTCAACCCAGATTTCTGAGTTCGGGTCGCACGCATCGCGAGGTCGGATCTGATCAAATTCGTATATTTTTATTTACTCCAAAACTTGTTTTAATCCTAACTTACAAACCGTTCATCCGATTTTAACGTTCTTTATATATATTTGAGTCGCATCATCGATCCCGACATGATGGTGACGTTCAATCAGCCCAAAAACATCACGTTTTTTGAGGCTATATCAGCTGGGATTATATGTATTTATATATAATTTTATATAAACTTTAAGAATTCATATCTTGAGTTCTACACATTCGTTTAACGCAAATCTTATATGTAAATTGCACTACTCTTCATGAGGATCACGATGAGTAAGTTAGTTTCATCATAAAAATGTGGCACGATCCCTGAAATCAGCGATTTCAGTTCTGTCCAATTTAATAATAATCGAAAGAACGCGTTTTTAACATATTTTAATTATTCAAACAACACCACAATTAAATCCAAGCACTATAACTATACATACAAACATAATAACATAAAAATTATGAAGAATTGAAAAAGATGGAGTTTTATGACTACCTCAAATCAAAAACAGAAAAGATAGATGTGTAGATCGTGTTGCAAGGAACCCGAATATAGTAATCAATTTGAATGATGATGGATGATTATGAATATGAGATTAAAACTAGATGATGAAGGTGATGGTGAAAGTGGCGGCCAAAAGAGAGAAAAAGAGGAGAGAAAAGAGATAATTTTGTGATTAGGTTTGATAATGAGAGATAACACTAAATACATGGAATTTGCAAAAATAAAAATAAAAAAATAAAAATATTTTGTGGCTTATACCTCAAGGGCTCGGCCGACAATAGGGAGTCCCATATACATTTTTTTTTAATATATTTATATAATACAATCTTATCTAAATGAATTTACTATTTCTTTAATTTAAATTTAAAAAAAATTATGGCTAAATGTAATATATAAGCCTTCGGGCGTCGGTACTTGGACCGAGATAACAACAATTAATAATTTGTTTATTATTGATATATATTTTTTATTCATAATCAAATTTATCTTATTAATGTAAATTTAAATGAACTGATAAATTAATTAAAGATAAGAAAAGAAAATCCTTGAGTCTCTTGGGCTATCCTTTGCCCGAAACGGGCTAGGAATGGTCCAACCATTGAAACTTGAATACATAATTTGACCCGAACAAATAAAAGAAACTCGATCCGATAAACAGAACGTCACGTGAATTTAATACACGAGAAGGATAGGGATTCAATGGAAAAAAAATATAGGAATATTTTATTAACTCATACGACATTGAAATATCGTATTAAAAATAATTCGGATTGAGAAATCTCAATAATCTAATCGTTGGTTTGGAAAACCGAGACAATTCATTGAATAAAAATGTTATATGTAAGAATTTACTAACACGTAGTCACACATTAGTTTTAATACTTGTAATATTAACTAAAGTTAATTATATAAATAATATATATACTTTAATTAATATAATGTGTTTCCCAAAAATAAATATTTAGTCAACGTTGTATTAAAGTAGAGTAATTACTTATTAATATTGATATTAATAAGCATGCAGAAACCCTAGGGGCATTTTAGTCAATTCAGAAGTAGAAAAGTGAGGGTTGTTATATCAATCATTGGAGACAAGAAGAAGGTGATCCCTTCCATCCACCCCATTGCCCTCTTGACGAAGAACCTGAAGCACTTACCGGCGAACCAATCCGAAACACCATTTTCTCTCTCATTTCCAGAGTATCTCGTCACGATTATATACTACATCAAATTCTAGATTTTATTTATCCGCTCGTCTGAACCGACAATCACCCCGGTATAATAGAAGAAGTCAACGAGCTTCGCGCTCGGGTAGTGGCTTTGGAGAATATGGTGCAAAGATTACAAACACCAGCAGCAGCACCAGCAGCATAACCAGTACCACCATCATCAACTCCAATAGTACCATTACCACCTCCAACCACAACCGCGTCGTAAACCTCAACTTCACAATCTGTCCCACGAGCATCAACGTCATACGCACCATAGATACCACGGAGTACCAACAACAATAACTGACGAAGTATTAATTCATAACTTCATTGGAGAAACATTCCGTGGCGATTATGTAATCTCTAAAGTCTTAGAGATTATCTAATCTAGCCCTAATCATTAATTAGTTAAGCGAACCAAAATGATAGAAGGAAGAGTAGAAACCCTGACAAAAATGGTTTGTGGTTAACAAGCTAAACTTGTTTTACCAACATCATCAACAGTACCGTCAGCGTCACCAGCATCGTCAGTATAGTCAGCATCAGAATCAGCAACACCTATAACATCACAAACTCCGTCAGTTCAAGAATCACTGTGGACATCATTACGAATCTATAACGCGTATATTTTATCAACGACTTATGAAGAATTAACTCATTCCCTCTGAAGAAATTATATGTATATTTTATATATATATATATATATATATATATATATATATATATATATATATATATATATATATATATATATATATATTTTTTTTTTTTTTTGAAAGAAAAATAAATCTTTCCGTGCTAAGCTATTGTGTGTGAATCTTAACTACTCGGTTAATTCATATTACAAATATGCAATAATGTATGTCCTTCGCCGCAACTTAACCATCGTTAACTACAATCTCTGTCTCAATTCAACAAATTCCAATTCATAATAAATCAAGTATATATTTGATTTTACACTTTCATCATCGATGTACCCGAAACTTTTCAGATAACACCATTCGTACTTTGCGAAGTTCACAAGAATTTAATGAAAACCAACATCACGCCTCAACAAATAACGAAGTATTGATTCATAATTTCAATATTATTGAAGAAATACTTATGTAATCTCTAAAGCCTTTAAGGGATTATTCAATTCTAGTTCCAACCGTATATCGAATGAGTTTAAGTTAGTATTAACTCATTAAAATCTATGTTACATCTGAAGAGAATATATACATATATATTTTCATAAAGACTGTAATAAAAGTTCTCTTTTGTACAAAATATTAATTGTGAAATTTTTTTTAACGGATAGGTAATACCCGGTAGATATATAAATTCACAATTAATATGTTACATTCTTCGAATCTGATTAAGCAAATTATCAACTATACTTCCTACTTTCAAAATAATATACATTCTTTCATAGAAATCAAAACAACCATACTCATTCAAACTCAATTACATATTCTGATTTTGAAACCTCAGAATTCAATTCGAGATATAGCCGGTACCATCACTTTTAGATTCCTACATCTTTCAGAGCTATACTTTGACTTCAAAACTGTGTTAGAACATCAAATGTATATTAACGATTACAATCTGTGTTCAAGCCCTTCGAAAAATTTCTGAAGACATTTCAAATAATGAGTAATCGAGATGATGATCCAACCACATATTACCCACAGTTATGTACTTAAAAAGCTCTCAAAACTAAAGTCATAATTCAACACATATCTGTGTCAGATCCTTTGGCATTTATTAGCAAAAATAACTTTGCAATTCATTTTCAAAGTAGCAAATTCTATCACAACTCCAGTAAGACAACTTCGATTTTTCATTCGGAGTAGTCTTATCATAATCTTGATATATATGATTACCCTTTTGTTACCAGAGAACCTTTCATGTTCCACCACATTATCAATAAACTTATTCACAACTTCACTGATCTTTGACCTTCCGAAGAATCATTATATTTACTGAAACCCCATTATTTAATCATTCGCATCTTGTAACGAGAATTGCCATACGAATCATCAGGAATTAGCAATCAGTTATTTTGAAATCACGCAGTATGTCTACACCAACAGTTATATGTGTGACGACCCGAAAATTTCCGATCAAATTTAAACTTTAATCTTTATATTATTCCGACACGATAAGCAAAGTTTGTTAAGTTAAATCTCAAGAATTTTAAACTGTGTTCATACATTCATTATAACCTCGACCAAATTCCGACGATTCACGAACCGTTATATATAAATAGATATGTTATGTATATATATATTATAACTTGAGAATATTAATAAAGTATTAAACGTATAATACTTTACACGAACGTATTTGTTTCAATATGATTTTCCACGAAATTAAAAAATATATATATTAAATGATTGAATTATCAGAAACATTGAATTATGATTACAAGTCTCTGTTGAGAGGTCCACTATGATTTGAGAAAATCTATTCCTCTTAACGATATTCAGAATAATTTGTAAAGCTATTTATAAATAAAAACAAAAAGTGTCATTTACGAAAGTTAGACAAAAGTTAGTGGAGAATTGGTTTCCATAATATTCTATTAATCTATTTTTAAACGTACAAAGACGTTTTCAGTTTAAAAAGAACTTTATTATTAAAACGTATATAACTTTTATAAATATCTAGAATCACTTTTGACAACTCATTACTTAACCAGTATAATAAATATAACGATATTTATATTTTATTTCATTAAATATATATAATGATTTAAATTAATATTATATATATTTATACGCGTATTATACATACATAGTTTTTATACTTTTACTATACTTTAACTATACCTTTACTTTACTTTTACTTTTACTTTTACTTTACTTTAACTTTAATAATTCATACTTTAATAATTCACTTTAATAATTCACTTTAATAATTCACTTTAATAATTCATACTTTAATAATTCATACTTTAATAATTCACTTTAATAATTCATACTTTAATAATTCACTTTAATAATTCATACTTTAATAATTCACTTTAATAATTCATACTTTAATAATTCACTTTAATAATTCAAAAATCTATTATAAATAGAATTCAATAGGTTTCATTATTTGATAGAAACTTGAAAATATATTTCTCTAAACTCTATCAATCGATTTATGTATATATATATATATATATATATATATATATATATATATATATATATATATATATATATATATATATATATATATATATATATATTTGCTCTGTATTATTTCAAGATATTATTAGTATACATAAAATATTACGACGGAGTGCTGTCCGAGTGATTTCAAAATAGTTTTTTTGAATGAGTCGAAGCTAAGGAAATTATGGGTTATAGCTATGGAGGTGATGGGTATGGTTTATGGGTATGCTCGTGAGGTCAATCTAATGTTTATCATCTCCGTTGCGTCTACGTACTTTCCTGCAATATTGAATCTCAATATTGATACGTTCGTGAATCCGAGGCCAACCTTGCACTTGTTAAATGACGTTATATGTATTTTTAATACGAAATACAGTATTGTGAGTTTCATTTGCTCCCTTTTTATATATATTTTTGGGCTGAGAATACATGCGCTGATTTATAAATGTTTTACGAAATAGGCACAAGTACTAAAACTAATTCTATGTGGGTTTAAACCAGAAATATACCCTTAGCTTGGTAACATTAAACTACTTGTCTATGTACGGTAGGCGCAAATCCTAAAGATAGATCTATTGGGCCTGACAAACCCCATCCTGACTATGGGATGCTTTAGTACTTCGAGGTTATTTTAAACACACCTGATCTGGTGTACTTCAGAGGGTAAAACATGAACGTTAAGGCTTGTTACCGGGTGCCTACAACTTATAGAATACTTTTATACACATGCGAGTGTACGGATATTTATAGAAACTGAAATCTTGTGGTCTATTACTATTACAGAAATGATGGATTATGATAAACTAATGAACTCACCAACCTTTTGGTTGACACTTTAAAGCATGTTTATTCTCAGGTATTAAAGAAATCTTCCGCTGTGCATTAGCTCATTTTAAGGATATTACTTGGAGTCATTCAAGACACACTTTGAAAGACGTTGCATTCGAGTCGTTGAGTTCATCAAGATTAATATTAAGTCAATTATAGTTGGATGTAATATGAAATGGTATGCATGCCGTCAATTTTTGATGTAAAGAAAGTTTGTCTTTTAAAAATGAATGCAATGTTTGTAAAATGTATCATATAGAGGTCAAATACCTCGCGATGTAATCAACTATTGTGAATCGTTTATAATGTATATGAACGGGTCCTTTCAGTTGGTATCAGAGCGGTGGTCTTAGCGAACCAGGTCTTCATTAGTGTGTCTGCATGTCAAAATTTTTACTTATCATTTTTAGTTGGAAATCATCTACTTACCATCCTTAGGAAATTACCTGCTTATCATTCTTAAGTCTAGACGCGTTTTCCTACATTTATTTCATAATAGTGTATAGACGAATTCTTATCTTAGCATATCTGTTACTGTGAACTTTGACTGACATCTTTCAAAGATTCCTCCGTAATTTATGGGATTTTGGTATTATATATACATATGTAAATTATGTATTGAAGAATACCAAATCTAAATTCTACAATCTATTTCATACCAAAAAATTCTTTCCCTGATCATACAAGATGGATCCCTCAACCAGTTCGAGTTCCTCGGATTCTGACAGCTATGCCGATATGGATTTCCACATGAGCTCCGAAAGCAGCATGACCGGAATGAATCAACCAATTAGCCATCATCTATTCTGGATGAATTGGGAATGGATTCGTAATCTACTTAACCATTGGAAACAAGAAGAAGGCGATCCCTTTCATCCACCACATTGCCCTCTTGGTAATGAACCTGAAGCACTTACCGGCGAACCTGTCCGAAACACCATTTTCTCTCTCATTTCCAGAGTATCTCGTCATGATTGTATACTACACCAAATTCTAGATCTTATTTATCCGCTCGTCCGAACCGACAATTACCCCGATGTAATAGAAGAAGTCAACGAGCTTCGCGCTCGAGTAGTGGCTTTGGAGAATATGGTGCAAAGGTTACAAACACCAGCAGCAGCACCAACAGCATAACCAGTACCACCATCAACAGTACCATTACCACCACCAACAACAACCGCATCGCAAACCTCAACTTCACAATCTATCCCACGAGCATCGACGTCATACGCCATGTAGATACCAAGGAATACCACAACGATGAAGTATTGATTCATAACTTCATTGGGGAAACATTCTACGGCGATTATGTAATTTCTAAAGTTTAGAAATTATCTATCCTCGCCTTAACCATAAATCAAATGAGTTTAATTTAATATTAACTCATTAAATCAATATTACATCTGAAGAAATATACACATATATATATTTCCATAAAGACTGTAATAAAATTCTTTTGTACAAAATATTAATTGTGAATTTTTTTTTTTAACGGGTAGGTAATACCCGAGAGATATATAAATTCACAATTATTATGTTACATTCTTCGAATCTGATTCAGCAAATCATCCATTATACTCCCTACTTTCACAACAATATACATTCTTTTATAAAAATCAAAACAACCATACTCATTCAAAATCTAATTACATATTCTGATTTTGAAATCTCATAATTCGATTCAAGATATAACCGAAATCGTCACTCTTAGATTCCTACATCTTTCAAAACTATACTTTGAATTCAAAACTGTCCTAGAACCTCATTTCTATTCATGAAACTCACAAAAATATTTGTATCATTCAAAATCTTAGAACATCATATGTATATTAACAATTACAATATGTGTTCAAACACTTCGAAATTCCTAAAGACATGCGAGATGATGAGCCAACCACATATTACCCACTGTCATGCATCTGAAAAGCTCTCGAAACCAAAGTTATAGTTTAACACGTATCCATGTCAGATCCTTTGATATTTATTACCAAATATAATTTTTCAATCTCTTTCCAAAATAGACAGTTTTGTCACATCTCCAGCAAGTCAACTTCGACTTCTCAATCAAAACAGTCTTATTATAACCTCAATAGATACGTTGCCCTTTCGCCAACGTTTCTGGGGAATCGTTTATATTCACGACATTAGCAATAAACTTACCAACAACTTCACTAATCTTTGACTTTCAAAAAAAAAAATCATTATAATTATCGAAACCCTATTATATACTCATTCGTACCTTATAACAAGAATTGCCATACCAATTATTGAGAATCAGCAATCAGTATTTTGAAACCATGCAGCATGTCTACATCAATAATTACATATACACACAACGTCTACCTCCAAGACTTACATTCTTTGAATGAGAAATTTCTGAAAAACACCCTAAACTGCGAACCAGTTCTCAAAATTTTGAAAAATGCTGATGAAGCAGCAAAAACTGTAAATGACCTTAACAGTAAAAAGTTGGATGATAATGGATAGTATATTGGCAAAGCTCAGAAAAAGAGAAGCTTTGGAACTGGAAAACGGATTGAGCAAAGTATGAAGGAGGCTGTGGACAAATCACAAAGGCTGAACCTGCCTTCAAAGAATCCAAATGATTCAGTGCTTGCTGAAGTCATTAACTAATACCTTGCTCCTGACTCTAAATCCCTGCGGATAATATCCTTCATCATCCTCTGATATTAGACATTCTAAGATATCATCGTATCTTTCATTATAAATATCATCCATACTTCTGAAGATATTTTTATAATTATTCTTATCTGAAATCATTTACCTCTTCGCGCTATCTGTATTATATCATAAAAGAAACTATTTTAGTTTCTAAATTCTGAAACATTCAAGTTTAAAATAGGAATATTCTTGAAGAAGTGTTGGGAGCTGAAGCATGAGTTAGTATAATATAATGACACTTGATCAACGTGATTATATTACAGTAATTCATGCTGAGTTTCTAAATGGAACATGATGATTCACAGATCATAACTTCATCATGTGCTATGTTACACGACTCTTGTATTCTCTTTGATCTCTAAATATCAAGAAAATATTTCTTGATGATTCGGCCTTTTCCGAGGTATTCTGGTAATTTGACAAGTCAAGATCGTGTCATTACAATTTCCTTCCTAGAACATTAACAATGTTCATTCCGAAATTTATATCTGCGAATTCTGGACCATTACAAGCGGTGCTTAATCGCAAGAAGAAGAAACGAAAGGACAAAGCTCCGAACTAGAAATGGGAGTATAAATCATAGCAAATAGAAGAGAGCATTGACTGTGGATGACAATGATTATAGAAGAAGCAAGGACTTTGAAATATAAGGGAAGATATAAAACCCAACAACAACCCAGAAATCACAAACCGTATATATCAATGCATATAGCAATATAAAGACACGGGAGAACTAAAAACACTATAAAACCAAGAGTATAGTAGAAGTAAATAGATTCTTCCGGAGGCAGATGAAAAAGAAGAGCGACAGATATGAAAGTGAGGAGTATATCAAGAATCAGCACTGGATGAAGCATATTGACAAATACTTTAAAATATGAGTTGAGAAGGTGTGAGTTGTAAGAAAACAAATGAGGTGGATTTATAGTGAAATATCCGACAGAGAAATCAAAATAGATTATCGCATTAATTCGAAGAGGATCATAATTTCCTTAATCGCCGAATAATCAAATCCAATATAGATTACAAAGATTTTCTTTTCGGAGATCAATCGTGATGACGTTAAAAGATACAACGAATCACTATTATCTTATTTCATTCATTTACGATAACTTCACTCACACGCTTCGAGTAATCGAATTATTTTATCCATTCTTCTTGAACATGATAAAACTCTATAATCGTTATAATAACATTCTAATTGTTAGTCATGACGACCTCTATCAAATTTCGGGGACGAAATTTCTTTAACGGGTAGGTACTGTAACGACCCGGAAATTTCTGACCAAAATTAAACTTTAATCTTTATATTATTCCGACACGATAAGCAAAGTTTGTTAAGTTAAATCTCAAGAATTTTAAACAGTGTTCATACATTCATTATAACCTCGACCAAATTCCGACGATTCACGAACCGTTATATATAAATAGATATGTTATGTATATATATATTATAACTTGAGAATATTAATAAAGTATTAAACGTATAATACTTTACACGAACGTATTTGTTTCAATATGATTTTCCACGAAATTAAAAAATATATATATTAAATGATTGAATTATCAGAAACATTGAATTATGATTACAAGTCTCTGTTGAGAGGTCCACTATGATTTGAGAAAATCTATTCCTCTTAACGATATTCAGAATAATTTGTAAAGCTATTTATAAATAAAAACAAAAAGTGTCATTTACGAAAGTTAGACAAAAGTTAGTGGAGAATTGGTTTCCATAATATTCTATTAATCTATTTTCAAACGTACAAAGACGTTTTCAGTTTAAAAAGAACTTTATTATTAAAACGTATATAACTTTTATAAATATCTAGAATCACTTTTGACAACTCATTACTTAACCAGTATAATAAATATAACGATATTTATATTTTATTTCATTAAATATATATAACGATTTAAATTAATATTATATATATTTATACGCGTATTATACATACATAGTTTTTATACTTTTACTATACTTTAACTATACCTTTACTTTACTTTTACTTTTACTTTACTTTAACTTTAATAATTCATACTTTAATAATTCACTTTAATAATTCACTTTAATAATTCACTTTAATAATTCATACTTTAATAATTCACTTTAATAATTCATACTTTAATAATTCACTTTAATAATTCATACTTTAATAATTCACTTTAATAATTCATACTTTAATAATTCACTTTAATAATTCATACTTTAATAATTCACTTTAATAATTCATACTTTAATAATTCACTTTAATAATTCAAAAATCTATTATAAATAGAATTCAATAGGTTTCATTATTTGATAGAAACTTGAAAATATATTTCTCTAAACTCTATCAATCGATTTATATATATATATATATATATATATATATATATATATATATATATATATATATATATATATATATATATATATATTTGCTCTGTATTATTTCAAGATATTATTAGTATACATAAAATATTACGACGGAGTGCTGTCCGAGTGATTTCAAAATAGTTTTTTTGAATGAGTCGAAGCTAAGGAAATTATGGGTTATAGCTATGGAGGTGATGGGTATGGTTTATGGGTATGCTCGTGAGGTCAATCTAGTGTTTATCATCTCCGTTGCATCTACGTACTTTCCTGCAATATTGAATCTCAATATTGATACGTTCGTGAATCCAAGGCCAACCTTGCACTTGTTAAATGACGTTATATGTATTTTTAATACGAAATACAGTATTGTGAGTTTCATTTGCTCCCTTTTTATATATATTTTTGGGCTGAGAATACATGCGCTGATTTATAAATGTTTTACGAAATAGGCACAAGTACTAAAACTAATTCTATGTGGGTTTAAACCAGAAATATACCCTTAGCTTGGTAACATTAAACTACTTGTCTATGTACGGTAGGCGCGAATCCTAAAGATAGATCTATTGGGCCTGACAAACCCCATCCTGACTATGGGATGCTTTAGTACTTCGAGGTTATTTTAAACACACCTGATCTGGTGTACTTCAGAGGGTAAAACATGAACGTTAAGGCTTGTTACCGGGTACCTAAAACTTATAGAATACTTTTATATACTTGCGAGTGTACGGATATTTATAGAAACTGAAATCTTGTGGTCTATTACTATTACGGAAATGATGGATTATGATAAACTAATGAACTCACCAACCTTTTGGTTGACACTTTAAAGCATGTTTATTCTCAGGTATTAAAGAAATCTTCCGCTGTGCATTAGCTCATTTTAAGGATATTACTTGGAGTCATTCAAGATATACTTTGAAAGATGTTGCATTCGAGTCGTTGAGTTCATCAAGATTAATATTAAGTCAATTATAGTTGGATGTAATATGAAATGGTATGCATGCCGTCAATTTTTGATGTAAAGAAAGTTTGTCTTTTAAAAACGAATGCAATGTTTGTAAAACGTATCATATAGAGGTCAAATACCTCGCGATGTAATCAACTATTGTGAATCGTTTATAATGTATATGAACGAGTCCTTTCAATATGTGTATATATAACGTCTATCTTCTGGACATAATTTGAATGTGAAGTTTCTGAAAAACACCTCGAACTACGAATTGGTTCTCTGAAAATGGAAAAATGCTGATGAAGCAGCAAAAACTATAAATGACTTTAACAGTAAAAGTTTGATGATAATAAATAAGTGTGCTGGCAAAGCGCAGAAAAAGAGAAGTCTTGGAACTGGAAACCGGATTGAGCAAAGTATGAAGGAGGCTGTGGACAAATCACAAAGACTGAACCTGACTTCAAAGAATCTAAATGATTCAGTACCTACTGAAGTCATTAACGAATACCTTGCTCCTGACTCTAAACCCCTGCGGACAATATTCTTCATCATCCTCTGATATTAGAAATTCTAAGATATCATCGTATCTTTCATTATAAATATCCTCCATATTTCTGAAGATATTTTCATAATTATTCTTATCTAAAATCATTTACCTCTTCGCGCTATCTGTATTACATCATAAAAGAAACTATTTTTGTTTCTAAATTCTGAAATATTCGAGTTTAAAATAGGAATACTTTTGAAGTAGTGTTGGGAGCTGAAGCATGAGTTAGTATAATATAATGACACTTGATCAACGTGATTATATTACAGTAAGTCATGCTGAGTTTTTAAATGGAACATGATGATTCACAGATCATAACATCATCATGTGCCATGTTATACGACTCATGTATTCTACTTAATCTCTAAAAATATCAAGAAAATATTTTCTTGATGATTCGATCTTTTCCGAGGTATTCTGATAATTTGACAAATGAAGATCGTGCCATTACGATTTCTTTCTTAGAACATTAACAATGTTTATTCCAAAAATTTTATCTCCGAATTATGGACCATTATAAGCGGTACTTACTCGCAAGAAGAAGAAACGAAAGGACAAAACTCCGAAACAGAAATTGGGATATAAATCGCAGCAAATAAAAGAGAGCATTAATTGGAGATGACAATGATTATAGAAGACAGAAGCAAGGACGTCGAAATATAAGGGAAGATATAAAACCCAACAACAACCCAGAAGTTACAAACTATATATATCGATGCATATAGCAATATAAAGACACGGGTGAACTAAAAAAACTATAAAACCAAGAGTATAGTAGAAGTAAATAGATTCTTTCGGTGGCAGATGAAAAAGAAGAATGACAGATATGAAAGTTAGGAGTATATCAAGAATTGGAACTAGATGGAGCATATTAGCGAATGCTATAAAGTATGAATTGAGGGAGAAAGAATAAAAGGTGTGAGTTGTGGAAATAAGGAAACGAAGGGGGTGGATATATAGTAAAATATCCGACAGAGCAATCAAAATAGATTATCGCATTTAATCAAGCTGATCCTAACTTCCTTAATTACCAAAGAACCAAATCTTATTACAAAGATGTTCTCTAAATTCCTTGAATTCTGGAAATCAACCGTGACTATGTCATTGGTTAAAAAGAACGTGCATTTACTCATTTCATTCTTTTGTGATAACTTCACTCATACTCTTCACAAAAATCAAATTGCTTTATCTATATTACTTGATGATAATAAAACTCTAATTTTCAACTCGTGTACGTCATGAAAACATACTTATTGTCAGCCATGACCATCCCATTCAAATTTCGGGACGAAATTTCTTTAACGGGTAGGTACTGTGACAACCCGAAAATTTCCAACCAAATTTAAACTTTATCTTTATATTATTCTGACACGATAAGCAAAGTTTGTTAAGTTGAATCTCAAGAATTTTAAACTGTGTCCATACATTCATTTAAACCTTGACCAAGTTCCAATGATTCACGAACTATTAAATTGAACGAACATGATTATATATGTATATGTGTATATATTATAACTTGAAAACATTAACAAAGTATTAGGCATATAATACTTTATATAAACGTATTTGTTTCAAAATATATATTCTAATAGTTATCAACGGAATTAGAAGATAATATCAAATGACTGATTTATCAGATACATTGTGATATGATTACGGGTCTATATTATGAGGTCCACTGTGATTTAAGAAATCTATTCTTTTTGACAACATTCGGAAAATGGTAAAGTGATTTATAAGTAAGAACGTGGAGAGTAAATAACTTAGATGTTGGATATCGACAAGTTAGGTAACTCGACATTTTTCATTAAGATGATTTCATACGTTTATTTAACCTTTAGACTTTATCCCATGCTTCACCAACAGACTGTAATTTAAAAACTTGAAACCTATTATGAATATATATGATTCTACTTTTCTAAAACGTTTTATGATATAACGATTTCCATTATTTTAACCTTTAACCAAAATAATTCTTAAATATATTTAGTTTTGGAAAACAAAATTATCATATTTATTTGATTTAGTTTCAAACGTACAAAAACGTTTTCAGTTTAAAAAGAACTTTATTATTAAAACGTATATAACTTTTATAAATATCTAGAACCACTTTTGACAACTCATTACTTAACCAGTATGATAAAGATAACGATATTTATATTTTATTTTATTAAGTATATATAACGATTTAAATTAATATTATATATATTTATACGCGTATTATACGTACATAGTTTTATACTTTTACTATACTTAAACTTTACCTTTACTTTATTTTTACTTTACTTTAACTTTAATAATTCACTTTAATAATTCATACTTTAATAATTCACTTTAATAATTCATACTTTAATAATTTACTTTAATAATTAACTTTAATAATTCATACTTTAATAATTAACTTTAATAATTCATACTTTAATAATTCACTTTAATAATTCAAAAATCTATTATAAATAGAATTCAATAGGTTTCATTATTTCATAGAAACTTGAAAATATTTTCTCTAAACTCTCTCAATCGATTTACATATTTGTATTTACTCCGTATTATTTCAAGATATTATTAGTATACATAAAATATTACGACGGAGTGTTGTCCGAGTGATTTCAAAATTGTTTTTCGAGCGGGATAGAGCTAAGGAAATTATGGGTTATAGCTATGGAGGTTATGGGTATGGTTCGGGAGTATTGCTCGTAAGTCAAACTAGTGTTTATCATCTCCGTTGCGTCTACGTACTTTTCCTACAATATTGAATCTCAATATTGATACGTGAGTACTCATAATTTAATTTTTATATATTAATAGTGTATCCCTGACAAGTGCTCGAGAATATAGGATTATGCATGCTTGTACTTTTGATATTGCCATTAGATAGGATATGTTGAATCATGAATTAGTTACGTATGCAGTTGAGATAAGGTAAAAGATATGCATGTCGTTGGAAAGCTAGCGAAAAATTAAGAACTTTTCATTTAGATATCGAATGGTTTCGATGAACGAATTTGAAGTTATTGTCAATTGAATTTTTGTATTATTATTAAAAATGATTATTATTATCGTCGTTATTATCATCATCCTAGTTTTATATTATTATTACTATTATCATTATAAATTGTTATTTGTATTATTATTACTATCGTTATTATCGTTAAAGTTATAATTAGTATTATTATTATTATCTAATTATTATTATTATTATTATTATTATTATTATTATTATTATTATTATCATCATTATTAATATATATATATATATATATATATATATATATATATATATATATATATATATATATATATATATATATATATATATATATATATATATCATTATTTAAAAATGGTTATTGTTATTGTTATTATTATTATTAATAATTATTATCATTAAAATAATTATTAGTATTATCATTAATAATATCATAGTAATTATCATTATTAATATTATTGTAATTAAAACTAATATTAGTAACACCTAATTATTTTGATTACTATTATTATCATTATTATGAACACGATATAAAAGACGATTAAAAGCTATTAAACGAAACGATTAGGAAATAATGAGTATGAGTATCATGAAGAAATTAAAATATTATAAGATATTGATTTAGATAAAATTATCGTTCTTATTATTTTTTTCATTACTATTATTATTAAAAGTATCGTTAGTATTAAAAAATATCATTTTAACAAAAATTATCATTTTAATAGAAATGTCATTGTTATTATAAAATATGATTATTATTATCATTTTAAATAGAATTATTATTTTAAAGTTAATATTAAAAAGTATCGTAAATATTAAAGTTATCATAATTAGAATTATCATTTTATCATAATGTCATTTTTAGTAATTATAAATATTGATATTTTTATTAATAGAATAATAATAATTATTATTACAAAATAATATAACTTTTACTTACTATTATTATAGATATTATTTTATCAAATAAATATGTGATACAAACATATTTTACTACGTGTAATAAAATTACTTTAATAATACCTATCATATTATCTTTATGATATTAAATGAACTCTATAAATTTTATTACTTAATATATATAAAAGTATATTTTATTATATAAATTTTAATATAAAATTTTATTTATTAATAAATGAATTATATTATTTACTCTAATAAATCTTTTAAAAATATTTAAAAATATAAAATGACGATATTTAAACTATATATTAATCATGTATAGATTTTGGAAATTATTTTGAGTCAAATTGACTTTTGTTGACCTTTACATATTATTCTCGAGCCTTAGGATTGTGATACACTATGACTTGACCTAATTTGTTAGACAAATATTGACCAATACATAAATATATATAATTAATTTAGGTTCGTGAATTCGAGGCCAACCTTGCACTTGATCAATGACGTTATATGTATTTTTACTACGAAATACAGTATGGTGAGTTTCATTTGCTCACTTTTTAAATGCTTTTGCAATATATATTTTTGGGACTGAGAATACATTCACTGCTTTTATAAATGTTTTACAAAATAAGCACAAGTTCATGAAACTACATTCTACGATTGTTTTGTTATACCGGATATCTGTACTTATTATTATTATGCTTGGTAACCTAAGAATTAGTGAAAAACACTAATTGACGCGAATCCTAAAGGTAGATCTAAGGGCACCAACCACCCCCATTTTCGAATAGTGGAAATGCTTTAGTACTTCGAAGGGTTCTTGTCATACATTTGAATAGTGGAATGTATGATGCCAGATATCTTAAGCGCTCTATGTTAAGGTCGGTTACCAGGCGATTCACCGTATGAATGATTTTTGCAGTTGTAATGATCATGCACATTTAATTAAATGAAATCTTGTGGCTTATTAAATATTTTGATTATTATATAGAAATTAAACCTATGAACTCACCAACTTTTTGCTTGACACTTTAAAGCATGTTTATTCTCAGGTGTTAAAGAAATCTTTCGCTGTGCATTTGCTCATTTTAGAGATATTACTTGGAGTCATTCATGGCATATTTTGAAAGACGTTGCATTCGAGTCGTTGAAATTCATCAAGATTATTATTAAGTCAATTATAATTGGATTTATTATGAAATGGTATGCATGCCGTTAACTTTCGTTGTAAAGAAAGTTTGTCTTTTAGAAACGAATGCAATGTTTGTAAAATGTATCATATAGAAGTCAAATACCTCGCGATGAAATCAACTATTGTGAATCGTTTATAATGTATATGAAAGGGTCCTTTCAGTTAACCCCTGGAATAAAAGTACCATCGAAATGATACCGCTTCTTCGGCGGGGTAGAGGGCGGCTGCACGGGCTCCTCCTCAGGGTCCTCCTCAGAA
Source organism: Rutidosis leptorrhynchoides (assembly GCF_046630445.1). NCBI lineage: Eukaryota > Viridiplantae > Streptophyta > Magnoliopsida > Asterales > Asteraceae > Rutidosis > Rutidosis leptorrhynchoides. The sequence goes on from NC_092338.1 coordinate 378,842,260, forward strand.
TCCTCCTCGGGATCCTCCTCGCTGGAGTCATCGGATGATGAATCGTCTGAATCGTCGGAAGGTAATGCAGGATCGTCGCGGGGGGGAGAAAGCGTCTGCTCAGTGGTCATAATTCGATATCTGCCTGGTGGAATCGGTACAACACGTCCATCAGCGGTGCGTCTAGCCCAATGTTCATGCTCGTTACGGAAAGGACCGTCTCCATTTCCCCCAGGGATCATAGTACCACCGAAATGGTGCTGTGGCTCCGGGAGTCTAGGGCTGGGTGGTGCTGGAATCATCTCGGGATCCTCGTCTCCGTCTGAGACGTCCATCAGGTCAAGCACGAGTCCACTATCTCCAGAAGGTGAATCGCCAGAGTCATCGAAGGGTAGCGGTGAGTCAGCAACAATAGTATGCGAGGCAACAGTCGTCTCTGAGTCACTCTCGAAGTCAAGAGTCATGGCCAGCATGTCTGACATCTGAACAAGGAAAAATAACTTTTTCCATGTCAGTAAGACATATAGCAAGCACGTAATCAGGCACTACAGCAACCTAGATCGTCTACCGCACTACATAGCATGGCAATAACAACAGTACTAAACAAAGTAACATGCAATCGAAAGCAGACAGTAGCATGCAGTAACGAGGATAAGCAATAGCATACAACAAGTTCACATAGCAGTAAGGGTAAGCAGTAGCATGCAGCAATAGTAAGCAGTAACAAGTAAACGAGCAAGTTGTAGATTAGTCCTATTAGTGAATCCTACTCGGTCTGGTCTAGACTCACTAATGCAACCTAATTCCCTACAACCAATGCTCTGATACCAAATGTTGTAGTGACCCGAACTTTTCCATGTATATATATATTAATTGAGATTGATATTTACATGATTAAATGTTTCCAACATATTAAGCAATCAAACTTCTTAAGACTTGATTAATTTAAATATGTTTCATATAGACAATTGACCACCCAAGTTGACCGGTGATTCACGAACGTTAAAACTTGTAAAAACTATATGATGATATATATATGGATATATATATAGTTAACATGATACTATGATAAGTAAACATATCATTAAGTATATTAACAATGAACTACATATGTAAAAACAAGGCTACTAACTTAATGATTTTTAAACGAGACATATATGTAACGATTATCGTTGTAAAGACATTTAATGTATATATATCATATTAAGAGATATTCATACATGATAATATCATGATAATATAATAATTTAAAATCTCATTTGATATTATAAACATTGGGTTAACAACATTTAACAAGATCGTTAACCTAAAGGTTTCAAAACAACACTTACATGTAACGACTAACGATGACTTAACGACTCAGTTAAAATGTATATACATGTAGTGTTTTAATATGTATTTATACACTTTTGAAAGACTTCAATACACTTATCAAAATATTTCTACTTAACAAAAATGCTTACAATTACATCCTCGTTCAGTTTCATCAACAATTCTACTCGTATGCACCTGTATTCGTACTCGTACAATACACAGCTTTTAGATGTATGTACTATTAGTATATACACTCCAATGATCAGCTCTTAGCAGCCCATGTGAGTCACCTAACACATGTAGAAACCATCATTTGGAAACTAGCATGAAATATCTCATAAAATTACAAAAATATGAGTAATCATTCATGACTTATTTACATGAAAACAAAATTACATATCCTTTATATCTAATCCATACACCAACGACCAAAAACACCTACAAACACTTTCATTCTTCAATTTTCTTCATCTAATTGATCTCTCTCAAGTTCTATCTTCAAGTTCTAAGTGTTCTTCATATATTCTACAAGTTCTAGTTACATAAAATCAAGAATACTTTCAAGTTTGCTAGCTCACTTCCAATCTTGTAAGGTGATCATCCAACCTCAAGAAATCTTTGTTTCTTACAGTAGGTTATCATTCTAATACAAGGTAATAATCATATTCAAACTTTGGTTCAATTTCTATAACTATAACAATCTTATTTCAAGTGATGATCTTACTTGAACTTGTTTTCGTGTCATGATTCTGCTTCAAGAACTTCGAGCCATCCAAGGATCCGTTGAAGCTAGATCCATTTTTCTATTTTCCAGTAGGTTTATCCAAGGAACTTAAGGTAGTAATGATGTTCATAACATCATTCGATTCATACATATAAAGCTATCTTATTCGAAGGTTTAAACTTGTAATCACTAGAACATAGTTTAGTTAATTCTAAACTTGTTCGCAAACAAAAGTTAATCCTTCTAACTTGACTTTTAAAATCAACTAAACACATGTTCTATATCTATATGATATGCTAACTTAATGATTTAAAACCTGGAAACACGAAAAATACCGTAAAACCGGATTTACGCCGTCGTAGTAACACCGCGGGCTGTTTTGGGTTAGTTAATTAAAAACTATGATTAACTTTGATTTAAAAGTTGTTATTCTGAGAAAATGATTTTTATTATGAACATGAAACTATATCCAAAAATTATGGTTAAACTCAAAGTGGAAGTATGTTTTCTAAAATGGTCATCTAGACGTCGTTCTTTCGACTGAAATGACTACCTTTACAAAAATGACTTGTAACTTATTTTTTCGACTATAAACCTATACTTTTTCTGTTTAGATTCATAAAATAGAGTTCAATATGAAACCATAGCAATTTGATTCACTCAAAACGGATTTAAAATGAAGAAGTTATGAGTAAAACAAGATTGGATAATTTTTCTCAATTTAGCTACGTGAAAATTGGTAACAAATCTATTCCAACCATAACTTAATCAACTTGTATTGTATATTATGTAATCTTGAGATACCATATGAAATGTCCCGTTCTTATTGATTAAAAATGTTCCATATTAATTGATTTCGTTGCGAGGTTTTGACCTCTATATGAGACGTTTTTCAAAGACTGCATTCATTTTAAAACAAACCATAACCTTTATTTCATCAATAAAGGTTTAAAAAGCTTTACGTAGATTATCAAATAATGATAATCTAAAATATCCTGTTTACACACGACCATTACATAATGGTTTACAATACAAATATGTTACAACAAAATAAGTTTCTTGAATGCAGTTTTTACACAATATCATACAAGCATGGACTCCAAATCTCGTCCTTATTTAAGTATGCGACAGCGGAAGCTCTTAATAATCACCTGAGAATAAACATGCTTAAAACGTCAACAAAAATGTTGGTGAGTTATAGGTTTAACCTATATATATCAAATCATAATAATAGACCACAAGATTTCATATTTCAATACACATCCCATACATAGAGATAAAAATCATTCATATGGTGAACACCTGGTAACCGACATTAACAAGATGCATATATAAGAATATCCCCATCATTCCGGGACACCCTTCGGATATGATATAAATTTCGAAGTACTAAAGCATCCGGTTCTTTGGATGGGGTTTGTTAGGCCCAATAGATCTACCTTTAGGATTCGCGTCAATTAGGGTGTCTGTTCCCTAATTCTTAGATTACCAGACTTAATAAAAAGGGGCATATTCGATTTCGATAATTCAACCATAGAATGTAGTTTCACGTACTTGTGTCTATTTTGTAAATCATTTATAAAACCTGCATGTATTCTCATCCCAAAAATATTAGATTTTAAAAGTGGGACTATAACTCACTTTCACAGATTTTTACTTCGTCGGGAAGTAAGACTTGGCCACTGGTTGATTCACGAACCTATAACAATATATACATATATATCAAAGTATGTTCAAAATATATTTACAACCCTTTTAATATATTTTGATGTTTTAAGTTTATTAAGTCAGCTGTCCTCGTTAGTAACCTACAACTAGTTGTCCACAGTTAGATGTACAGAAATAAATCGATAAATATTATCTTGAATCAATCCACGACCCAGTGTATACGTATCTCAGTATTGATCACAACTCAAACTATATATATTTTGGAATCAACCTCAACCCTGTATAGCTAACTCCAACATTCACATATAGAGTGTCTATGGTTGTTCCGAAATATATATAGATGTGTCGACATGATAGGTCGAAACATTGTATACGTGTCTATGGTATCTCAAGATTACATAATATACAATACAAGTTGATTAAGTTATGGTTGGAATAGATTTGTTACCAATTTTCACGTAGCTAAAATGAGAAAAATTATCCAATCTTGTTTTACCCATAACTTCTTCATTTTAAATCCGTTTTGAGTGAATCAAATTGCTTTGGTTTCATATTGAACTCTATTTTATGAATATAAACAGAAAAGTATAGGTTTGTAGTCGGAGAAATAAGTTACAAGTCGTTTTTGTAAAGGTAGTCATTTCAGTCGAAAGAACGACGTCTAGATGACCATTTTAGAAAACATACTTCCACTTTGAGTTTAACCATAATTTTTGGATATAGTTTCATGTTCATAATAAAAATCATTTTCTCAGAATAACAACTTTTAAATCAAAGTTTATCATAGTTTTTAATTAACTAACCCAAAACAGCCCGCGGTGTTACTACGACGGCGTAAATCCGGTTTTACGGTGTTTTTCGTGTTTTCAGGTTTTAAATCATTAAGTTAGCATATCATATAGATATATAACATGTGTTTAGTTGATTTTAAAAGTCAAGTTAGAAGGATTAACTTTTGTTTGCGAACAAGTTTAGAATTAACTAAACTATGTTCTAGTGATTACAAGTTTAAACCTTTGAATAAGATAGCTTTATATGTATGAATCGAATGATGTTATGAACATCATTACTACCTTAAGTTCCTTGGATAAACCTACTGGAAAAGAGAAAAATGGATCTAGCTTCAACGGATCCTTGGATGGCTCGAAGTTCTTGAAGCAGAATCATGACACGAAAACAAGTTCAAGTAAGATCATCACTTGAAATAAGATTGTTATAGTTATAGAAATTGAACCAAAGTTTGAATATGATTATTACCTTGTATTAGAATGATAACCTACTGTAAGAAACAAAGATTTCTTGAGGTTGGATGATCACCTTACAAGATTGGAAGTGAGCTAGCAAACTTGAAACTATTCTTGATTTTATGAAACTAGAACTTTTGGAATTTATGAAGAACACTTAGAACTTGAAGATAGAACTTGAGAGAGATCAATTAGATGAAGAAAATTGAAGAATGAAAGTGTTTGTAGGTGTTTTTGGTCATTGGTGTATGGATTAGATATAAAGGATATGTAATTTTGTTTTCATGTAAATAAGTCATGAATGATTACTCATATTTTTGTAATTTTATGAGATATTTCATGCTAGTTGCCAAATGATGGTTCCCACATGTGTTAGGTGACTCACATGGGCTGCTAAGAGCTGATCATTGGAGTGTATATACCAATAGTACATACATCTAAAAGCTGTGTATTGTACGAGTACGAATACGGGTGCATACGAGTAGAATTGTTGATGAAACTGAACGAGGATGTAATTGTAAGCATTTTTGTTAAGTAGAAGTATTTTGATAAGTGTCTTGAAGTCTTTCAAAAGTGTATGAATACATATTAAAACACTACATGTATATACATTTTAACTGAGTCGTTAAGTCATCGTTAGTCGTTACATGTAAATGTTGTTTTGAAACCTTTAGGTTAACGATCTTGTTAAATGTTGTTAACCCAATGTTTATAATATCAAAAGAGATTTTAAATTATTATATTATCATGATATTATGATGTACAAATATCTCTTAATATGATATATATACATTAAATGTCGTTACAACGATAATCGTTACATATATGTCTCGTTTCAAAATCATTAAGTTAGTAGTCTTGTTTTTACATATGTAGTTCATTGTTAATATACTTAATGATATGTTTAATTATCATAATATCATGTTAACTATATATATAACCATATATATGTCATCATATAGTTTTTACAAGTTTTAACGTTCGTGAATCACCGGTCAACTTGGGTAGTCAATTGTCTATATGAAACCTATTTCAATTAATCAAGTCTTAACAAGTTTGATTGCTTAATATGTTGGAAACATTTAATCATGTAAATATCAATCTCAATTAATATATATAAACATGGAAAAGTTCGGGTCACTACACCATAGACACGTATACAATGTTTCGACCTATCATGTCGACACATCTATATATATTTCGGAACAACCATAGACACTCTATATGTGAATGTTGGAGTTAGCTATACAGGGTTGAGGTTGATTCCAAAATATATATAGTTTGAGTGTGATCAATACTGAGATACGTATACACTGGGTCGTGGATTGATTCAAGATAATATTTATCGATTTATTTCTGTACATCTAACTGTGGACAACTAGTTGTAGGTTACTAACGAGGACAGCTGACTTAATAAACTTAAAACATCAAAATATATTAAAAGTGTTGTAAATATATTTTGAACATACTTTGATATATATGTATATATTGTTATAGGTTCGTGAATCAACCAGTGGCCAAGTCTTACTTCCCGACGAAGTAAAAATCTGTGAAAGTGAGTTATAGTCCCACTTTTAAAATCTAATATTTTTGGGATGAGAATACATGCAGGTTTTATAAATGATTTACAAAATAGACACAAGTACGTGAAACTACATTCTATGGTTAAATTATCGAAATCGAATATGCCCCTTTTTATTAAGTCTGGTAATCTAAGAATTAGGGAACAGACACCCTAATTGACGCGAATCCTAAAGATAGATCTATTGGGCCTAACAAACCCCATCCAAAGTACCGGTTGCTTTAGTACTTCGAAATTTATATCATATCCGAAGGGTGTCCCGGAATGATGGGGATATTCTTATATATGCATCTTGTTAATGTCGGTTACCAGGTGTTCACCATATAAATGATTTTTATCTCTATGTATGGGATGTGTATTGAAATATGAAATCTTATGGTCTATTATTATGATTTGATATATATAGGATAAACCTATAACTCACCAACATTTTTGTTGACGTTTTAAGCATGTTTATTCTCAGGTGATTATTAAGAGATTCCGCTGTCGCATACTTAAATAAGGACGAGATTTGGAGTCCATGCTTGTATGATATTGTGTAAAAACTGCATTCAAGAAACTTATTTTGTTGTAACATATTTGTATTGTAAACCATTATGTAATGGTCGTGTGTAAACAGGATATTTTAGATTATCATTATTTGATAATCTAAGTAAAGCTTTTTAAACCTTTATTGATGAAATAAAGGTTATGGTTTGTTTTAAAATGAATGCAGTCTTTGAAAAACGTCTCATATAGAGGTCAAAACCTCGCAACGAAATCAATTAATATGGAACGTTTTTAATCAATAAGAACGGGACATTTCAGTTGGTATCCGAGCGTTGGTCTTAGAGAACCAGAATTTTGCATTAGTGTGTCTTATCGAGTTTGTTAGGATGCATTAGTGAGTCTGGAATTAGACCGTGTTTACTTGAAAAATGATTGCTTAACAAATTTTGTTGGAAACTATATATTTTTAACATGTGAATATTATGTGATATATTAATCTCTTAACGCGTTTGATATTATGTGATAGATGTCTACCTCTAGAACAAGTCCCATTGACTCACCTAATAATAATGAAGAGTCAAATGTAAATTGGAATGATTCGTGGACTGATTCACAAGTTCCCGAAGAGGAACCGGAAGAAAAGTCGGAACCAGAAGAAGAATCGGAACCGGAAGAAGAATCGGAACCGGATGAAGAAATAGAACCGGTGGGGGAAATAATAAAACGGTTAAGTAAAAGAAAATCCTCAACCAACCGACCAAGGTTAATTATGGTCAATGGTGTTTCCGCCAAGGAAGCAAAATATTGGGAGGATTACCAATTCTCCGATGAATCGGATTCCGACGAGAATTCCGATGATGTTATAGAAATTACCCCAACCGAATTTAAAAAGGCAAAAGAAAATAATAAGGGAAAGGGCATAAAAATAGAGAAATCTAATTCCAACCCCGATGAACTTTATATGTATCGTCAACCCCCGAAGTCCTTAAGTTGTAACAATGACCCGGGAACCTCTAAACCACCAGGTTTTTCTAAACCAATGTGGAAAACGACGGCTCGTATTAGGGGAACATCATATATCCCTAGAAACTTGGCAAAACGAACCAAAACCGAAGAAGAAGAAATAAGCGATTCGGAATAAGATAGTTGTATTCGTGTGGTGTAATATATGTAATATAGTGTGCTTATGCTTTATGATATATGTAAAAATTGCTTGTATTAATAAGTATTTTTTTATGAATCTAACTCTTGCCTATTTTACAGTATAAAAGCACAAAATGGATAGACAACCCAATATTTTAAGAGACCTACCCGGAGACATGATTGATGAAATCTTGTCTAGAGTCGGTCAGAATTTTTCGGCACAACTATTTAAGGCGAGATCAGTTTGTAAGACATTTGAAGAACGTTCCAAGAATGCCTTGGTTTATAAAAGGCTTTCGTTTGAAAGATGGGGGATATCACATTGGGAAATCCATAAGTTACGATGTGTTTACTTTGACGCATATATTGCGGGGAACCCAAATGCTATTTTACATAATGGGTTAAGAAATTATTTTGACTCAATATATCCGAATATTGGACTTCGTGATTTAGAAAAAACGGCAAACATGCAACATAAAGAAGCATGTTATGCTTACGGATTAGTAATGTTCGCTTCTCACCAAAGTGAGAACAAGAACATCGGGCTACAACTATTAAACAAAACGTTTCCACAAGTGACGGAGTCTGTAATTGGGGTAAGAAATGAGGTTTTTAGATTGTTACGGGACTGTTGGACATTACGTAACCCTCGTCCCTTTGACGACGTTACAACACGCTGTCTTATCAACGGCCATAACGGTTATGTTGCATAAGACCAAGGATGGGAAGTAATCCTAGTAAAACCAGAATGCATGACTTGTTTCTGGACGTATGAATTACGTGTCTTTATTGCCTTTGCTGAACGACTTGTGTACTAGCTAGAATTATCTTCACAACCATCTTGTATCAAATTTATTGTGTGCTATATTTCATGCTATATGTAAAATAAACGGTATTGTAAGTTTGTAAAATATTGTATAAAAGTTTGAACGCGAAATATTATTATAATCAGTTTTTCATATAGAATTGTAGTAGTTGAATTGTATATTAGCTACTAAGTATGAACTTAACGGGTAGGTACTACCCGAATTTAAACTTATAAAACGCTAATATGAAGAAAAAGATTTTATAAATGAGTTCATATTATGCTATGAAATGCTATTAACTACTCTTAATATTCTGTATGATTAACTTGTTCCATTTGACTATTTTGAAGGAAATGGCACCGACTACTCGACACACCGTGAATATGAATGAAGAGGAATTTCGTAATTTTCTAGCTTCAAACATAGCCGCAGTACAGGCTGCGCTACATACCAACAATAACCTTGGATCTAGCAGTACAGGAAATCGTTTAGGATGCACCTACAAAGAATTCACTGCCTGCAAACCTTTGGAATTTGATGGAACCGAAGGACCGATCGGATTGAAACGGTGGACCGAGAAGGTCGAATCGGTGTTTGCCATAAGCAAGTGTACAGAAGAGGACAAAGTGAAGTACGCTACGCATACCTTCACAGGTTCTGCGTTAACATGGTGGAATACCTATCTAGAGCAAGTGGGACAAGACGATGCGTACGCACTACCGTGGTCAGCATTCAAGCACTTGATGAACGAGAAGTACCGTCCCAGAACCGAGGTCAATAAGCTCAAGACAGAACTTAGAGGGTTACGAACCCAAGGATTTGTTATTACCACGTACGAAAGACGATTCACAGAATTGTGCCTATTGTGTCCGGGAGCATTCGAAGATGAGGAAGAGAAGATCGACGCGTTTGTGAAAGGATTACCGGAAAGAATCCAAGAAGATATAAGTTCACACGAGCCCGCCTCCATACAACAGGCATGTAGAATGGCTCACAAACTAGTGAACCAGATTGAAGAAAGAATTAAAGAACAGACTGCTGAAGAGGCCAATGTGAAGCAAGTCAAAAGAAAGTGGGAGGAAAACGGTGTTAAGAATCACCAATACAACAACAACAACAATTACAACAATAATCGCAACAATTATCCCAACAATCGCAACATCAATCGCAACTACAACAAACGGCCCAACAACAACAACAACAACAACAACAACAACAACAACAACAACAGCAACTACAACAATCATCCCAACAACAATAATAACCGCAACAACAACAACAATCAGAAGCAGCTATGCCAAAGGTGTGAAAAGTATCACTCGGGGTTCTGCACCAAATTTTGCAACAAGTGTAAAAGAAATGGTCATAGAGCGGCGAAGTGTGAGGTCTACGGACCAGGGGTTAAGAGAACGAAAGGAACAAATGGTGTCGGAACGAGTAATGGCGGAGCAAGTAGTGTCGGAGCAAGTTATGCCAATGTAGTTTGTTATAAATGTGGAAAACCGGGCCACATTATTAGAAATTGCCCGAACCAGGAGAACACAAATGGATAAGGCCGCGGAAGAGTTTTCAATATTAATGCGGCAGAGGCACAGAAAGACCCGGAGCTTGTTACGGGTACGTTTCTTATTGACAATAAATCTGCTTACGTTTTATTTGATTCGGGTGCGGATAGAAGCTATATGAGTAGAGATTTTTGTGCTAAATTAAGTTGTCCATTGAGGCCTTTGGATAGTAAATTTTTTACTCGAATTAGCAAATGGTAAATTAATTTCAGCAGATAATATATGTCGGAATCGAGAAATTAAACTGGTTAGCGAAACATTTAAGATTGATTTGATACCAGTAGAGTTAGGGAGTTTTGATGTGATAATCGGTATGGACTGGTTGAAAGAAGTGAAAGCAGAGTTCGTTTGTTACAAAAATGCAATTCGCATTATATGAGAAAAGGGAAAACCCTTAATGGTGTACGGAGAAAAGGGCAACACAAAGCTACATCTTATTAGTAATTTGAAGGCACAAAAACTAATAAGAAAAGGTTGCTATGCTATTCTAGCACACGTCGAGAAAGTACAAACTGAAGAAAAGAGCATCAATGATGTTCACGTCGCAAAAGAATTTCTCGATGTATTTCCTAAAGAATTACCGGGATTACCCCCACATCGATCCGTTGAATATCAAATAGATCTTGTACCAGGAGCTGCAAAGCCAATTACAAGAAATTTTAAAGCGTGGTTTCATTCGACCAAGTACATCACCGTGGGGAGCTCCTGTTTTGTTTGTCAAGAAGAAAGATGGTACATTCAGGTTGTGTATCGACTACCGAGAGTTGAACAAACTTACCATCAAAAACCGCTACCCACTACCGAGAATCGATGACTTATTTGATCAACTACAAGGCTCGTCTGTTTATTCAAAGATTGACTTATGTTCCGGGTATCATCAAATGCGGGTGAAAGAAGACGATATTCCAAAGACTGCTTTCAGAACACGTTACGGTCATTACGAGTTTATGGTCATGCCGTTTGGTTTAACTAATGCACCAGCTGTGTTCATGGACCTTATGAACCGAGTGTGTGGACCATACCTTGACAAGTTTGTCATTCTTTTCATTGATGACATACTTATTTACTCAAAGAATGACCAAGAACACGGTGAACATTTGATAAAGGTGTTAGAAGTATTGAGGAAGGAAGAATTGTACGCTAAGTTTTCAAAGTGTGCATTTTGGTTGGAAGAAGTTTAATTCCTCGGTCACATAGTGAACAAAGAAGGTATTAACGTGGATCCGGCAAAGATAGAAACTGTTGAAAAGTGGGAAACCCCAAAAACTCCGAAACGCATACGCCAGTTTTTAGGACTAGCTGGTTACTACAGAAGGTTCATCCAAGACTTTTCCAGAATAGCAAAACCCTTGACTGCATTAACGTATAAAGGGAAGAAATTTGAATGGAATGATGAACAAGAGAAAGCGTTTCAGTTATTGAAGAAAAAGCTAACTACGGCACCTATATTGTCATTGCCTGAAGAGAATGATGATTTTGTGATTTATTGTGACGCATCAAAGCAAGGTCTCGGTTGTGTATTAATGCAACGAACGAAGGTGATTGCTTATGCGTCTAGACAATTGAAGATTCACGAACAAAATTATACGACGCATGATTTGGAATTAGGTGCGGTTGTTTTTGCATTAAAGACTTGGAGGCACTACTTATATGGGGTCAAAAGTATTATATATACCGACCACAAAAGTCTTCAACACATATTTAATCAGAAACAACTGAATATGAGGTAGCGTAGGTGGATTGAATTATTGAATGATTACGACTTTGAGATTCGTTACCACCCGGGGATGGCAAATGTGGTAGCCGATGCCTTGAGCAGGAAGGACAGAGAACCCATTCGAGTAAAATCTATGAATATAATGATTCATAATAACCTTACTACTCAAATAAAGGAGGCGCAACAAGGAGTTTTAAAAAAGGGAAATTTAAAGGATGAAATACCCAAAGGATCGGAGAAGCATCTTAATATTCGGGAAGACAGAACCCGGTATAGGGCTGAAAGGATTTGGGTACCAAAATTTGGAGATATGAGAGAAATGGTACTTAGAGAAGCTCAAAAAACCAGATACTCAATACATCCTGGAACGGGGAAGATGTACAAGGATCTCGAGAAACATTTTTGGTGGCCGGGTATGAAAGCCGATGTTGCTAAATACGTAGGAGAATGTTTGACATGTTCTAAGGTCAAAGCTGAGCATCAGAAATCATCAGATCTACTTCAACAACCCGAAATCCCGGAATGGAAATGGGAAAACATTACCATGGATTTCATCACTAAATTGCCAAGGACTGCAAGTGGTTTTGATACTATTTGGGTAATAGTTGATCGTCTCACCAAATCAGCACACTTCCTGGCAATAAGAGAAGATGACAAGATGGAGAAGTTAGCACGACTGTATTTGAAGGAAGTCATCTCCAGACATGGAATACCAATCTCTATTATCTCTGATAGGGATGGCAGATTTATTTCAAGATTCTGGCAGACATTACAGCAAGCATTAGGAACTCGTCTAGACATGAGTACTGCCTATCATCCACAAACTGATGGGCAGAGCGAAAGGACGATACAAATGCTTGAAGACATGCTACGAGCATGTGTTATTGATTTCGGAAACAGTTGGGATCGACATCTACCGTTAGCAGAATTTTCCTACAACAACAGCTACCATTCAAGCATTGAGATGGCACCGTTTGAAGCACTTTATGGTAGAAAGTGCAGGTCTATGATTTGTTGGAGTGAAGTGGGGGATAGACAGATTACGGGTCCGGAGATTATACAAGAAACTACCGAGAATATCATCCAAATTCAACAACGGTTGAAAACCGCCCAAAGTCGACAAAAGAGCTACGCTGACATTAAAAGAAAAGATATAGAATTTGAAATTGGAGAGATGGTCATGCTTAAAGTTGCACCTTGGAAAGGCGTTGTTCGATTTGGTAAATGAGGGAAATTAAATCCAAGGTATATTGGACCATTCAAGATTATTGATCGTGTCGGACCAGTAGCTTACCGACTTGAGTTACCTCAACAACTCGCGGCTGTACATAACACTTTCCACGTCTCGAATTTGAAGAAATATTTTGCTAAAGAAGATCTTACTATTCCGTTAGATGAAATCCAAATCAACGAAAAACTTCAATTTATCGAAGAACCCGTCGAAATAATGGATCGTGAGGTTAAAAGACTTAAGCAAAACAAGATACCAATTGTTAAGGTTCGATGGAATGCTTGTAGAGGACCCGAGTTCACCTGGGAGCGTGAAGATCAGATGAAGAAGAAATACCCACATCTATTTCCAGAAGATTCGTCAACACCTTCAACAGCTTAAAATTTCGGGACGAAATTTATTTAACGGGTAGGTACTGTAGTGACCCGAACTTTTCCATGTATATATATATTAATTGAGATTGATATTTACATGATTAAATGTTTCCAATATGTTAAGCAATCAAACTTGTTAAGACTTGATTAATTTAAATATGTTTTATATAGACAATTGACCACTCAAGTTGACCGGTGATTCACGAACGTTAAAACTTGTAAAAACTATATGATGACATATATATGGATATATATATATATAGTTAACATGATACTATGATAAGTAAACATATCATTAAGTATATTAACAATGAACTACGTATTTAAAAACAAGACTACTAACTTAATGATTTTTTAACGAGACATATATGTAACGATTATCGTTGTAAAGACATTTAATGTATATATACCATATTAAGAGATATTCATACATGATAATATCATGATAATATAATAATTTAAAATCTCATTTGATATTATAAACATTGGGTTAACAACATTTAACAAGATTGTTAACCTAAAGGTTTCAAAACAACACTTACATGTAACGACTAATGATGACTTAACGACCCAGTTAAAATGTATATACATGTAGTGTTTTAATATGTATTTATAAACTTTTGAAAGACTTCAATACACTTATCAAAATACTTCTACTTAACAAAAATGCTTACAATTACATCCTCGTTCAGTTTCATCAACAATTCTACTCGTATGCACCCGTATTCGTACTCGTACAATACACAGCTTTTAGATGTATGTACTATTGGTATATACACTCCAATGATCATCTCTTAGCAGCCCATGTGAGTCACTTAACACATGTGGGAACCATCATTTGGCAACTAGCATGAAATATCTCATAAAATTACAAAAATATGAGTAATCATTCATGACTTATTTACATGAAAACAAAATTACATATCCTTTATATCTAATCCATACACTAACGACCAAAAACACCTACAAACACTTTAATTCTTCAATTTTCTTCATCTAATTGATCTCTCTCAAGTTCTATCTTCAAGTTCTAAGTGTTCTTCATATATTCTACAAGTTCTAGTTACATAAAATCAAGAATACTTTCAAGTTTGCTAGCTCACTTTCAATCTTGTAAGGTGATCATCCAACCTCAAGAAATCTTTGTTTCTTATAGTAGGTTATCATTCTAATACAAGGTAATAATCATATTCAAACTTTGGTTCAATTTCTATAACTATAACAATCTTATTTCAAGTGATGATCTTACCTGAACTTGTTTTCGTGTCATGATTCTTCTTCAAGAACTTCGAGCCATCCAAGGATCTGTTGAAGCTAGATCCACTTTTCTCTTTTCCAGTAGGTTTATCCAAGGAACTTAAGGTAGTAATGATGTTCATAACATCATTCGATTCATACATATAAAGCTATCTTATTCGAAGGTTTAAACTTGTAATCACTAGAACATAGTTTAGTTAATTCTAAACTTGTTCGCAAACAAAAGTTAATCCTTCTAACTTGACTTTTAAAATCAACTAAACACATGTTCTATATCTATATGATATGCTAACTTAATGATTTAAAACCTGGAAACACGAAAAACACCGTAAAACCGGATTTACGCCGTCGTAGTAACACCGCGGGCTGTTTTGGGTTAGTTAATTAAAAACTATGATAAACTTTGATTTAAAAGTTGTTATTCTGAGAAAATGATTTTTATTATGAACATGAAACTATATCCAAAAATTATGGTTAAACTCAAAGTGAAAGTATGTTTTCTAAAATGGTCATCTAGACGTCGTTCTTTCGACTGAAATGACTACCTTTACAAAAATGACTTGTAACTTATTTTTCCGACTATAAACCTATACTTTTTCTGTTTAGATTCATAAAATAGAGTTCAATATGAAACCATAGCAATTTGATTCACTCAAAACGGATTTAAAATGAAGAAGTTATGGGTAAAACAAGATTGGATAATTTTTCTCATTTTAGCTACGTGAAAATTGGTAACAAATCTATTCCAACCATAACTTAATCAACTTGTATTGTATATTATGTAATCTTGAGATACCATAGACACGTATACAATGTTTTGACCTATCATTTCGACACATCTATATATATTTCGGAACAACCATAGACACTCTATATGTGAATGTTGGAGTTAGCTATACAGGGTTGAGGTTGATTCCAAAATATATATAGTTTAAGTTGTGATCAATACTGAGATACGTATACACTGGGTCGTGGATTGATTCAAGATAATATTTATCGATTTATTTCTGTACATCTAACTGTGGACAACTAGTTGTAGGTTACTAACGAGGACAGCTGACTTAATAAACTTAAAACATCAAAATATATTAAAAGTGTTGTAAATATATTTTGAACATACTTTGATATATATGTATATATTGTTATAGGTTCGTGAATCAACCAGTGGCCAAGTCTTACTTCCCGACGAAGTAAAAATCTGTGAAAGTGAGTTATAGTCCCACTTTTAAAATCTAATATTTTTGGGATGAGAATACATGCAGGTTTTATAAATGATTTACAAAATAGACACAAGTACGTGAAACTACATTCTATGGTTAAATTATCGAAATCGAATATGCCCCTTTTTATTAAGTCTGGTAATCTAAGAATTAGGGAACAGACACCCTAATTGACGCGAATCCTAAAGATAGATCTATTGGGCCTAACAAACCCCATCCAAAGTACCAGATGCTTTAGTACTTCAAAATTTATATCATATCCGAAGGGTGTCCCGGAATGATGGGGATATTCTTATATATGCATCTTGTTAATGTCGGTTACCAGGTGTTCACCATATGAATGATTTTTATCTCTATGTATGGGATGTGTATTGAAATATGAAATCTTGTGGTCTATTATTATGATTTGATATATATAGGTTAAACCTATAACTCACCAACATTTTTGTTGACGTTTTAAGCATGTTTATTCTCAGGTGATTATTAAGAGCTTCCGCTGTCGCATACTTAAATAAGGACGAGATTTGGAGTCCATGCTTGTATGATATTGTGTAAAAACTGCATTCAAGAAACTTATTTTGTTGTAACATATTTGTATTGTAAACCATTATGTAATGGTCGTGTGTAAACAGGATATTTTAGATTATCATTATTTGATAATCTAAGTAAAGCTTTTTAAACCTTTATTGATGAAATAAAGGTTATGGTTTGTTTTAAAATGAATGCAGTCTTTGAAAAACGTCTCATATAGAGGTCAAAACCTCGCAACGAAATCAATTAATATGGAATGTTTTTAATCAATAAGAACGGGACATTTCAGTTGGTATCCGAGCGTTGGTCTTAGAGAACCAGAATTTTGCATTAGTGTGTCTTATCGAGTTTGTTAGAATGCATTAGTGAGTCTGGACTTCGACCGTGTTTACTTGAAAAATGATTGCTTAACAAATTTTGTTGGAAACTATATATTTTTAACATGTGAATATTATGTGATATATTAATCTCTTAACGCGTTTGATATTATGTGATAGATGTCTACCTCTAGAACAAGTCCCATTGACTCACCTAATAATAATGAAGAGTCAAATGTAAATTGGAATGATTCGTGGACTGATTCACAAGTTCCCGAAGAGGAACCGGAAGAAGAGTCGGAACCGGAAGAAGAATCGGAACCGGAAGAAGAATCGGAACCGGATGAAGAAATAGAACCGGTGGGGGAAATAATAAAACGGTTAAGTAAAAGAAAATCCTCAACCAACCGACCAAGGTTAATTATGGTCAATGGTGTTTCCGCCAAGGAAGCAAAATATTGGGAGGATTCCCAATTCTCCGATGAATCGGATTCCGACGAGAATTCCGATGATGTTATAGAAATTACCCCAACCGAATTTAAAAAGGCAAAAGAAAATAATAAGGGAAAGGGTATAAAAATAGAGAAATCTAATTTCAACCCCGATGAACTTTATATGTATCGTCAACCCCCGAAGTCCTTAAGTTGTAACAATGACCCGGGAACCTCTAAACCACCAGGTTTTTCTAAACCAATGTGGAAAACGACGGCTCGTATTAGGGGAACATCATATATCCCTAGAAACTTGGCAAAACGAACCAAAACCGAAGAAAAAGAAACAAGCGAGTCGGAATAAGATAGTTGTATTCGTGTGGTGTAATATATGTAATATAGTGTGCTTATGCTTTATGATATATGTAAAAATTGCTTGTATTAATAAGTATTTTTTTATGAATCTAACTCTTGTCTATTTTACAGTATAAAAGCACAAAATGGATAGACAACCCAATATTTTAAGAGACCTACCCGGAGACATGATTGATGAAATCTTGTCTAGAGTCGGTCAGAATTCTTCGGCACAACTATTTAAGGCGAGATCAGTTTGTAAGACATTTGAAGAACGTTCCAAGAATGCCTTGGTTTATAAAAGGCTTTCGTTCGAAAGATGGGGGATATCACATTGGGAAATCCATAAGTTACGATGTGTTTACTTTGACGCATATATTGCGGGGAACCCAAATGCTATTTTACGTAATGGGTTAAGAAATTATTTTGACTCAATATATCCGAATATTGGACTTCGTGATTTAGAAAAAACGGCTAACGTGCAACATAAAGAAGCATGTTATGCTTACGGATTAGTAATGTTCGCTTCTCACCAAAGTGAGAACAAGAACATCGGGCTACAACTATTAAACAAAACGTTTCCACAAGTGACGGAGTCGGTAATTGGGGTAAGAAATGAGGTTTTTAGATTGTTACGAGACTGTTGGACATTACGTAACCCTCGTCCCTTTGACGACGTTACAACACGCTGTCTTATCAACGGCCATAACGGTTATGTTCCACAAGACCAAGGATGGGAAGTAATCCTAGTAAAACCAGAATGCATGACTTGTTTCTGGACGTATGAATTACGTGTCTTTATAGCCTTTACTGAACGACTTGTGTACTAGCTAGAATTATCTTCACAACCATCTTGTATCAAATTTATTGTGTGCTATATTTCATGCTATATGTAAAATAAGCGGTATTGTAAGTTTGTAAAATATTGTATAAAAGTTTGGACGCGAAATATTTTTATAATCAGTTTTTCATATAGAATTGTAGTAGTTGAATTGTATATTAGCTACTAAGTATGAACTTAACGGGTAGGTACTACCCGAATTTAAACTTATAAAACGCTAATATGAAGAAAAAGCTTTTATAAATGAGTTCATATTATGCTACGAAATACTATTAACTACGCTTAATATTCTGTATGATTAACTTGTTCCATTTGACTATTTTGAAGGAAATGGCACCGACTACTCGACACACCGTGAATATGAATGAAGAGGAATTCCGTACTTTTCTAGTTTCAAACATAGCCGCAATACAGGCTGCACTATATACCAACAATAACCTTGGATCTAGCAGTACAGGAAATCGTGTAGGATGCACCTACAAAGAATTCACTGCCTGCAAACCTTTGGAATTTGATGGAACCGAAGGACCGATCGGATTGAAACGGTGGACCGAGAAGGTCGAATCGGTGTTTGCCATAAGTAAGTGTACTGAAGAGGACAAAGTGAAGTACGCTACGCATACCTTCACAGGTTCTGCGTTAACATGGTGGAATACCTATCTAGAGCAAGTGGGACAAGACGATGCGTACGCACTACCGTGGTCAGCATTCAAGCACTTGATGAACGAGAAGTACCGTCCCAGAACCGAGGTCAATAAGCTCAAGACAGAACTTAGAGGGTTACGAACCCAAGGATTTGATATTACCACGTACGAAAGACGATTCACAGAATTGTGCCTATTGTGTCCGGGAGCATTCGAAGATGAGGAAGAGAAGATCGACGCGTTTGTGAAAGGATTACTGGAAAGAATCCAAGAAGATATAAGTTCACACGAGCCCACCTCCATACAACAGGCATGTAGAATGGCTCACAAACTAGTGAACCAGATTGAAGAAAGAATTAAAGAACAGACTGCTGAAGAGGCCAATGTGAAGCAAGTCAAAAGAAAGTGGGAGAAAAACGGTGATAAGAATCACCAATACAACAACAACAGCAATTACAACAATAATCGCAACAATTATCCCAACAATCGCAACATCAATCGCAACTACAACAAATGGCCCAACAACAACAACAACAGCAACTACAACAATCATCCCAACAACAATAATAACCGCAACAACAACAACAACAATCAGAAGCAGCTATGCCAAAGGTGTGAAAAGTATCACTCGGGGTTCTGCACCAAATTTTGCAACAAGTGTAAAAGAAATGGTCATAGCGCGACAAAGTGTGAGGTCTACAGACCAGGGGTTAATAGAACGAAAGGAACAAATGGTGTCGGAACGAGTAATGGCGGAGCAAGTAGTGTCGGAGCAAGTTATGCCAATGTAGTTTGTTATAAATGTGGAAAACCGGGCCACATTATTAGAAATTGCCCGAACCAGGAGAACACGAATGGAAAAGGCCGCGGAAGAGTTTTCAATATTAATGCGGCAGAGGCACAGGAAGACCCGGAGCTTGTTACGGGTACGTTTCTTATTGACAATAAATCTGCTTACGTTTTATTTGATTCGGGTGCGGATAGAAGCTATATGAGTAGAGATTTTTGTGCTAAATTAAGTTGTCCATTGACACCTTTGGATAGTAAATTTTTTACTCGAATTAGCAAATGGTAAATTAATTTCAGCAGATAATATATGTCGGAATCGAGAAATTAAACTGGTTAGCGAAACATTTAAGATTGATTTGATACCAGTAGAGTTAGGGAGTTTTGATGTGATAATCGGTATGGACTGGTTGAAAGAAGTGAAAGCAGAGATCGTTTGTTACAAAAATGCAATTCGCATTATACGAGAAAAAGGAAAACCCTTAATGGTGTACGGAGAAAAGGGCAACACAAAGCTACATCTTATTAGTAATTTGAAGGCACAAAAACTAATAAGAAAAGGTTGCTATGCTGTTCTAGCACACGTCGAGAAAGTACAAACTGAAGAAAAGAGCATCAATGATGTTCACGTCGCAAAAGAATTTCCCGATGTATTTCTGAAAGAATTACCGGGATTACCCCCACATCGATCCGTTGAATTTCAAATAGATCTTGTACCAGGAGCTGCACCAATAGCTCGTGCTCCTTACAGACTCGCACCCAGCGAGATGAAAGAACTGCAAAGCCAATTACAAGAACTTTTAGAGCGTGGTTTCATTCGACCAAGCACATCACCGTGGGGAGCTCCTGTTTTGTTTGTCAAGAAGAAAGATGGTACATTCAGGTTGTGTATCGACTACCAAGAGTTTAACAAACTTACCATCAAGAACCGCTACCCACTACCGAGAATCGATGACTTATTTGATCAACTTCAAGGCTCGTCTGTTTATTCAAAGATTGACTTATGTTCCGGGTATCATCAAATGAGGGTGAAAGAAGATGATATTCCAAAGACTGCTTTTAGAACACGTTACGGTCATTACGAGTTTATGGTCATGCCGTTTGCTTTAACTAATGCACCAGCTGTGTTCATGGACCTTATGAACCGAGTGTGTGGACCATACCTTGATAAGTTTGTCATTGTTTTCATTGATGACATACTTATTTACTCAAAGAATGACCAAGAACACGGTGAACATTTGAGAAAGGTGTTAGAAGTATTGAGGAAGGAAGAATTGTACGCTAAGTTTTCAAAGTGTGCATTTTGGTTGGAAGAAGTTCAATTCCTCGGTCACATAGTGAACAAAGAAGGTATTAAGGTGGATCCGGCAAAGAAAGAAACTGTTGAAAAGTGGGAAACCCCGAAAACTCCGAAACGCATACGCCAGTTTTTAGGACTAGCTGGTTACTACAGAAGGTTCATCCAAGACTTTTCCAGAATAGCAAAACCCTTGACTGCATTAACGCATAAAGGGAAGAAATTTGAATGGAATGATGAACAAGAGAAAGCGTTTCAGTTATTGAAGAAAAAGCTAACTACGGCACCTATATTGTCATTGCCTGAAGGAAATGATGATTTTGTGATTTATTGTGACGCATCAAAGTAAGGTCTCGGTTGTGTATTAATGCAACGAACGAAGGTGATTGCTTATGCGTCTAGACAATTGAAGATTCACGAACAAAATTATACGACGCATGATTTGGAATTAGGTGCGGTTGTTTTTGCATTAAAGACTTGGAGTCACTACTTATATGGGGTCAAAAGTATTATATATACCGACCACAAAAGTCTTCAACACATATTTAATCAGAAACAACTGAATATGAGGCAGCGTAGGTGGATTGAATTATTGAATGATTACGACTTTGAGATTCGTTACCACCCGGGGATGGCAAATGTGGTAGCCGATGCCTTGAGCAGGAAGGACAGAGAACCCATTCGAGTAAAATCTATGAATATAATGATTCATAATAACCTTACTACTCAAATAAAGGAGGCGCAACAAGGAGTTTTAAAAAAGGGAAATTTAAAGAATGAAATACCCAAAGGATCGGAGAAGCATCTTAATATTCGGGAAGACGGAACCTGGTATAGGGCTGAAAGGATTTGGGTACCAAAATTTGGAGATATGAGAGAAATGGTACTTAGAGAAGCTCATAAAACCAGATACTCAATACATCCTGGAACGGGGAAGATGTACAAGGATCTCAAGAAACATTTTTGGTGGCCGGGTATGAAAGCCGATGTTGCTAAATACGTAGGAGAATGTTTGACGTGTTCTAAGGTCAAAGCTGAGCATCAGAAACCATCAGGTCTACTTCAACAACCAGAAATCCCGGAATGGAAATGGGAAAACATTACCATGGATTTCATCACTAAATTGCCAAGGACTGCAAGTGGTTTTGATACTATTTGGGTAATAGTTGATCGTCTCACCAAATCAGCACACTTCCTGCCAATAAGAGAATATGACAAGATGGAGAAGTTAGCACGACTGTATTTGAAGGAAGTCGTCTCCAGACATGGAATACTAATCTCTATTATCTCTGATAGGGATGGCAGATTTATTTCAAGATTCTGGCAGACATTACAGCAAGCATTAGGAACTCGTCTAGACATGAGTACTGCCTATCATCCACAAACTGATGGGCAGAGCGAAAGGACGATACAAACGCTTGAAGACATGCTACGAGCATGTGTTATTGATTTCGATAACAGTTGGGATCGACATCTACCGTTAGCAGAATTTTCCTACAAACAACAGCTACCATTCAAGCACTGAGATGGCACCGTTTGAAGCACTTTATGGTAGAAAGTGCAGGTCTCCGATTTGTTGGAGTGAAGTGGGGGATAGACGGATTACGGGTCCGGAGATTATACAAGAAACTACCGAGAAGATCATCCAAATTCAACAACGGTTGAAAACCGCCCAAAGTCGACAAAAGAGCTACGCTGACATTAAAAGAAAAGATATAGAATTTGAAATTGGAGAGATGGTCATGCTTAAAGTTGCACCTTGGAAAGGCGTTGTTCGATTTGGTAAACGAGGGAAATTAAATCCAACGTATATTAGACCATTCAAGATTATTGATCGTGTCGGACCAGTAGCTTACCGACTTGAGTTACCTCAACAACTCGCGGCTGTACATAACACTTTCCACGTCTCGAATTTGAAGAAATGTTTTGCTAAAGAAGATCTCACTATTCCGTTAGATGAAATCCAAATCAACGAAAAACTTCAATTTATCGAAGAACCCGTCGAAATAATGGATCGTGAGGTTAAAAGACTTAAGCAAAACAAGATACCAATTGTTAAGGTTCGATGGAATGCTCGTAGAGGACCCGAGTTCACCTGGGAGCATGAAGATCAGATGAAGAAGAAATGCCCGCATCTATTTCCAGAAGATTCGTCAACACCTTCAACAGTTTAAAATTTCGGGACGAAATTTATTTAACGGGTAGGTACTGTAGTGACCCGAACTTTTCCATGTATATATATATTAATTGAGATTGATATTTACATGATTAAATGTTTTCAAGATGTTAAGCAATCAAACTTCTTAAGACTTGATTAATTTAAATATGTTTCATATAGACAATTGACCACCCAAGTTGACCGGTGATTCACGAACGTTAAAACTTGTAAAAAACTATATGATGACATATATATGGATATATATATATAGTTAACATGATACTATGATAAGTAAACATATCATTAAGTATATTAACAATGAACTACATATGTAAAAACAAGACTACTAACTTAATGATTTTTAAACGAGACATATATGTAACGATTATCGTTGTAAAGACATTTAATGTATATATATCATATTAAGAGATATTCATACATGATAATATCATGATAATATAATAATTTAAAATCTCATTTGATATTATAAACATTGGGTTAACAACATTTAACAAGATCGTTAACCTAAAGGTTTCAAAACAACACTTACATGTAACGACTAACGATGACTTAACGACTCAGTTAAAATGTATATACATGTAGTGTTTTAATATGTATTTATACACTTTTGAAAGACTTCAATACACTTATCAAAATACTTCTACTTAACCAAAATGCTTACAATTACATCCTCGTTCAGTTTCATCAACAATTCTACTCGTATGCACCTGTATTCGTACTCGTACAATACACAGCTTTTAGATGTATGTACTATTGGTATATACACTCCAATGATCAGCTCTTAGCAGCCCATGTGAGTCACCTAACACATGTGGGAACCATCATTTGGCAACTAGCATGAAATATCTCATAAAATTACAAAAATATGAGTAATCATTCATGACTTATTTACATGAAAACAAAATTACATATCCTTTATATCTAATCCATGCACCAATGACCAAAAACACCTACAAACACTTTCATTCTTCAATTTTCTTCATCTAATTGATCTCTCTCAAGTTCTATCTTCAAGTTCTAAGTGTTCTTCATATATTCTACAAGTTCTAGTTACATAAAATCAAGAATAGTTTCAAGTTTGCTAGCTCACTTCCAATCTTGTAAGGTGATCGTCCAACCTCAAGAAATCTTTGTTTCTTACAGTAGGTTATCATTCTAATACAAGGTAATAATAATATTCAAACTTTGGTTCAATTTCTATAACTATAACAATCTTATTTCAAGTGATGATCTTACTTGAACTTGTTTTCGTGTCATGATTCTGCTTCAAGAACTTCGAGCCATCCAAGGATCCGTTGAAGCTAGATCCATTTTACTCTTTTCCAGTAAGTTTATCCAAGGAACTTAAGGTAGTAATGATGTTCATAACATCATTCTATTCATACATATAAAACTATCTTATTCGAAGGTTTAAACTTGTAATCACTAGAACATAGTTTAGTTAATTCTAAACTTGTTCGCAAACAAAAGTTAATCCTTCTAACTTGACTTTTAAAATCAACTAAACACATGTTCTATATCTATATGATATGCTAACTTAATGATTTAAAACCTGGAAACTCGAAAAACACCGTAAAACCGGATTTACGCCGTCGTAGTAACACCGCGGGCTGTTTTGGGTTAGTTAATTAAAAACTATGATAAACTTTGATTTAAAAGTTGTTATTCTGAGAAAATGATTTTTATTATGAACATGAAACTATATCCAAAAATTATGGTTAAACTCAAAGTGGAAGTATGTTTTCTAAAATGGTCATCTAGACGTCGTTCTTTCGACTGAAATGACTACCTTTACAAAAATGACTTGTAACTTATTTTTCCGACTATAAACCTATACTTTTTCTATTTAGATTCATAAAATATAGTTCAATATGAAACCATAGCAATTTTATTCACTCAAAATGGATTTAAAATGAAGAAGTTATGGGTAAAACAAGATTGGATAATTTTTCTCATTTTAGCTACGTGAAAATTGGTAACAAATCTATTCCAACCATAACTTAATCAACTTGTATTGTATATTATGTAATCTTGAGATACCATAGACACGTATACAATGTTTCGACCTATCATGTCGACACATCTATATATATTTCGGAACAACCATAGACACTCTATATGTGAATGTTGGAGTTAGCTATACAGGGTTGAGGTTGATTCCAAAATATATATAGTTTGAGTTGTGATCAATACTGAGATACGTATACACTGGGTCGTGGATTGATTCAAGATAATATTTATCGATTTATTTCTGTACATCTAACTGTGGACAACTAGTTGTAGGTTACTAACGAGGACAGCTGACTTAATAAACTTAAAACATCAAAATATATTAAAAGTGTTGTAAATATATTTTGAACATACTTTGATATATATGTATATATTGTTATAGGTTCGTGAATCAACCAGTGGCCAAGTCTTACTTCCCGATGAAGTAAAAATCTGTGAAAGTGAGTTATAGTCCCACTTTTAAAATCTAATATTTTTGGGATGAGAATACATGCAGGTTTTATAAATGATTTACAAAATAGACACAAGTACGTGAAACTACATTCTATGGTTGAATTATCGAAATCGAATATGCCCCTTTTTATTAAGTCTGGTAATCTAAGAATTAGGGAACAGACACCCTAATTGATGCGAATCCTAAAGATAGATCTATTGGGCCTAACAAACCCCATCCAAAGTACCGGATGCTTTAGTACTTCGAAATTTATATCATATCCGAAGGGTGTCCCGGAATGATGGGGATATTCTTATATATGCATCTTGTTAATGTCGGTTACCAGGTGTTCACCATATGAATGATTTTTATCTCTATGTATGGGATGTGTATTGAAATATGAAATCTTGTGGTCTATTATTATGATTTGATATATATAGGTTAAACCTATAACTTACCAACATTTTTGTTGACGTTTTAAGCATGTTTATTCTCAGGTGATTATTAAGAGCTTCCGCTGTCGCATACTTAAATAAGGACGAGATTTGGAGTCCATGCTTGTATGATATTGTGTAAAAACTGCATTCAAGAAACTTATTTTGTTGTAACATATTTGTATTGTAAACCATTATATAATGGTCGTATGTAAACAGGATATTTTAGATTATCATTATTTGATAATCTAAGTAAAGCTTTTTAAACCTTTATTGATGAAATAAAGGTTATGGTTTGTTTTAAAATGAATGCAGTCTTTGAAAAACGTCTCATATAGAGGTCAAAACCTCGCAACGAAATCAATTAATATGGAACGTTTTTAATCAATAAGAACGGGACATTTCAAATGTGACGCCCCGTACAAAACCATCGTGTACGGTTCATCAACAACAGGATCATTACAAGGTCAAACACTATATGCTGTTTGAAAACCAGTTTTACATTCATAAAAAGATAGCGTTTTACAAAAGATAACGTGACACAAAGGTCGTTACAAAGTCATTGTTTGAAAATAACATAAGTTACGAATGCAAAAGAAAAGTTCCATGATTGAGACATCTCTAAGTAATGCAGCAAATCTAACACACACACATATATATATATATATATATATATATATATATATATATATATATATATATATATATATATATATATATATATATATATATATATATATATATATATATATACATATATATATATACATATATATATATATATACATATATATATATATATACATATATATATATACATATATATATATACATATATATATACATATATATATATATATATATATATATATATATATATATATATATATATATATATATATATATATATATATATATATATATATATATATATGTGTGTGTGTGTGTTAGATTTCCGCTGCATTACTTAGAGATGTCTCAATCATGGAACTTTTCTTTTGCATTCGTAAAAAGATAGCGTTTTACAAAAGATAACGTGACACAAAGGTCGTTATGATTGAGACATCTCTAAGTAATGCAGCGGAAATCTAACACACACATATATATATATATATATATATATATATATACATATATATATATACATATATATATATATACATATATATATATATATATATACATATATATATATATATATATATATATATATATATATATATATATGTGTGTGTGTGTGTTAGATTTCCGCTGCATTACTTAGAGATGTCTCAATCATGGAACTTTTCTTTTGCATTCGTAAAAAGATAGCGTTTTACAAAAGATAACGTGACACAAAGGTCGTTACAAAGTCATTGTTTGAAAATAACATAAGTTACGAATGCAAAAGAAAAGTTCCATGATTGAGACATCTCTAAATAATGCAGCGGAAATCTAACACAGCAGGTCCATAACAGCAAGTCTATAACACCAAGACAGCAATTCTAACAGCGGTAGCAACATCGTCTAAGCACCTGAGAAATACACGCTTAAAAGTTAACACGAATGTTGGTAAGCTATAGTTTGTAATCAGTAAAGTAATGTAGACCACGAGATTTCAGTGCTTCAATCAGCAGTTTAAATCAGTATGAGAAGTATATGCTTAACCGTGGGCACCCGGTAACTAGACTTAATGTATGTATATCACCCCTTAAAAGTGCACTTGGCGAGTGCGTTTGTCCTCGAAGTATTAAACACCCGTTGTCTGCTAGCGCGACTAGCCCGAGTGGGGTTGTCAAACCCTATGGATCCATATCTAAGATTCGCGTTCAGTGTTAGAAAACCAATGTGTAAGACCCGAATATTTTCCTTGTTCATATGTGTAATTAGGTTGAATGAATTGTGGGGTTTCTTTGTATATTTTAAAAAAGAGAAAAGAGTTCTGCCCATGCTATCTGCGTGTCGCGCAGGATTATGGCGCGCCGCGCCATCTGCTGTGACAGCTCACCCTTCTCTTTTTAAATTAGATATTTTGAGGGTTTTTTGGTAATTACAGATGGGGGCCCGAATTAAAGGCCCTAGATCAGTCTTGGAGCTTCATTTACTCCATCTTCAACAACCCTTATCACCTCCAATTAATATCTAGAGAGAGAGTAAGATCCTAGTGTGAGAAAACTCATTTTGGAGAAGAAGAAGAAGAAGAAGGAATCTTGCTTAAGCTCAAGTTATAAAGTTGTTCATCTACTTCCTAGCTACATTTTGAGTGTAGTGGTATGCTTTAATATTAATTTCCTTGTTAATTTGATTAAGGGTTAGCGTTTGGGGTAAATGATGAACTTAAAACCCATTTGTGGCTGAATTGGGTGTTTTGGGTGAAATAGGGTCATGTAGACTCAAAGATGACTAACTAGGGTTTTCAAAGTGTTAGATTGATGTTTATGAACTTAAATTAGTTAGTAAATTGCTAGCACACCTATATTATGTAAGTGGGCATTGTGTGGGTTAGTGGATGACCCGAAATGGGTGTGTTGACTTTAAATTGGTCAAATGGGTCAAAATGGACCTAAGTTAGTTAATGTTTGTGATTAATGCATAAACCTTGTGTTGAAAAGTGTTTTAAACCTATCTTGGTTAATGTTAGGGTTTTGGTGTGAGTTGACCCGATTTTAGGGTTAAGTGTCCAAATGGGTCAAAATAACCTAGTAATGATGAGTGTTGTGAGTTTGACCAACTTGAATGAATGTTTGATTATATGTACATTGTAATAGGTGCGTTACCTTGAAGTTTCAAGCTTGGTTTATTGATTCACCGAAGACTTTAAGGTAAGTGGAATAAGTATACATGTACGTATATGATGTGTTTATTTGTATGAATGGATATGTGTTGTCCAAGATTAGTGATATATGCATTGTACACTAACGGTTTTATGTATGGATATGTGTTGTCCAATTTAGTGCTATATGTGTTGTACACTAATGATTTTGATGAATGGATATGTGTTGTCCAGGGGTTAGTGATATATGTGTTGTGCACTAATGGTTGTTATGAACGTCGGTGGGAAATTTGAGTACCATTCCTCTTACGATTGGTTAACCATGGTTGTGTGAGTTGTGTATTAGCATATTCAATTGTGAACTATATGCTATTATGGTCGCTCGCTTATTATGTATTTGCGGATATTGGTTTGTGCATGATGGTTGCATATTTGTGAAATTGCTAGCTTGTTATCCGGTATTTTGTAATTGAATGCAAGTAGATAGATTATATATGCATATGTATAATTATTGCATTCATTAAGCTTTGCTTACCCTCTCGTTGTTTACCTTTTTATAGGTTCGATTGTGGACAAGGGTAAGGGCATTATCTTGGGTTAGAGATCCCGATTTGTTGTTGGGGGACGCTATTTGGATGAGTTAGCTTTTGGAGTTCGACCGAGACTTGGGTAGTTTAACCCCAAACACCATGCTCGTAGTGTCGTTTGGAAATTAAACTAATGTGGTCGAAACTCAAACTTTTGTATGAAACTCGTAAAACGGCCGATGTGGGCCCCGCATTGTAAAACTCATTTTATGTTTGAATCGTGTTAGTTTTACATGTTTGATTATGTTGTTAAAAGCGTTTCGTCTAAATGTGTCGGGAAGTGGGCGATCTTTTTCATAAAAAAGGAAAAGTTGGACAGACCGTTTTGGCGCGCCGCGCCACTATGCTGAACAAAATAATTTTTTTTTATTTTGCATATTTCGACTGCGATTTGATTTGGGTTGTTACAAGTGATATCAGAGCATGGTCTAAGGGATTTAGGCGACTTGAGATAGGTGCCTAGACTTAGACTTTTAGTGTGTGCGCGTTATGCGGGACTTGTAGGACTTTGGGTCAGAACAGGAATTGCTAGTGCTAGTGTCTATGTGAATTAACCTTGCACTAACTGTTTTGTGTTGTTTTAGAAATCATCAAGCGAGATAGACGTTGTACTAGCGAATTAATGCAACGTGATCGCGTAACAATGATTAGCTACCATTGTTACGGGTTCAAATCGTGTCAAACAAGCGACGTACGACGATTGTTGAGCGAGATGGGGCGTTGTGGTGTATACGTATATATATGTGTCATGTTTTTTGTTTCGTTGTTTAATCTTCTTCGTTTTATAGAATGAAGATGAGAAACGGACACGACACCGAACATGATAACGGAGGTACGAGTGAGGACGCCGAGTTGACGGCCAAGATAGAGGCCATCTTTAAACGTCAAAAGGTGGAGTAGCTTGTGGAAATCAAGAAGATGTTTTTAGATTCAATCGACGAGCAACTAGTCGGTGTAGTAAAGGAACAAGTTAAGGCCGTTCTTCACGAAGACAATGTAGGAAGACGAGACTTTTTCTTTAAGAATTTTAAGGATGCTCAACCTCCCACTTTCGATGGCGAAAGAGACCCTCTTAAAAGTGCCCGATGGATCTCCGATATGGAGGGGGCTTTCCGTACTTGTGAATGTCCTCTCGATAAGAAGACAAGGTACGGGTGTAGTATGTTGAGGGGTGATGCTAAGTTATGGTGGGACGCAAAAATTCAAGTGTATGGTGAAGAACAATGCATGGATTTCACTTGGGATGAATTCAAGACGGAATTTTTCAATGAGTATCGAACTTCGGCCGATCTTACTAGGCTTAAGGACGAGCTACGTTCCTTGAGGCAAGGGTCGATGGATTTGAACACTCTCAAATCCGTGTTTTTGTCCAAGACCCAATTTTGCCCGGAGTATGTCGGGAATGATAAAATGTTGAAAGAAGATTTCTATCGAGTCTTGAATGATAACTATCAAGAGAAAATTAGTGTGAACGTGGTGAAAAGCTTTGATGAGTTGTTCAATATGGCGAAAGGTTTTGAGGCGCTCGTGTTAAGAGTGAGTGGTTTTACTTTTGGTAAGAGGAAGTTCGATAATTCGAGTCAATCGAGCTTTTCCAACAAAAAGAACAAGAAGGGCTCCGAAAGTGTTAATAGTGTGAAGAAAGGGGGCTTCGGTGGTCATGTACCCACTTGCTATACTTGTGGACAAAAAGGTCACATCTCTCGTGATTGCCCAAACTCATCTTCTACAACCAAGGTCACTTGTTTTAATTGTGGTAAAGAGGGGTACAAAAGGCCGGAATGTCCCGACTTGTGTAATGATAATGTTAAGAAATTAGAGAAGGCGGCGGGTACGACAAGGGGTCGAAATTATTTGATGACCAATGATGAAGCCAAGCAATCAAACGAAGTTGTCTCAGGTACTTTCGTGGTTAATTCTAATCCGGCACGGATACTTTTTGATAGTGGTGCTAACTTGTCGTTCGTGTCACCAAAATTTGTGCCTAAACTTAATAAACCATTAGCTAAATTAAGTCGTCCGGTAGAAGTCGAAATAGCGGACGGCAAGACGGTGCTAGTGGTTGATGTGTGTAAAAATTGTGATGTTGTGTTTGGTGTCGAAAGCTTTGAAATTGATCTCATCCCTATGACTTTGGGTGATTTTGATGTCGTTGTTGGTATGGATTGGCTCAATCGAAATAGAGCTGATATTGCATGTCATGAAAAGTTTATTCGTGTGAAGACCCCAAGTGGGGGAGAGTTAATTATTCATGGAGATAAGCGAAGAAGACTTGTGCCGATATGTACTTTTGCACGGGCACGTCGTTTCCTTGTTAGTGGTGGCATGACTTTTCTTGCCCATGTTGTTGACACTCGTGATGAGCCACTACCCATTCGTGAAATTCCGGTGGTTAGTGAATTCGAAGACGTTTTTCCGGACGAGTTACCGGGTGTTCTGGCGGAAATACAAGTTGAATTTCGCATTGAGTTGGTTCCGGGGGCTACTCCCATTGCTAAAACTCCTTATCGTTTAGCACCAACGGAAATGTAAGAGTTGTTAAATCAAACCCAAGAGTTACTTGAAAAGTGTTTTATCCGACCGAGTGCTTCGCCATGGGGCGCTCCGGTTTTATTTGTGAAAAAGAAGGATGGTAGTATGCGGATGTGCATCGATTATCGAGAGTTGAATAAAGTGACGATCAAGAATCGTTATCCATTACTTAGGATTGACGATTTGTTTGACCAACTCCAAGGTGCAACGTATTTCTCTAAAATTTACCTACGGTCCAGCTATCACCAAATGCGGGTCCGTGAGGAAGATATCGAGAAAATGGCTTTTTGAACGCGTTATGGGCATTTTGAATTCGTAGTTATGCCTTTTGGTCTTACGAATGCACCGGCGGCATTCATGGATCTTATGAACCGAGTGTGCCAACCTATGTTGGACAAGTCGGTGATTGTGTTCATTGACGACATACTAGTCTACTCGAAAAGTATGAACGAACATGAACGTCATTTGCGTGAAGTATTGAAGACATTACGAAAGGAGAAGTTGTATGCTAAGTTCTCCAAGTGTGAATTTTGGCTAAGGGAGGTTCAATTCCTTGGCCACATTGTGAGCGAAGACGGTATTCAAGTAGATCCGGGGAAGATAGAGACGGTGAAGAGTTGGAGGCAACCGACTATGCCTAAGGAGGTCCGAAGTTTTCTCGGATTGGCCGGTTATTATCATTGGTTTATCCAAGACTTTTCTAATATCGCTTCGTCATTGACAAAATTGACGAGGAAGAACGCGAGATTTAATTGGGAGAACGAGCAAGAAATTGCTTTTCAATTGCTAAAAGACAAGTTGTGTCAAGATCCGGTGTTAGTATTGCCGGAAGGAGTGGAAGACATGACGGTTTATTGTGATGCTTCATTAGATGGGCTCGGGTGTGTTCTAATGCAAAGAGGTAAAGTTATTGCTTACGCCTCACGACAACTAAAGGAACACGAAACGAGATATCCGACTCATGATCTTGAGTTGGCGGCGGTTGTGCATGCATTGAAAATTTGGCGCCATTACTTGTATGGTGTCAAGAGGACGATTTATTCGGATCATAAGAGTTTGAAACACCTCTTCAATCAACGAGATTTGAATTATCGCCAACGTAGGTGGATGGATGTGGTGAAAGATTATGATTGTGAAATACTTTATCATCCGGGCAAGGCGAATGTGGTCGCGGATGCGTTAAGTCGAAAGAGTCATCACCTGGCGTTACGATTTGGATTGTTACGTATGATTATTACTAACGATTTTCTTGAAAAACTCGGTGTGATTCAAATAGAGGCTTACATTCACAACAAGCATGCGAAACGAATAGTGGGGCAATCGGAACTCATTACTATGGGTTCGCATGGTTTGTTGTCTTTTCAAGGAAGAGTGTGGGTGCCTAAGATGGGCGATTATCGACAAGTGCTACTTGATGAAGCACATAAGTCAAAGTATTCCATTCATCCGGGCGCGATGAAAATGTATCTTGACTTAAGGAAAGATTATTGGTGGTCGGGCATGAAACGTGATGTTGTAAAGTATGTTGAGCAATGCGTCACGTGCTTGTAAGTTAAGGCCGAGCACCAAAAGCCGTATGGTAAGTTACAACCGTTGGAAATCCCGAAATGGAAGTGGGAGCACATTACCATGGATTTTATTACAAAGTTGCCTAAAACGGAGAGAACCCAATTTGATTCGATTTGGGTGATAGTGGATAGGTTGACGAAAAGTGCTTTGTTTCTTCCCATTAAAGAAGCAATATCGTCGGAGGCCTTGGCTAAGTTGTTTATCAAGGAAGTAGTATCGAGACACGGGGTTCCTATATCTATTATTTCGGATCGAGATACCCGTTTTACATCTCGGTTTTGGGAAAAGTTTCATGAAGATATGGGTACGCAATTAAAATTAAGCACGGCGTATCATCCTCAAACGGACGGTCAAACCGAACGTACGAATCAAACTTTGGAGGATATGTTACGGGCGTGCATTATTGATTTCGGTGGTAGTTGGGACGAACACTTACCTTTGGTGGAATTCTCGTACAATAATATTTATCATACTAGTATCGGGATGCCACCTTATGAGATGCTTTATGGGCGTAGGTGTCGAACTCCAATTTGTTGGGGTGAAGTGGGTCAAAGAGAAATCGGGAATACCGATTTGGTTTTGGAGACGAATAACAAGATTTGTAACGATCCTGGATTTTCCAACATTTATTTATTAATAATTGTTATTATTAATACTTGTGATTTAACGAATGTATGTTATTACATTTACTTGTTACCATAATTGATCATATTTGACTTTAAATGCCCGAAAGGTCTTTGTGACACACGTACATTACACGAATAATATTTTTAGCGTATTATTTACATTCATGATTAAGTTTTATTAATCATTTTTAATTAACTAAGGTTATTAGTTAATTCTTGGGCTTTGTTGGATTTATTTGCTAACTATTTGAACTTGGGCTTTTGCTAATGTTAATGGGCTTATAAGCCCACCCTACTCACTTAAAGGATTATTTAGCCCATTACTTCATGTAAGTATCACTTATGACTTAACTAGTTAGTTTAATACTTAAAGAATCTAGTTACAACTCTTTCCCATGAGAATACCTCTAATAACCACCTTTTTTAAGCCTTACATGCATGGATCTAGTAGACAAATCCCTCCCCCCTTTCCTCTTTGCAAACCAACGGCCAAGAAGGCCTTTAGAGGGTTTTTGGTTTCATTTTTTTTATTACTTCATTCACTAGTCTCCATTTTATTACACACACACAATACTTGCAACTCATTTCTCTCTCTTTTCTCTCTAAACTTTGTAAGTATCTTGAGCATTTCTTCTTTTCTTTTTCTTCATCTAAAACCGAAACACATACTTACATAATCATCATCATCATTTGTTCTTTGTTGTTATTTATTTACTTGTAGTTGTAATTGTTGTTGATTGTTACTTGTTCTTAGTTATTATTTACTTATTAGTACAAGAATCAAGCTTTCTAGTTTGATTCTTCTTATCATCTTGCATTACAAGAACAAACAAGAACAAAACTTTCTAGTTTATGTTCTACTTTTATTGTTTCAAAAGATTGTAAGTTCATATGTTGTAAAATCATACTTGTAATTCATGTTTGTAAACTTAAAAGTTTACATTCTTAAAGATCAAGCTTTGGCTTGAATCTTTAAAGTATGAAACCCATGAACTTGTTACTTGTTTATTTAGATTATTTCTTCATTTTATGTACTTTTAAGTTGTGATTTGGTCAAGTATTACTAGTTAATCTTGATCTCATTTTTTCTTGAACAAAAGTTAACTTTAAAGGTTCTAGAACATGGAAGTGTAACTCTTTAGTTATAACTTCATACACTTGTGTTAGATTTAACTTAATAACCTTAGATCTAGAATTTTGGGTCTTTGATCTTCAAGATCTAACTAAGAACTATGTTCTACATCTTAAGATCTTGATTAGTTAGTTTACATTCAAGTTTGTAGTTCAATATTACTTTTATATTTCATGTATGTGTTAAATCTAAGACTTTGATGTAACTTTGGTTCATCAAAACACTTGCAACACTTAATTGAGTTGTGCTACTTATCTTAGACTTACACAAGTGTTATTATGGTGAAACCTTAGTTAAGATGATGCAAACACATCAACGAGTTGTACACTTGAAGCTATATGCATCAAGGATGAGAACCGTGATAAGCATCGAGTACCAAGAACCACCGGAACCTACTGTTTTACTATTTCTGTGTCTGACCCGTACGACCTGGGCTACTGTAAAGATGATTTTCAGATAGCTCTGTTCGAGTAGATAACTTTTCATTTAGGACTCGTCTTAATCCGAGTTACGGTTTAGGATTTATGGCCCTCCGAGTGTCACTATGTCTTTTAACATTGTGCTGAAAATTCTGACCTACTCGCACTTAGACCGTCGCCACGGTCAAACGAAGACGAGTTTGCTTCTGGAATTTTTACCACAAATAAAGGACTCATATACGGAGCCATGGCCACTGGTCTCACCTGATTTCAGTAGGTATAGAGGCCGTGGTGACTGACCGAAGTCAGCCTTTGT
This sequence comes from Rutidosis leptorrhynchoides, assembly GCF_046630445.1. NCBI lineage: Eukaryota > Viridiplantae > Streptophyta > Magnoliopsida > Asterales > Asteraceae > Rutidosis > Rutidosis leptorrhynchoides. The sequence goes on from NC_092338.1 coordinate 378,878,763, forward strand.
TTTAAACTCTTTTCATGAACGAAACTTACTTTACACCTTTTGTTTGATGATGATTGATGATGACCTTTAAGACCTAATTTACATACATATAAACCTATTGGAACGATTTACTGACTTAGTACTATTTGACTTAGGTTGAGGACATTCCGGACCTGCGTACTTGCTTATTTCCCGACTCGACTTTACCACTACTTTACCACTGTGAGTTATAGCATTCCCTTTTTACTTTAACTATTTTGGGAACTGAGAATAGATGCACATTTTACGTTTTACATACTAGGCATGAGTACTTAAACTTTATATATGTGTGAGTTATACAACGGCATAAACATTCCCTTTAGCTCGGTAACGTTTAGTCATTGGTTTTTGAACCGGTGAACGCGAATCTTAGATATGGATCCATAGGGTTTGACATCCCCACTCGGGCTAGTAGCGCTAGTATTTAATGAGTGTTTAATACTTCGTATACATACGCACTTGCCAAATGTACTTTCAGGGGGTATAAACGTTAAGTTAGTTACCAAGTGCCCACGGTTAACATATACTTTATCATACTGTTTTGAAACGCTCTTTGTAGCACTGATATCTCGTGGCCTACCTTACATTACTGTTATACTTAAACTATAGCTCACCAACCTTTGTGTTGACGTTTTTAAGCATGTTTTTCTCAGGTGCTTAAGGTTAGCTGCTTCTACTGTGTACTAGTCTTGCTGTAGACACCCGCTGCTCTAGAGTTATCACCGCATGAACTGTTTATCTTGCATTCAAACTTATTTAGTTTTGAACAATTATTTGTAACAACCTAAGGGTCACGTGCTATTATTACTTGCTTCCATTCATAGAATCATACTTTTGGATGTAAAACATTTGACGTAGTTTATGACGTCACCTTTTATCATGAATGTAACTTGTTTTGAAAACGAATATAGTGTTTGACCTTGTAATGATCCTGTTGTTGATGATTCGTACACGATGGTTTTGTACGGGGCATCACATTTGGTATCAGAGCATTGGTTGTAGGGAATTAGGTTGCATTAGTGAGTCAAGACCCGACCGAGTAGGATTCACTAATAGGACTAATCTACAACTTGCTAGTTTACTTGTTTCCGCTGAACTTACTGCATGTTGCTGCTTAATTTTACTACTATATGTCGTATGCTATTACATGATTTCACTACTGCATGCTATTATCTGCTTTCGATTGCATGATACTTGTCGCTATTGCCATGCTACTTACTGTTACACATGATTTAGACGGTTATAGTTACTTGGCCTAATACGTGCTTGTTTTATGACTTACTGACATGGAAAATTTATTTTTCCTTGTTCAGATGTCGGATATTCCACCTGATATTGTTTTGGGCAGTTCAGACTCGTCAGCCACTTCACCTACCACTGTTGCCGATCCCCCGATCCCGTCAGCGACACACTCTAGTGACCCAGGCGCTTCGACTTCCGGAGCTAGCAGCCATACTCCCGCCCCAGTGGCTACTTCTGACGGAGGCCAGGACCTCCCGGAGATTCTAGCTCCATCTGCCCCAGGACCCTCGGGGTCACAGCCTCGCTCCGGTGATGTTGTGATTCCCGCGGAATTTAGGGAGGGTCCATTCCGTAACCAGTATCGCCATTGGTGCCGACGCGCTCCTGACGGACGTCTCGTGCCTATTCCACCCTTCAGATACTGACAGATGATGGCCGCCCGAGGGGAGCCAGTACAACCACCTGTGCAGCCACCTCCACACGATTCAGATGATCCTTCATCCGACGACTCATCTACAGACGACTCTAGTGACGATGACTCCGACGAGGAGGATCCCGATGATGCACCTGTTCAGCCACCCTCTACCCCGCCGAAGAAGCGGTACCGTTTCGATGGCACCATTATTCCAGGGATCAACGGAGGTCGAGCATTCACTAACGCATTTGGTCGGCGTCGTAGGGTTACCGCTCGTAAGCGGCTTGTGCCGTATCCTGCAGATCCCTTCATCCGTAAGCCTTACCGCCTCGCAGCCTCTACTTCTGGAGCCGGACCGTCTGCACCACCAGCTCCACCAGCACCACCCGTACCGACTGCACCGCCTGCCCCACCCACTCCCTCTGTCGAGGAACTAATGAGGGAGGTGGAGATCCTCCGTTCTCGGGTAACTGAGCTCGAGGACCAGATGTCTCATGTATTGGACATCCTACACCCACCTTCACCGTAGGACTTTTGTAATTAGATTTCATTATGTAATCTAGTTGTAGTTTTATGTTTCACTTATGTATTGTACGAACTAATAAAGATGTATGCAACTTATTATTATTAATGAATGGAACTTTGCGTTATTTAATTCTTGCACGATGTTCTATTTACGTTACTGTATGATGATTCTGTGGTATTTGTACCTGGATTGCATTACTTAATAAACATGTGATGTGTTGATTCCATGTTGGCTACCATATACTGTATTATTACTATCTGGATACTGGATTTTGACTTGAGTCAAAAATTTTGTTTAGAACACCATGGCCAACGGATGATCAACATCAACACCTACCGTAGCCTAAATCGAGGAGATGATTGCCGAAAGGGTAGCCGCAGCCATTGAGGAAATGCAACCACAAGCTCCACCGCCACTGCCACCAGTTATTCAGCTCGTTCGTAATGGGTGTACGTACAAAGAGTTCCAAAGCTGCAAACCCCACAACTTCAGTGGAACAGAGGGGCCGGTTGGTCTCACTAGATGGTTCGAGAAGTTAGAATCTGTGTTCCGAGTTAGTAACTGTTCTGAGGCAAATAAAACCAAGTTTGCTTCATGCACGCTGTCTGATGGCACGCTAACGTGGTGGAACACGTTGGCTCAAGCAAAAGGTATTGATGAGGCATTTTCTACTCCATGGGAGGAATTCATAGGGGCCCTGATTGAGGAATATTGCCCTAGGACAGAGATCCAGAAGATGGAGATGGAATTTATGCAGTTAAAGGCTGTTGGGAACGACTTGGATAGTTACAACCGGAGATTTTTGGAATTAGCCTTGATGTGTCCGACAATGGTCACCCCGGAATTCAAGCAAATGGAAAGGTACTTCGGGGGACTTCCTAAGAGCATTAAGGGAAACGTCACCTCGTCCAAGCCACCTAATGTCCCGGAGGCAATGCGCATGGCGCATACTTTAATTAACCAAATTATCATCGATGAACCGGAGAAGGCTAAGTCTGAAGCAGGTAGTAGTGAGAAGTGAAAATGGGATAACAACAGGGGAAGGACCTATGATCAGAACCCGGCGAAACGACATGAGGGTTTCAGAGGAAACAACAACGGTGGAAACCCCAACCCGAACACCAACTCAAACCCGAACTACAGGGGAACCTTACCACAATGCAAGCGGTGCTACAAGCACCATACTGGGTATTGTAATGTTGTTTTCGAAAAGTGCCAACGGACTGGGCATATCAGTAAAGACTGCAAGGTCACCACCCTGAATGTGAAGGCGAACCCTAATGGACCGAAAAAGTGCTACGAATGCGGACAAACGGGCCATTTCAGAAATGCGTGCCCCAACAAAAGAAAAGACGACGGACCACCCCGTGGTAGAGATTTCAACGTTAATGCATGGGATGCACGCTAGAATCCTGACTTGGTGACAGGTATATTCACTATCAATAATCTATTAGCTTCTGTCTTATTTGATACTGGTGCCGATAGAAGTTATGTATGTAGACATTTTTGCGATAAGATTAATTGGTCATTAGTCCCGTTAAAAGAGAGTATACTTGTCGAAGTGGCCAACGGTAAACTTGAGAAAGTTGACCACATTAGTCGAGGAGCTATTATCAACATAGCTGGTGCAGATTTCAAAATTGATTTGATACCCATCAAATTGGGAAGTTTTGACGTGATCGTCGGTATGGATTGGTTGAGCAAGATAAGGGCCGATATTATCTGTGGAGATAAAGCTCTTCGTATACCACAAGGAGACGGTGAGCCACTAATCATCTACGGAGAGAGATGTGCCTCGAAGCTGAACCTCATTAGTTGCGTGAAAGCGCAAAAGATTATGAAGAAGGGACGTCTTGCCGTGCTAGCGCATGTGAAAACGGTAGAAACCGAGGTGAAGAACGTGAACGACGTTCGAATTGTGAACGAATTTCCCGATGTCTTCCCTGAAGAATTGCCTGGATTACCGCCGCCGAGAGCCGTAGAGTTTCAGATCAATTTAGTACCAGGAGCAGCACCAGTAGCTCGCGCACCTTATAGACTCGCACCTTCCGAGATGCAAGAATTACAGAGTCAACTACAAGAACTACTTGACCGTGGATTTATCCAACCAAGTTTCTCGCCTTGGGGCGCACCTGTGTTGTTTGTAAAGAAGAAGGATGGATCCTTCCGTATGTGTATCAACTACCGTGAACTCAACAAATTGACGATGAAGAATCGGTATCCTCTTCCCCGCATTGACGATCTTTTTGATCAACTACAAGGATCGAGTGTTTACTCAAAGATTGATTTGTGATCTGGTTATCACCAGTTGAGGGTGAAGGAAAGTGATGTGATGAAGACTGCATTCAGAACTCGTTATGGTCATTATAAGTTTCTCGTGATGCCATTCGGTTTGACAAATGCACCTGATGTGTTCATGGACCTCGTGAATCATGTCTGCAAGCCGTACTTGGATAAGTTTGTTATCGTCTTCATAGATGATATCCTCATCTACTCTAAGAGCGAAGAAGAGCATGAGCAACACCTCCGACTGGTACTTGAACTCTTATGACAAGAGCAACTTTACGCCAAATTCTCCAAGTGTGAATTTTGGTTGAAGGAAGTCCAATTTCTGGGTCATGTTGTAAGCGACCAGGGTATTAAAGTTGATCCCGCCAAGATTGAAGCTATCAGCAAGTGGGAGACCCCCACTACTCCAACTCACATCCGCCAATTTTTAGGTCTCGCCGGTTACTACCGAAGGTTTATTGAAGGATTTTATCTGATTGCGCGTCCCTTGACCGCACTGACTCACAAAGGAAAGAAGTTCATTTGGGAACCCGCGCACGAATCAGCATTTCAAACTTTGAAGAAGAAGTTAACCACTGCACCTATCTTATCACTCCCTGAGGGCAGTGACAACTTTGTTGTTTATTGCGATGCATCGAAAAGTGGTTTTGGTTGTGTACTAATGCAAAGATCAAAGGTTATTGCCTACGCTTCTCGTCAACTGAAGATTCACGAGCGGAACTACACTACACACGATCTTGAACTTGGAGCCATTGTCTTTGCGCTCAAATTATGGAGACACTGTATTTATGGAACAAAAAGCACTATCTTCACCGACCACAAAAGTCTCCAACACATCTTCAATCAGAAGCAACTAAACATGAGACAGTATCGATGGATCGAGACGTTGAACGACTACGATTGTGAACTTCGCTATCATCCTGGAAAGGGCAATGTTATAGCTGACGCTTTAAGCCGAAAGGAGAGGACGGCACCTCTTCGTGTTAGGGCTCTGAACATCACCATCCATTCGAATCTCAACAGTCAGATCAGAGTAGCCCAAGACGAGGTTCTCAAGGAGGAGAATATATCTCATGAACATTTGAACATTCTTGTCTCTCGATTCGAGGTTAGGGAGTCTGGACTCTGATGTTATGCCGGAAGAATTTGGGTACCTTGTTATGGAGATCTACGAAACCTTATACTTGATGAAGCACACAAATCGAGATATTCGATTCATCCCGGAGCGGGCAAAATGTACCACGATCTTAAGGAACAGTATTGGTGGCCGAATCTTAAGAAAGATGTTGCAACTTATGTTGGTAAGTGTTTGACTTGCTCGAAGGTTAAAGCCGAGCATCAGAGACCTTCTGGGTTACTTCAGCAACCAGAAATCCCGCAATGGAAGTGGGAAAGGATCACAATGGATTTCATTACTAAGCTGCAGAAGATGGTGGGCAGATACGATACCATTTGGGTTATTGTTGACCGCCTTACTAAATCTGCACACTTCCTAGCGATGAAGGAAACTGATAGGATGGAAAGACTCGCTCAATTATACATCAAAGAGGTTGTATCTCGTCATGGTGTACCTTTATCGATCATCTCAGATCGTGATCCCCATTTTGCTTCCAGATTTTGGCGTTCCTTACAAGAAGCCATGGGAACCCGTCTCGACATGAGTACTGCTTATCATCCACAGACCGACGGGCAAAGTGAACGTACGATTCAGAACTTTGAAGACATGTTGCGTGCATGTGTCATTTATTTCGAAAAGGCCTGGGAAAGGCATTTGCCACTCGCCGAATTTTCTTACAATAACAGTTATCACTCGAGTATTAATGCCGCACCTTTTAAAGCACTGTATGGCCGCAAGTGCCGATCTCCAATTTATTGGGCCGAAGTAGGCGAAAAGCAAATCACCGGACCCGAGGTAGTCCATGAAACCACGGAGAAGATTGCTCAGATTTAAGCTAGACTTAAGACTACCCGCGATCGTCGAAAGAGTTATGCCGATCTTAAACGTAAAGACTTTGAATTCAACGTGGGCGACCGTGTAATGTTGAAGGTTGCACCTTGGAAAGGTGTGATCCGTTTTGGAAAACTTGGAAAGTTAAACCCGCGATATATTGGTCCTTTCGAAATTTTGGAGCGTGTTGGACCCGTTACTTACCGTTTGGATCTACCAGCACAATTGAGCTCAGTTCATCCTACCTTCCACATGTCAAACTTGAAGAAGTGTCTTGCTGCACCCGAACTTTTCATACCACTGGAGGAACTTATGATTGATGATAAACTCCACTTCGTGGAAGAGCCTATTGAAATTATGGACCGTGAGGTCAAAACTTTGAAACGCAACAAGATTCCGATCATTCGAGTACGATGGAATGCCAAACGAGGACCTGAGTTTACTTGGGAGCGAGAGGATCAAATGATGCAGAAGTATCCTCACCTTTTCCCGACTCCTCCATCTACCTCAACTTAAATTTCGGGACAAAATTTTCTTTAACAGGTGGGTAATGTAACGACCCTGGATTTTCCAACGTTTATTTATTAATAATTGTTATTATTAATACTTGTGATTTAACGAATGTATGTTATTACATTTACATGTTACCATAATTGATCATACTTGACTTTAAATGCCCGAAACATCTTTATGACACACGTACCTTACACGAATAATATTTTTAGAGTATTATTTACATTCATGATTAAGTTTTATTAATCATTTTTAATTAACTAAGGTTATCAGTTAATTACTTGGGCTTTGTTGGATTTATTTGCTAACTACTTGAACTTGGGCTTTTGCTAATGTTAATGGGCTTATAAGCCCACCCTACTCACTTAAAGGATTATTTAGCCCATTACTTCATGTAAGTATCACTTATGACTTAACTAGTTAGTTTAATACTTAAAGAATCTAGTTACAACTCTTTCCCATGAGAATACCTCTAATAACCACCTTTTTTAAGCCTTACATGCATGGATCTAGTAGACAACTCCCTCCCTCCTTTCCTCTTTGCAAACCAACAGCCAAGAAGGCCTTTAGAGGGTTTTTGGTTTCATTTTTTTTATTACTTCATTCACTAGTCTCCATTTTATTACACACACACAATACTTGCAACTCATTTTTCTCTCTTTTCTCTCTAAACTTTGTAAGTATCTTGAGCATTTCTTCTCTTCTTTTTCTTCATCTAAAACTGAAACACATACTTACATAATCATCATCATCATTTGTTCTTTGTTGTTATTTATTTACTTGTAGTTGTAATTGTTGTTGATTGTTACTTGTTCTTAGTTATTATTTACTTATTAGTACAAGAATCAAGCTTTCTAGTTTGATTCTTCTTATCATCTTGTATTACAAGAACAAACAAGAACAAAACTTTCTAGTTTATGTTCTACTTTTATTGTTTCAAAAGATTGTAAGTTCATATGTTGTAAAATCATACTTGTAATTCATGTTTGTAAACTTAAAAGTTTACATTCTTAAAGATCAAGATTTGGCTTGAATCTTTAAAGTATGAAACCCATGAACTTGTTACTTGTTTATTTAGATTATTTCTTCATTTTATGTACTTTAAAGTTGTGATTTGATCAAGTATTACTAGTTAATCTTGATCTCATTTTTTCTTGAACAAAAGTTAACTTTAAAGGTTCAAGAACATGGAAGTGTAACTCTTTAGTTATAACTTCATACACTTGTGTTAGATTTAACTTAATAACCTTAGATCTAGACTTTTGGGTCTTGGATCTTCAAGATCTAACTATGAACTATGTTCTACATCTTAAGATCTTGATTAGTTAGTTTACATTCAAGTTTGTAGTTCAATATTACTTTTATATTTCATGTATGTGTTAAATCTAAGACTTTGATGTAACTTTGGTTCATCAAAACACTTGCAACACTTAATTGAGTTGTGCTACTTATCTTAGACTTACACAAGTGTTATGATGGTGAAATCTTAGTTAAGATGATGCAAACACATCAACGAGTTGTACACTTGAAGCTATATGCATCAAGGATGAGAACCGTGATAAGCATCGAGTACCAAGAACCACCGGAACCTACTGTTTTACTATTTCTGTGTCTAACCTGTACGATCTGGGCTACTGTAAAGATGATTTTCAGATAGCTCTGTTCGATTAGATAACTTTTCATTTAGGACTCGTCTTAATCCGAGTTACGGTTTAGGATTTATGGCCCTCCGAGTCTCACTATGTCTTTTAACGTTGTGCTAAAAATTCTGACCTACTCGCACTTAGACAGTCGCCACGGTCAAACGAAGACGAGTTTGCTTCTGGAATTTTTCCACAAATAAAGGACTCATATACGGAGCCATGGCCACTGGTCTCACCTGATTTCAGTAGGTATAGAGGCCGTGGTGACTGACCGAAGTCAGCCTTTGTTTTAAACTCTTTTCATGAACGAAACTTACTTTACACCTTTTGTTTGATGATGATTGATGATGATCTTTAAGACCTAATTTACATACATATAAACCTAATGGAATGATTTACTGACTTAGTACTATTTGACTTAGGTTGAGGACTTTCCGGACCTACGTACTTGCTTATTTCCCGACTCGACTTTACCACTACTTTACCACTGTGAGTTATAGCATTCCCTTTTTACTTTAACTATTTTGGAAACTGAGAATACATGCGCATTTTACGTTTTACATACTAGGCACGAGTACTTCAACTTTATATATGTGTGGGTTATACAACGGCATAAACATTCCCTTTAGCTCGGTAACGTTTAGTCATTGGTTTTTGAACCGGTGAACGCGAATCTTAGATATGGATCCATAGGGTTTGACATCCCCACTCGGGCTAGTAGCGCTAGCATTTAATGAGTGTTTAATACTTCGTATACATACGCACTTGCCAAGTGTACTTTCAGGGGGTATAAACGTCAAGTTAGTTACCAAGTGCCCACGGTTAACATATACTTTATCATACTATTTTGAAACGCTCTTTGTAGCACTGAAATCTCGTGGCCTACCTTACATTACTGTTATACTTAAACTATAGCTCACCAACCTTTGTGTTGACATTTTTAAGCATGTTTTTCTCAGGTGCTTAAGGTTAGCTGCTTCCGCTGTGTACTAGTCTTGCTGTAGACACCCGCTGCTCTAGAGTTATCACCGCATGAACTGTTTATCTTGCATTCAAACTTATTTACTTTTGAACAATGATTTGTAATGACCTAAGGGTCACGTGCTATTATTACTTGCTTCCGTTCATAGAAGCATACTTTTGGATGTAAAACATTTGACGTTGTTTATGACGTCACCTTTTATCATGAATGCAACTTGTTTTGAAAACGCATATAGTGTTTGACCTTGTAATGATCCTGTTGTTGATGATTCGTACACGATGGTTTTGTACGGGGCATCACAAGATTGATATTATCCGGGATCATTTGAAGAAGGCTCAAGATAGACAAAAGTCGTATGCCGATAAACGTAGACGAACGATCGAATTTTAAGAAGGTGATATGGTGATGCTTAAGGTTTCGCCATGGAAAGGTATCATTCGATTTCGAAAATGGGGAAAGTTAGCTCCTCGGTTTATTGGGCCATTTAAGGTTTTAGCTCGTGTTGGTGAAGTCGCGTATCGTTTGGAATTACCCGAAGAGCTTGCGGGGATTCATAATACATTTCATGTTTCCCATCTCCGTAAGTGTCTAGCGGATGATTCATCTTGGGTGCCATTAGACGAGATTGAGCTAAACAATAAGTTAGAGTATATTGAGGAGCCGATTGCTATACTCGATGAGAAGGTCAAAAGGTTGAGACATAAAGAGGTTAGGACTTTTAAAGTTCAATGGCGTCGGAGTAAGGCTTCCGAGTTTACTTGGGAGCCAGAAGAATTCGTGTTAGTTTATCTTCCTTCTTGTCATGCGGCTTGGATTGCGAGGACGCATTCCGATTCAAGTGGGGGAGAGTTGTAAGACCCGAATATTTTCCTTGTTCATATGTGTAATTAGGTTGAATGAATTGTGGGGTTTCTTTGTATATTTTAAAAAAGAGAAAAGAGTTCTGCCCAGGCTATCTGCGCGCCGCGCAGGATTATGGCGCGCCGCGCCATCTGCTGTGACAGCTCACCCTTCTCTTTTTAAATTAGATATTTTGAGGGCTTTTTGGTAATTACCCATGGGGGCCCGAATTAAAGGCCCTAGATCAGTCTTGAAGCTTCATTTACTCCATCTTCAACAACCCTTATCACCTCCATTTAATATCTAGAGAGAGAGTAAGATCCTAGTGTGAGAAAACTCATTTTGGAGAAGAAGAAGAAGAAGGAATCTTGCTTAAGCTCAAGTTATAAAGTTGTTCATCTACTTCCAAGCTACATTTTGAGTGTAGTGGTATGCTTTAATCTTAATTTCCTTGTTAATTTGATTAAGGGTTAGGGTTTGGGGTGAAATGTCCCGTTCTTATTGATTAAAAATGTTCCATATTAATTGATTTCGTTGCGAGGTTTTGACCTCTATATGAGACGTTTTTCAAAGACTGCATTCATTTTTAAAACAAACCATAACCTTTATTTCATAAATAAAGGTTTAAAAAGCTTTACGTAGATTATTAAATAATGATAATCTAAAATATCCTGTTTACACACGACCATTACATAATGGTTTACAATACAAACATGTTACATCGAAATCAGTTTCTTGAATGCAGTTTTTACACAATATCATACAAACATGGACTCCAAATCTTGTCCTTATTTTAGTATGCAACAGCGGAAGCTCTTAGTATTCACCTGAGAATAAACATGCTTTAAACGTCAACAAAAATGTTGGTGAGTTATAGGTTTAACCTATATATATCAAATCGTAACAATAGACCACAAGATTTCATATTTCAATACACATCCCATACATAGAGATAAAAATCATTCATATGGTGAACACCTGGTAACCGACATTAACAAGATGCATATATAAGAATATCCCCATCATTCCGGGACACCCTTCAGATATGATATAAATTTCGAAGTACTAAAGCATCCGGTACTTTGGATGGGGTTTGTTAGGCCCAATAGATCTATCTTTAGGATTCGCGTCAATTAGGGTGTCTGTTCCCTAATTCTTAGATTACCAGACTTAATAAAAAGGGGCATATTCGATTTCAATAATTCAACCATAGAATGTAGTTTCACGTACTTGTGTCTATTTTGTAAATCATTTATAAAACCTGCATGTATTCTCATCCCAAAAATATTAGATTTTAAAAGTGGGACTATAACTCACTTTCACAGATTTTTACTTCGTCGGGAAGTAAGACTTGGCCACTGGTTGATTCACGAACCTATAACAATATATACATATATATCAAAGTATGTTCAAAATATATTTACAACACTTTTAATATATTTTGATGTTTTAAGTTTATTAAGTCAGCTGTCCTCGTTAGTAACCTACAACTAGTTGTCCACAGTTAGATGTATAGAAATAAATCGATAAATATTATCTTGAATCAATCCACGACCCAGTGTATACGTATCTCAGTATTGATCACAACTCAAACTATATAAATTTTGGAATCAACCTCAACCCTGTATAGCTAACTCCAACATTCACATATAGAGTGTCTATGGTTGTTCCGAAATATATATAGATGTGTCGACATGATAGGTCGAAACATTGTATACGTGTCTATGGTATCTCAAGATTACATAATATACAATACAAGTTGATTAAGTTATGGTTGGAATAGATTTGTTGAAATGTCCCGTTCTTATTGATTAAAAACGTTCCATATTAATTGATTTCGTTGCGAGGTTTTGACCTCTATATGAGACGTTTTTCAAAGACTGCATTCATTTTTAAAACAAACCATAACCTTTATTTCATAGATAAAGGTTTTAAAAAGCTTTACATAGATTATCAAATAATGATAATCTAAAATATTCTGTTTACACACGACCATTACATAATGGTTTAAAATACAAATATGTTACAACAAAATAAGTTTCTTGAATGCAGTTTTTACACAATATCATACTAGCATGGACTCCAAATCTCGTCCTTATTTAAGTATGCGATAGCGGAAGCTCTTAATAATCACCTGAGAATAAACATGCTTAAAACGTCAACAAAAAAGTTGGTGAGTTATAGGTTTAACCTATATATATCAAATCATAATAATAGACCACAAGATTTCATATTTCAATACACATCCCATACATAAAGATAAAAATCATTCATATGGTGAACACCTGGTAACCGACATTAACAAGATGCATATATAAGAATATCCCCATCATTCCGGGACACCCTTCGGATATGATATAAATTTCGAAGTACTAAAGCATCCGGTACTTTGGATGGGGTTTGTTAGGCCCAATAGATCTATCTTTAGGATTCGCGTCAATTAGGGTGTCTGTTCCCTAATTCTTAGATTACCAGACTTAATAAAAAGGGGCATATTCGATTTCAATAATTCAACCATAGAATGTAGTTTCACGTACTTGTGTCTATTTTGTAAATCATTTATAAAACCTGCATGTATTCTCATCCCAAAAATATTAGATTTTAAAAGTGGGACTATAACTCACTTTCACAAATTTTTACTTCGTTGGGAAGTAAGACTTGGCCACTGGTTGATTCACGAACCTATAACAATATATACATATATATCAAAGTATGTTCAAAATATATTTACAACACTTTTAATATATTTTGATGTTTTAAGTTTATTAAGTCAGCTGTCCTCGTTAATAACCTACAACTAGTTGTCCACAGTTAGATGTACAGAAATAAATCGATAAATATTATCTTGAATCAATCCACGACCCAGTGTATACGTATCTCAGTATTGATCACAACTCAAACTATATATATTTTGGAATCAACCTCAACTCTGTATAGCTAACTCCAACATTCACATATAGAGTGTCTATGGTTGTTCCGAACTATATATAGATGTATCGACATGATAGGTCGAAACATTGTATACGTGTCTATGGTATCTCAAGATTACATAATATACAATACAAGTTGATTAAGTTATGGTTGGAATAGATTTGTTACCAATTTTCAAGTAGCTAAAATGAGAAAAATTATCCAATCTTGTTTTACCCATAACTTCTTCATTTTAAATCCGTTTTAAGTGAATCAAATTGCTATGGTTTCATATTGAACTCTATTTTATGAATATAACAGAAAAATTATAGGTTTATAGTCAGAAAAATAAGTTACAAGTCGTTTTTGTAAAGGTAGTCATTTCAGTCGAAAGAACGACGTCTAGATGACCATTTTAGAAAACATACTTCCACTTTGAGTTTAACCATAATTTTTGGATATAGTTTCATGTTCATAATAAAAATCATTTTCTCAGAATAACAACTTTTAAATCAAATTTTATCATAGTTTTTAATTAACTAACCCAAAACAGCCCGCGGTGTTACTACGACGGCGTAAATCCGGTTTTACGGTGTTTTTCGTGTTTCCAGGTTTTAAATCATTAAGTTAGCATATCATATAGATATATAACATGTGTTTAGTTGATTTTAAAAGTCAAGTTAGAAGGATTAACTTTTGTTTGCGAACAAGTTTAGAATTAACTAAACTATGTTCTAGTGATTACAAGTTTAAACCTTCGAATAAGATAGCTTTATATGTATGAATCGAATGATGTTATGAAAATCATTACTACCTTAAGTTCCTTGGATAAACCTACTAGAAAAGAGAAAAATGGATCTAGCTTCAACGGATCCTTGGATGGCTCGAAGTTCTTGAAGCAGAATCATGACACGAAAACAAGTTCAAGTAAGATCATCACTTGAAATAAGATTGTTATAGTTATAGAAATTGAACCAAAGTTTGAATATGATTATTACCTTGTATTAGAATGATAACCTACTGTAAGAAACAAAGATTTCTTGAGGTTGGATGATCACCTTACAAGATTGGAAGTGAGCTAGCAAACTTGAAAGTATTCTTGATTTTATGTAACTAGAACTTGTAGAATATATGAAGAACACTTAGAACTTGAAGATAGAACTTGAGAGAGATCAATTAGATGAAGAAAATTGAAGAATGAAAGTGTTTGTAGGTGTTTTTGGTCGTTGGTGTATGGATTAGATATAAAGGATATGTAATTTTGTTTTCATGTAAATAAGTCATGAATGATTACTCATATTTTTGTAATTTTAGGAGATATTTCATGCTAGTTGCCAAATGATGGTTCCCACATGTGTTAGGTGACTCACATGGGCTGCTAAGAGCTGATCATTGGAGTGTATATACCAATAGTACATACATCTAAAAGCTGTGTATTGTACGAGTACGAATACGGGTGCATACGAGTAGAATTGTTGATGAAACTGAACGAGGATGTAATTGTAAGCATTTTTGTTAAGTAGAAGTATTTTGATAAGTGTATTGAAGTCTTTCAAAAGTGTATAAATACATATTAAAACACTACATGTATATACATTTTAACTGAGTCGTTAAGTCATCGTTAGTCGTTACATGTAAGTGTTGTTTTTAAACCTTTAGGTTAACGATCTTGTTAAATGTTGTTAACCCAATGTTTATAATATCAAATGAGATTTTAAATTATTATATTATCATGATATTATCATGTATGAATATCTCTTAATATGATATATATACATTAAATGTCTTTACAACGATAATCGTCACATATATGTCTCGTTTAAAAATCATTAAGTTAGTAGTCTTGTTTTTACATATGTAGTTCATTGTTAATATACTTAATGATATGTTTACTTATCATAGTATCATGTTAACTATATATATATCCATATATATGTCATCATATAGTTTTTACAATTTTAACATTCGTGAATCACCGGTCAACTTGGGTGGTCAATTATCTATATGAAACATATTTCAATTAATCAAGTCTTAACAAGTTTGATTGCTTAATATGTTGGAAACATTTAATAATGTAAATATCAATCTCAATTAATATATATAAACATGAAAAAGTTCGGGTCACTACATTTGTTACCAATTTTCACGTAGCTAAAATGAGAAAAATTATCCAATTTGTTTTACCCATAACTTCTTCATTTTAAATCCGTTTTGAGTGAATCAAATTGCTATGGTTTCATATTGAACTCTATTTTATGAATCTAAACAGAAAAAGTATAAGTTTATAGTCGGAAAAATAAGTTACAAGTCGTTTTTGTAAAGGTAGTCATTTCAGTCGAAAGAACGACGTCTAGATGACCATTTTAGAAAACATACATCCACTTTGAGTTTAACCATAATTTTTGGATATAGTTTCATGTTCATAATAAAAATCATTTTCTCAGAATAACAACTTTTAAATCAAAGTTTATCATATTTTTTAATTAACTAACCCAAAACAGCCCGCGGTGTTACTACGACGGCGTAAATCCGGTTTTACGGTGTTTTTCGTGTTTCCAGGTTTTAAATCATTAAGTTAGCATATCATATAGATATAGAACATGTGTTTAGTTGATTTTAAAAGTCAAGTTAGAAGGATTAACTTTTGTTTGCGAACAAGTTTAGAATTAACTAAACTATGTTCTAGTGATTACGAGTTTAAACCTTCGAATAAGATAGTTTTATATATATGAATCGAATGATGTTATGAACATCATTACTACCTCAAGTTTAGAAGGTAAACCTACTGGAAGTGACAAGAAATGATCTAGATTCAAAGGATCTTGGATGGCTTGAAAGTTCTTGAAGTAGGATCATGACACAAAAACAAGTTCAAGTAAGATTTTTACTCGAATTAAGATAGTTTATAGTTATAGAAATTGAATCAAAGTTTGAATATGAATATTACCTTGAATAAGAAAGATAACCTACTGTATATAACAAAGGTTTCTTGATCTTAGATGATTACTTGGAATGGATTAGAAAGCTTGGAAGTAAATTAGTAAACTTGAAGGGATTTTTGAAGTGTTCTTGAAGTGTTCTTCCTATGATGATTATAGCTTGATTCTTGAAGTGATTTTTGATGAAGATGATGATTAACTACTAGAAAAATACGTTCATAATAGTGTGTGTGTGTGTGTGTTGAGAGAGAATTAGAAAGAGAATTGGAAGTAAAATGGAGTGAATGATGAGTGGTAATTGGTGAGTGGTGAGTGGGGTTAAAAGGAGTTCTAGTTAGTTGACTAGCTCATGGTAGAAGTTAAAATTGATTAGTCATACATGACATAATCAAGAGTGGAATTCCATGCTAGTTCATATTGGTATATATGTAACAACCCAAACCAAACCACGACAATTCCCGTTAAATTTTACAACAAAAAAAAATTTCTGGTGCAGTTCATCCGCGCGGCGCGCCAGGTGGGCGCGCGGCGCGCCAAATCACCTGGACAGCCCGCTGTCCCCGGAAGTCAATTTAACGAAAATGTTTGACTAGTTCCCGACACATTTAGCCAAAACGATTTTAACCGTACATTAATATATGTAAAACTAGCACATAACTAAGGTTTGAGCGAGTTTTACAAAGTGGGGCCCACACGTGCCCAAATTACCCCTTAAGTATAAAAATACAATTTTAAACCATAAGACTCTTAATACAAAACAAAGCCGAGCATGGCGATTGGGGATACACTACCCAATCCTAATAAATCCAAAAGCAAGCCTTCTACGCAAACTATGCAAGTCCTCAAATCCTCGCGCTTACCCGAGCCACCATCCGCATGCAATCTATAAAAAGAGTCAACAACGAGAGGGTAAGCTAACGCTTAGTGAATGATAATATACTACATACATATGTACATAGGATAATATCACTCACCTTGAAGTCTTGAAGAAAGCTTCCAAGTAATCCGCAACTCGCCAATGGAAAATACCTATTCCATTATCACAATTACAACAATACAATTAGGATGGATTTACAAACCAACCCAATTCAACACTTAGTGCAATTTCGACCCAATTGCACTTCCAAGCACAAACCGTGCCCGAACTAACCAATAATCACTAACACAAATGAGAATGGTCCTAATAAGCCAATTAAACCCGAACTCAAGTGTCAAACACGTGTCATACCCATTTAGACACTTAAACCCTAATTTTGACCCATAAAGGTCAAAATCTCGTCCTTTATAAGTTTTGACACCAAAACACATTTAACACGGTTTAATATTCCAACTTAATCCATTTTAAGTTCATAAACCTCATTAAGTCACCAAATGGGTCATAATCACCACCAAACCCTAATTTGACCCAAAGTCAAAGTTAGTCAATCAAATAACCCTAAATAGGTTTCAACACTTCCATAATCACTAATCCAAGTGATTAAACTCATAATCAAAGCCTAATCAAGGCCAAACCGTCATCCAACCCAAAACCCGCCAAGTGACAAGAATAACTAGTCACCATAAACCCAGTTCATCACCTAAGTGGGTTACTCAACAAATTAACTCAAAACCCTAAATTGAATATCAAGTCACAAGAATGAAATTCGGAGTTTGAGCTTACCAATACTATCACCGTGTAGCCGAGAACGAAGGGAACAACTTTAAAACCCGAGACTTTGAACGATTCGAGCTTCTTCCTCACCAAAACCTCCAATCTCTCTCTAAACTCTTACTCTCTCTCAAAAATGGATGAAGATGATGAGTGGATGTGAATGGGATCCAAAACTGATCCAAACTAGCTCATAAGCCTCACAAATCCGGCCTCAAGTGAAATTACCCATTTGCCCTTCATTTAAACCAATTAAGAAAACAAGGGATTCTGTCAGCAGCAAACGGCGCGGCGCGCCGAATCCCCGCGCGGCGCGCGACCTAACTGAAACAGATTCTTTTGCATTTTAAACTTTATATAAATAATCCGCGAAACCCAATCCCAAACGTCTTAATACACAAACAAGCAAGATAAATATTCGGGTCTTACAACTCTCCCCCACTTAAACTCGATCACGTCCTCGTGATCCTCATCACTTAACCAAGTGGACCTCACCCTACGGTCCTCGACATAAGTCCCAATCCGACTTTCCTAAGCAATTCCTTCCCAACGAATCGCCTTCCACAACTAAATCGTCACCCGCGATTTATTCAAATCACCATCCGAGCACTAAAACCATGCTCATTCCCTAACATCGGGAAAACTCAACCAATCTCATACCGAGATATCAATCCCTTAGCGTACTATTACCGAGTACAACGCTAAAAGCAACCAAGTCTCAACCTAAGGTCAACAACCAGAAACGATGAAGAACGAACCAAACGAATCCTTACGGACAACACCAACCACTAACATCCCTTGTAGTGCGCAATACGACCAAAGCGCAACTACCGTAACATCATAACAAACGGCTAAAACCGATAACGTCCAAAACGATGATGGCAACGCTAAACCAAGGTGTACAAAATCGACTTTCGTCACACCCGTAACAACATGTGAGCGAAACACGGCTATCGCATCACTAATCACACAACATGGTCCTCACGACCCCACCATCGGTGTATAAAACAACCGACAGATCACACAACACGAAGGCTGGCCGAAAACACACGCGCCTTAGTGAATCCGAACTACACGCGACTCACTACCTTCACCACAACAACAATCGGGAATGGCCGAACTACACGCGCCATAGTGAATCCGAACTACACGAGAGTCACTATCCCGGAGGAATGACCGAACTACACGAGTCATTTGTGAATCCGAACTACACGAGACTCACTCCTCAATACAATGACCGAAACCACACGAGTCATTTGTGAATCCGAACTACACGAGATTCACTTCCACAACATCGAGGTTGGCCGAACTACACGAGCCTTAGTAATCCGAAACCACACGAGATTACTACCTCAATAAGATGACCGAACTACACGAGTCACCATGAATCCGAACTACACGAGATTCATTTGATAAGATGACCGAAACCACACGCGTCATCGTGAATCCGAAAACACACGCGATTCACAACCATGATGAAGTCAGCGGACCCGAAGATCATGCTTCACCAATCTCAACACCGGATGAAGTCAGCGGACCCGAAGATCATGCTTCACCGATCACGTACTCCCATGATGAAGTCAGCGGACCCTAAAGATCATGCTTCATCAATCAACCATACCATAATGAAGTCAGCGGACCCGAAGATCATGCTTCATTAATCATCAATACCACGATGAAGTCAGCGGACCCTAAAGATCAT
Organism: Rutidosis leptorrhynchoides; assembly: GCF_046630445.1. Classification (NCBI taxonomy): domain Eukaryota; kingdom Viridiplantae; phylum Streptophyta; class Magnoliopsida; order Asterales; family Asteraceae; genus Rutidosis; species Rutidosis leptorrhynchoides. Next base: position 378,898,378 of record NC_092338.1, read on the forward strand.
GCTTCATCGATCACATACGCACTTTCGGCCTCAAACAACGAGTAGTGCAACATCGCGCCCTGCTGCACTATAGTGAATCCTAACGGATACCACTAACCATCCCCACAATCGAGCAAGAACCACCTATATCAAACATAGGTACCAAACAATGATTCCCCAACAGAGAATCCGACACACACCTCCCTTAACCGAAGGATTTCACCTTGCTCACTAAACACGTCCATTATCTCTCAACGAGATTTACCACATTACCACCTCAGTGGTAATTCCAATCCAATATCATAAGTACATTTTAACCAAAATTGTACTCTACCACAAGTTGACCAAACTAGGTCTCGACGAAATTTCCGGATCTACCAAAAACATCATCCGAAATATCACACTAAAACTTCCTCGTGCGGAAATGCGACTCCCCCTCTTGGAACCACGTTCCTATATCACACTCGTACAACCGTACAATGCTACCAAAGGTAGACTTTACCAACGATTGGGTACACACGACCCATCACTACACCTTGCTCCAACCTTGAGCATACGAAGGATTTCAAACAATCCTTAAACATTTCGAACGAAAAGTGTACCACGCATTACACAAACTACACCCTCGCAATCATCCAATTACTATAGTTGTCAATTTCACCGAGTCACTCGTGTACTTAAGGGTTCCTCCCGGTACCCTAAGTACAATGTAACTACAACACAATCGGAGTCGACACCACGCTAGTAGGTATAAAAGAGGCACCTAATGTCGCGTCATAAAGACTCCATTACCAACACACATCGAGATTTTAAACACTCGATCTCAAAGGTTCCAATCACCCGACGAACCTCGTGGTTCATCAACTTCAACACACAAGCGAACACGCGCTTAACAATCGAACACCAAAACCATTTCCGTGGCTTGGTAGAAACATACCCCAAATACTAAGGAATGCTTGGTTGCACCAAGTCTTACGCCCTTCGCCCGACAATCAAACATCACCTTAGGGTACTTCCATTAGGAACGTCACCCATAGCATAACATGCACAACAAAGGCATACAACTCAAACTCAACCGGCATTTTATAAATAATCAAAAGACCTATTTATTAAAATGAAGCGTACCTTAACGTCTCCTCGCCGCACCCGTCCCCGCTAACTTGGGACATTCCGACTTACGATGTCCTTCCTTTTGGCAATTGAAGCACACCATACTACCACCCTTTGGTACCGAACATTCCCAAGACTTGTGACCCCTTACGCCACAATTGTAACACCTAGCCGCACTAGAATCCGATATACCCGTTCGCGTACCACCCGTGCTCACACTCGGACCCTTAGTCCTCTTACTCGGAGCACCATAAGAAACAACTCTTCTCTCACTTGAAGATTCACCCCTCTTCGATCGTGAATACGACTCGAAACCTCTAGCCAAGTCGAATAATTCCGAAAACGATTTCGCTTGACCCCGACTAATCTTACCCTTCAAGTCATCATTCAAGGTCCGATAGAAATCCCCCATTAACAAACGATCATTTCCCAAATACTCCGGACAAAAACGAGCCTTCGCCATAAAGGTCGTCTTAAGAGTACTCAAATCCATAGATCCTTGTCGCAAATTTCGCAACTCATTACGCAATTCCCACAAATCGGCCGAAGTCCGGAACTCCTCAAAGAATTCTTCCTTAAACTCGTCCCATGATAAGGCCATAAACGTCTCACCACCGACAAGATCAATCTTACCATCCAACCAATCCCTTGCCCTACCCCGCAACAAACTCGTAGCGAGTCTTGTCTTCCTCTCGGGAGGGCAATCAATAGTACGAAAACACCCTTCGACATCCGAAATCCATGTTGTGCTCACCAAAGGATCCGGTTTCCCGTCATACATCGGGGGTTTAGTCCTCATGAAGCTCTTAAGATAACGCTCCATTTCACCACTACTTTGAAGTTCGGAATACTTCCTTTCCATTCTTTCTTCCAACGCACCCATTTGCTCCGCAACGGCGGCCGCAACTCTAGCGTTAACCTCCGCGTTGTTCGTATCGATCCCACTTCCCGTCGCCATTCTAAGGAATGCAAAGCGATTAGATCACGAACGTATAAGTAAACACGCACAACCCCGACCCATCTTGCTAAGCACTCGTCGTACATCACTCGTTAGACACGATTTGCACCCGTAATAAGGTCTGCAAGTTCTTATTACGCACACACGCCGCATCGACTTGTTAGTACAACGACCGCCTCGCTCGATGATATAAACAAACACAACCAAAATTCTACGCGGTACAAACACACGCGAGTATTATTATCACAACACAACAACATATTAATAATATCCGCATTACTAATATAAACGTTAGTCAACCTATAGCCAAGGCACTAACCAAACCCATTCCGACCCGTAATCCTACAAGTCCCGCAACAATTTAAGCACACACAAAAGTCTAAGTCTAGGCACCTATCTCAAGTCACCTAAATCCCTTAGACCATGCTCTGATACCACTTGTAACAACCCAAACCAAACCACGACAATTCCCGTTAAATTTTACAACAAAAAAAAATTTCTGGTGCAGTTCATCCGCGCGGCGCGCCAGGTGGGCGCGCGGCGCGCCAAATCACCTGGACAGCCCGCTGTCCCCGGAAGTCAATTTAACGAAAATGTTTGACTAGTTCCCGACACATTTAGCCAAAACGATTTTAACCGTACATTAATATATGTAAAACTAGCACATAACTAAGGTTTGAGCGAGTTTTACAAAGTGGGGCCCACACGTGCCCAAATTACCCCTTAAGTATAAAAATACAATTTTAAACCATAAGACTCTTAATACAAAACAAAGCCGAGCATGGCGATTGGGGATACACTACCCAATCCTAATAAATCCAAAAGCAAGCCTTCTACGCAAACTATGCAAGTCCTCAAATCCTCGCGCTTACCCGAGCCACCATCCGCATGCAATCTATAAAAAGAGTCAACAACGAGAGGGTAAGCTAACGCTTAGTGAATGATAATATACTACATACATATGTACATAGGATAATATCACTCACCTTGAAGTCTTGAAGAAAGCTTCCAAGTAATCCGCAACTCGCCAATGGAAAATACCTATTCCATTATCACAATTACAACAATACAATTAGGATGGATTTACAAACCAACCCAATTCAACACTTAGTGCAATTTCGACCCAATTGCACTTCCAAGCACAAACCGTGCCCGAACTAACCAATAATCACTAACACAAATGAGAATGGTCCTAATAAGCCAATTAAACCCGAACTCAAGTGTCAAACACGTGTCATACCCATTTAGACACTTAAACCCTAATTTTGACCCATAAAGGTCAAAATCTCGTCCTTTATAAGTTTTGACACCAAAACACATTTAACACGGTTTAATATTCCAACTTAATCCATTTTAAGTTCATAAACCTCATTAAGTCACCAAATGGGTCATAATCACCACCAAACCCTAATTTGACCCAAAGTCAAAGTTAGTCAATCAAATAACCCTAAATAGGTTTCAACACTTCCATAATCACTAATCCAAGTGATTAAACTCATAATCAAAGCCTAATCAAGGCCAAACCGTCATCCAACCCAAAACCCGCCAAGTGACAAGAATAACTAGTCACCATAAACCCAGTTCATCACCTAAGTGGGTTACTCAACAAATTAACTCAAAACCCTAAATTGAATATCAAGTCACAAGAATGAAATTCGGAGTTTGAGCTTACCAATACTATCACCGTGTAGCCGAGAACGAAGGGAACAACTTTAAAACCCGAGACTTTGAACGATTCGAGCTTCTTCCTCACCAAAACCTCCAATCTCTCTCTAAACTCTTACTCTCTCTCAAAAATGGATGAAGATGATGAGTGGATGTGAATGGGATCCAAAACTGATCCAAACTAGCTCATAAGCCTCACAAATCCGGCCTCAAGTGAAATTACCCATTTGCCCTTCATTTAAACCAATTAAGAAAACAAGGGATTCTGTCAGCAGCAAACGGCGCGGCGCGCCGAATCCCCGCGCGGCGCGCGACCTAACTGAAACAGATTCTTTTGCATTTTAAACTTTATATAAATAATCCGCGAAACCCAATCCCAAACGTCTTAATACACAAACAAGCAAGATAAATATTCGGGTCTTACAATATACTCATAGTAAGTACGTTTTGAAGCTGTGTATAATACGGGTAAGAATACGACTAGAATTCTTGATGAAAGAAAAGAATGGAAAAGTAACTGTAACCATTTTCGTTAAGTATGAGTGTTTTGATATATGTCTTGAAGTCTTCCAAAATTATTTTAATACATCTAAATACACTACATGTATATACATTTTAACTGAGTCGTTAAGTCATCGTTAGTCGTTACATGTTAGTGTTGTTTTGAAACCTTTAAGTTAACGATCTCAATTAATGTTGTTAACCCATTGTTTATTATATCTAATGAGATGTTAAATTATTATATTATCATGATATTATGATATATTAATATATCTTAATATGATATATATACATTTAAATGTCGTTACAACGATAATCGTTACATATATGTCTCGTTTCGAAATCCTTAAGTTAGTAGTCTTGTTTATATGTATATAACTCATTGTTAATATACTTATGGAGATACTTACTTATCATAATCTCATGTTAACCATATGTATATCCATATATATATCGTCATGTCATTTTTACAAGTTTTAACGTTCGTGAATCGCCGGTCAACTTGGGTGGTCAATTGTCTATATGAAACATATTTCAATTAATCAAGTCTTAACAAGTTTGATTGCTTAACATGTTGGAAACATTTAATCATGTAAATATCAATCTCAATTAATATATATAAACATGGAAAAGTTCGGGTCACTATAGTACCTACTCGTTAAATAAATTTCGTCCCGAAATTTTAAGCTGTTGAAGGTGTTGACGAATCTTCTGGAAATAGATGCGGGTATTTCTTCTTCATCTGATCTTCATGCTCCCAGGTGAACTCGGGTCCTCTACGAGCATTTCATCGAACCTTAACAATTGGTATCTTGTTTTGCTTAAGTCTTTTAACCTCACGATCCATTATTTCGACGGGTTCTTCGATGAATGGAAGTTTTTCGTTGATTTGGATTTCATCTAATGGAATAGTGAGATCTTCTTTAGCAAAACATTTCTTCAAATTCGAGACGTGGAAAGTGTTATGTACAGCCGCGAGTTGTTGAGGTAACTCAAGTCGGTAAGCTACTAGTCCGACACGATCAATAATCTTGAATGGTCCAATATACCGTGGATTTAATTTCCCTTGTTTACCAAATCGAACAATGCCTTTCCAAGGTACAACTTTAAGCATGACTATCTCTCCACTTTCAAATTCTATATCTTTTCTTTTAATGTCAGCGTAGCTCTTTTGTCGACTTTGGGCGGTTTTCAACCGTTGTTGAATTTGGATGATCTTCTTGGTAGTTTCTTGTATAATCTCCGGACCCGTAATCTGTCTATCCCCCACTTCACTCCAACAAATCGGAGACCAACACTTTCTACCATAAAGTGCTTCAAACGGCGCCATCTCAATGCTTGAATGGTAGTTGTTGTTGTAGGAAAATTCTGCTAACGGTAGATGTCGATCCCAACTGTTTCCGAAATCAATAACACATGCTCGTAGCATGTCTTCAAGCGTTTGTATCGTCCTTTCGCTCTACCCATCAGTTTGTGGATGATAGTCAGTACTCATGTCTAGACGAGTTCCTAATGCTTGCTGTAATGTCTGCCAGAATCTTGAAATAAATCTGCCATCCCTATCAGAGATAATAGAGACTGGTATTCCATGTCTGGAGACGACTTCCTTCAAATACAGTCGTGCTAACTTCTACATCTTGTCATCTTCTCTTATTGGCAGGAAATGTGCTGATTTGGTGAGACGATCAACTATTACCTAAATAGTATCAAAACCACTTGCAGTCCTTGGCAATTTAGTGATGAAATCCATGGTAATGTTTTCCCATTTCCATTCCGGGATTTCGGGTTGTTGAAGTAGACCTGATGGTTTCTGATGCTTAACTTTGACCTTAGAACATGTCAAACATTCTCCTACGTATTTAGCAACATCGGCTTTCATACCTGGCCACCAAAAATATTTCTTGAGATCCTTGTACATCTTCCCCGTTCCAGGATGTATTGAGTATCTGGTTTTATGAGCTTCTCTAAGTACCATTTCTCTCATATCTCCAAATTTTGGTACCCAAATCCTTTCAGCCCTATACCGGGTTCCGTCTTCCCGAATATTAAGATGTTTCTCCGATCCTTTGGGTATTTCATCCTTTAAATTTCCCTCTTTTAAAACTCCTTGTTGCGCCTCCTTTATTTGAGTAGTAAGGTTATTATGAATCATTATATTCATAGATTTTACTCGAATGGGTTCTCTGTCCTTCCTGCTCAAGGCATCGGCTACCACATTTGCCTTCCCCGGGTGGTAACGAATCTCAAAATCGTAATCATTCAATAATTCAATCCACCTACGCTGCCTCATATTCAATTTTTTCTGATTAAATATGTGTTGAAGACTTTTGTGGTCGGTATATATAATACTTTTGACCCCATATAAGTAGTGCCTCCAAGTCTTTAATGCAAAAACAACCGTGCCTAATTCCAAATCATGCGTCGTATAATTTTGTTCGTGAATCTTCAATTGTCTAGACGCATAAGCAATCACCTTCGTTCGTTGCATTAATACACAACCGAGACCTTGCTTTGATGCGTCACAATAAATCACAAAATCATCATTCCCTTCAGGCAATGACAATATAGGTGCCGTAGTTAGCTTTTTCTTCAATAACTGAAACACTTTCTCTTGTTCATCATTCCATTCAAATTTCTTCCCTTTATGCGTTAATGCAGTCAAGGGTTTTGCTATTCTGGAAAAGTCTTGGATGAACCTTCTGTAGTAACCAGCTAGTCCTAAAAACTGGCGTATGTGTTTCGGAGTTTTCCGGGTTTCCCACTTTTCAACAGTTTCGATCTTTGCTGGATCCACCTTAATACCTTCTTTGTTCACTATGTGACCGAGGAATTGAACTTCTTCCAACCAAAATGCACACTTTGAAAACTTAGCGTACAATTCTTCCTTCCTCAATACTTCTAATACCTTTCTCAAATGTTCACCGTGTTCTTGGTCATTCTTTGAGTAAATAAGTATGTCATCAATGAAAACAATGACAAACTTGTCAAGGTATGGTCCACACACTCGGTTCATAAGGTCCATGAACACAGCTGGTGCATTAGTTAAACCAAACGGCATGACCATAAACTCGTAATGACTGTAACGTGTTCTGAAAGCAGTCTTTGGAATATCATCTTCTTTCACCCGCATTTGATGATACCCGGAACGTAAGTCAATCTTTGAATAAACAGACGAGCCTTGTAGTTGATCAAATAAGTCGTCGATTCTTGGTAGTGGGTAGCGGTTCTTGATGGTAAGTTTGTTCAACTCTCGGTAGTCGATACACAACCTGAATGTACCATCTTTCTTCTTGACAAATAAAACAGGAGCTCCCCACGGTGATGTACTTGGTCGAATGAAACCACGCTCTAAAAGTTCTTGTAATTGGCTTTGCAGTTCTTTCATCTCGCTGGGTGCGAGTCTGTAAGGAGCACGAGCTATTGGTGCAGCTCCTGGTACAAGATCTATTTGAAATTCAACGGATCGCTGTGGGGGTAATCCCGGTAATTCTTTCGGAAATACATCGGGAAATTCTTTTGCAATGGGAACATCATTGATGCTCTTTTCTTCAGTTTGTACTTTCTCGACGTGTGCTAGAATAGCATAGCAACCTTTTCTTATTAGTTTTTGTGCCTTCAAATTACTAATAATATGTAGCTTCGTGTTGCCCTTTTCTCCGTACACCATTAAGGGTTTTCCTTTTTCTCGTATAATGCGAATTGCATTTTTGTAACAAACGATCTCTGCTTTCACTTCTTTTAACCAGTCCATACCGATTATCACATCAAAACTCCCTAACTCTACTGGTATCAAATCAATCTTAAATGTTTCGCTAACCAGTTTAATTTCTCGATTTCGACATATATTATCTGCTGAAATTAATTTACCATTTGCTAATTCGAGTAAAAATTTACTATCCAAAGGCGTCAATGGACAACTTAATTTAGCACAAAAATCTCTACTCATATAGCTTCTATCTGCACCCGAATCAAATAAAACGTAAGCAGATTTATTGTCAATAAGAAACGTACCCGTAACAAGCTCCGGGTCTTCCTGTGCCTCTGCCGCATTAATATTGAAAACTCTTCCGCGGCCTTGTCCATTCGTGTTCTCCTGGTTCGGGCAATTTCTAATAATGTGGCCCGGTTTTCCACATTTATAACAAACTACATTGGCATAACTTGCTCCGACACTACTTGCTCCGCCATTACTCGTTCCGACACCATTTGTTCCTTTCGTTCTATTAACCCCTGGTCCGTAGACCTCACACTTCGCCGCGCTATGACCATTTCTTTTACACTTGTTGCAAAATTTGGTGCAGAACCCCGAGTGATACTTTTCACACCTTTGGCATAGCTGCTTCTGATTGTTGTTGTTGTTGCGGTTATTATTGTTGTTGGGATGATTGTTGTAGTTGCTGTTGTTGTTGTTGTTATTGTTGTTGTTGTTGGGCCGTTTGTTGTAGTTGCGATTGATGTTGCGATTGTTGGGATAATTGTTGCGATTATTGTTGTAATTGCTGTTGTTGTTGTATTGGTGATTCTTATCACCGTTTTCATCCCACTTTCTTTTGACTTGCTTCACATTGGCCTCTTCAGCAGCCTGTTCTTTAATTCTTTCTTCAATCTGGTTCACTAGTTTGTGAGCCATTCTACATGCCTGTTGTATGGAGGCGGGCTCGTGTGAACTTATATCTTCTTGGATTCTTTCCGGTAATCCTTTCACAAACGCGTCGATCTTCTCTTCCTCATCTTCGAATGCTCCCGGACACAATAGGCACAATTCTGTGAATCGTCTTTCGTACGTGGTAATATCAAATCCTTGGGTTCGTAACCCTCTAAGTTCTGTCTTGATCTTAATGACCTCGGTTCTGGGACGGTACTTCTCGTTCATCAAGTGCTTGAATGCTGACCACGGTAGTGCGTAAGCATCATCTTGTCCCACTTGCTCTAGATAGGTATTCCACCATGTTAACGCAGAACCTGTGAAGGTATGCGTAGCGTACTTCACTTTGTTCTCTTCAGTACACTTACTTATGGCAAACACCGATTCGACCTTCTCGGTCCACCGTTTCAATCCGATCGGTCCTTCGGTTCCATCAAATTCCAAAGGTTTGCAGGCAGTGAATTCTTTGTAGGTGCATCCTACACGATTTCCTGTACTGCTAGATCCAAGGTTATTGTTGGTATGTAGCGCAGCCTGTACTGCGGCTATGTTTGAAGCTAGAAAAGTACGGAATTCCTCTTCATTCATATTCACGGTGTGTCGAGTAGTCGGTGCCGTTTCCTTCAAAATAGTCGAATGGAACAAGTTAATCATACAGAATATTAAGAGTAGTTAATAGTATTTCGTAGCATAATATGAACTCATTTATAAAAGCTTTTTCTTCATATTAGCGTTTTATAAGTTTAAATTCGGGTAGTACCTACCCGTTAAGTTCATACTTAGTAGCTAATATACAATTCAACTACTACAATTCTATATGAAAAACTGATTGTAATAATATTTCGCGTTCAAACTTTTATACAATATTTTACAAACTTACAATACCGCTTATTTTACATAAAGCATGAAATATAGCACACAATAACTTTGATACAAGATAGTTGTGAAGATAATTCTAGCTAGTACACAAGTCGTTCAGCAAAGGCAATAAAGACACATAATTCATACGTCCAGAAACAAGTCATGCATTCTGGTTTTACTAGGACTACTTCCCATCCTTGGTCTTGTGGAACATAACCGTTATGGCCGTTGATAAGACAGCGTGTTGTAACGTCGTCAAAGGGACGAGGGTTACGTAATGACCAACAGTCTCGTAATAACCTAAAAACCTCATTTCTTACCCCAATTACCGACTCCGTCACTTGTGGGAACGTTTTGTTTAATAGTTGTAGCCTGATGTTCTTGTTCTCACTTTGGTGAGAAGCGAACATTACTAACCCGTAAGCATAACATGCTTCTTTATGTTGCATGTTAGCCGCTTTTTCTAAATCACGAAGTCCTATATTCGGATATACTGAGTCAAAATAATTTCTTAACCCGTTGAGTAAAATAGCATTTGGGTTCCCCGCAATATATGCGTCAAAGTAAACACATCGTAACTTATGGATTTCCCAATGTGATATCCCCCATCTTTCGAACGAAAGCCTTTTATAAACCAAGGCATTCTTGAAACGTTCTTCGAATGTCTTACAAACTGATCTCACCTTAAATAGTTGTGCCGAGGAATTCTGACCGACTCTAGACAAGATTTCATCAATCATGTCTCCGGGTAGGTCTCTTAAAATATTGGGTTATCTATCCACTTTGTGTTTTTATACTGTAAAATAGACAAGAGTTAGATTCATCAAAAAATACTTATTAATACAAGCAATTTTTTTTTACATATATCATAAAGCATAAGCACACTATATTACATATATTACACCACACGAATACAACTATCTTATTCCAACTCGCTCGTTTCTTCTTGTTCGGTTTTGGTTCGTTTTGCCAAGTTTCTAGGGATATATGATGTTCCCCTAATACGAGCCGTCGTTGTCCACATTGGTTTAGAAAAACCTGGTGGTTTAGAGGTTCCCGGGTCATTGTTACAACTTAAGGACTTCGGGGGTTGACGATACATATAAAGTTCATCGGGGTTGGAATTAGATTTCTCTATTTTTATGCCCTTTCCCTTATTATTTTCTTTTGCCTTTTTAAATTCAGTTGGGGTAATTTCTATAACATCATCGGAATTCTCTTCGGAATCCAATTCATCGGAGAATTGGTAATCCTCCCAATATTTTGCTTCCTTGGCGGAAACACCATTGACCATAATTAACCTTGGTCGGTTGGTTGAGGATTCTCTTTTACTTAACCGTTTTATTATTTCCCCCACCGGTTCTATTTCTTCTTCCGGTTCCGATTCTTCTTCCGGTTCCGATTCTTCTTCCGGTTTCGACTCTTCTTCCGGTTCCTCTTCGGGAACTTGTGAATCAGTCCACGAATCATTCCAATTTACATTTGACTCTTCATTATTATTAGGTGAGTCAATGGGACTTGTTCTAGAGGTAGACATCTATCACATAATATCAAACACGTTAAGAGATTAATATATCACATAATATTCATATGTTAAAAATATATAGTTTCCAACAAAAATGTTAAGCAATCATTTTTAAAGAAAACACAGTCGAAGTCCAGACTCACTAATGCATCCTAACAAACTCGATAAGACACACTAATGCAAATTTTCTGGTTCTCTAAGACCAACGCTCGGATACCAACTGAAATGTCCCGTTCTTATTGATTAAAAACGTTCCATATTAATTGATTTCGTTGCGAGGTTTTGACCTCTATATGAGACGTTTTTCAAAGACTGCATTCATTTTTAAAACAAACCATAACCTTTATTTCATAAATAAAGGTTTAAAAAGCTTTACGTAGATTATCAAATAATGATAATCTAAAATATCCTGTTTACACACGACCATTACATAATGGTTTACAATACAAATATGTTACATCGAAATCAGTTTCTTGAATGCAGTTTTTACACAATATCATACAAACATGGACTCCAAATCTTGTCCTTATTTTAGTATGCAACAGCGGAAGCTCTTAGTATTCACCTGAGAATAAACATGCTTTAAACGTCAACAAAAATGTTGGTGAGTTATAGGTTTAACCTATATATATCAAATCGTAACAATAGACCACAAGATTTCATATTTCAATACACATCCCATACATAGAGATAAAAATCATTCATATGGTGAATACCTGGTAACCGACATTAACAAGATGCATATATAAGAATATCCCCATCATTCCGGGACACCCTTCAGATATGATATAAATTTCGAAGTACTAAAGCATCCGGTACTTTGGATGGGGTTTGTTAGGCCCAATAGATCTATCTTTAGGATTCGCGTCAATTAGGGTGTCTGTTCCCTAATTCTTAGATTACCAGACTTAATAAAAAGGGGCATATTCGATTTCGATAATTCAACCATAGAATGTAGTTTCACGTACTTGTGTCTATTTTGTAAATCATTTATAAAACCTGCATGTATTCTCATCCCAAAAATATTAGATTTTAAAAGTGGGACTATAACTCACTTTCACAGATTTTTACTTCGTCGGGAAGTAAGACTTGGCCACTGGTTGATTCACGAACCTATAACAATATATACATATATATCAAAGTATGTTCAAAATATATTTACAACACTTTTAATATATTTTGATGTTTTAAGTTTATTAAGTCAGCTGTCCTCGTTAGTAACCTACAACTAGTTGTCCACAGTTAGATGTACAGAAATAAATCGATAAATATTATCTTGAATCAATCCATGACCCAGTGTATACGTATCTCAGTATTGATCACAACTCAAACTATATATATTTTGGAATCAACCTCAACTCTGTATAGCTAACTCCAACATTCACATATAGAGTGTCTATGGTTGTTCCGAAATATATATAGATGTGTCGACATGATAGGTCGAAACATTGTATACGTGTCTATGGTATCTCAAGATTACATAATATACAATACAAGTTGATTAAGTTATGGTTGGAATAGATTTGTTACCAATTTTCACGTAGCTAAAATGAGAAAAATTATCCAATCTTGTTTTACCCATAACTTCTTCAATTTAAATCCGTTTTGAGTGAATCAAATTGCTATGGTTTCATATTGAACTCTATTTTATGAATCTAAACAAAAAATTATAGGTTTATAGTCGAAAAAATAAGTTACAAGTCGTTTTTGTAAAGGTAGTCATTTCAGTCGAATGAACGACGTCTAGATGACCATTTTAGAAAACATACTTCCACTTTGAGTTTAACCATAATTTTTGGATATAGTTTCATGTTCATAATAAAAATCATTTTCTCAGAATAACAACTTTTAAATCAAAGTTTATCATAGTTTTTAATTAACTAACCCAAAACAGCCCGCGGTGTTACTACGACGGCGTAAATCCAGTTTTACGGTGTTTTTCGTGTTTCCAGGTTTTAAATCATTAAGTTAGCATATCATATAGATATATAACATGTGTTTAGTTGATTTTAAAAGTCAAGTTAGAAGGATTAAATTTTGTTTGC